>NC_136809.1:51612625-51640125 GCF_951216825.1 Electrona antarctica
AAAGGACTAACTACAGAATAGAATAAATAAAGAATAAATATTCACAGTTTTGCGCCACATTTTCACGATTTTTCAAGAAATATCAGATCTACAAGCTCGTAGCACGGCTCGTAGATGTGCTATTTTTCAAGAGCTAAAGTATAACATAATGCTTAAAACACCAAAAGGGTGTTCCCGCCAAGAATGCGGTTAAGTAGCCATCACTGTCATTTACATTGTAAAGCCTTTGTAGCTTCTGTCGGACAAGTTTACCAACATTTGCTAAACAATAAAGTGATTAGTGAAGTATTCGAATGTCAAGCAGAAATGTTTTAATGTTCAGTGTGTTAATGTAGTCGAGAAGAACTCTGGCCGAGGGCTGTTACTGGTGCACATCATACAGTACAGTAGCTCCACCATAATCATAAATTATCAGAGCTGATACACTTGCTAGCAGAAAGCTTAGTCGTCCAAAATGTTATGTGATGACCAATGAGTGTGACTGTTATCTTGACAAACACACACACACAGGTGGACACTTAAGTAAATGTACTTAAGTACTGTACCTAATTTCTACTTAAGTACAACATTTGTACTTCAGATTTACGATTTACGTAAGTACATTTCCACACACACACACACACACACACACACACACACACACACACACACACACACACACACACACACACACACACACACACACACACACACACACACACACACACACACACACACACACACACACACACACACACACACAGTATTGTGAAAATGAATGTTCTATTTGTATGTTTGATATTGTTTTCTGTTGTATTTTTAATTTTTTTGTTCATTTGCTGCATTGGCAATACTGTAGTTGTTACATTCATGCATGCCAAAAAAAAGCTTATTTGAATTGAATCAAACTGAATGTAGTGTCAGAACTACAGTGGGCCGTTTCTGTTCAAGGAGGACAGCCTATACATGAAGCGTTATAATAGCCACGTTCACCACATTGATCGCTGATGTTTATCGACTGTCAAATCCTGCTCGGACATAAACCATAATCCAGCTTCTGATCCGAGGATAAGGATATTATTGGTTCTGATCAAACAATATGATTGGCAGAACGCGCTCCGTTAGGCAAGGCGTCGAGTAGCAACGCAATACAAATAGAGCTGAATTGAACTGATATGTGTTATATACGTTTAACCCATTTTGACCTGAGATCAGATTCTAAAAATGTCTTCTACATCCTGACAGTTTTCTGAAAAGGCTATGTTTCTATGTCAGTCGTTCTTCGATTTAAAAAAAAAAAGCAGACCTACAAGCTCATGTGATGAGCTTGTAGATCTGCTATTTTTAAATAGCTAAAGAATAACATAATGCTAACACCAAGGGGGCAGGCAGACTTTCCAACGTTGAAGCTCTGGGTCCTAGTGGTAGGAGGAGGGACTACAGGCGGACCCGTGGATTCATGACCGGGAAACCCCGTGCAGCTGGGCTTTAACGTTGAGCGCTCAGTTGCCCTACGTCACTCAGGACCTCAAAGTTGAGGTCCTGGGAGGGACTTCCGGCAGTCTTCCGGGTGCTTCAAAACGCCACTGAGCAACTTCCACTGACATGAATAGCTGGGGGGGGCGGAGCTTCGCGCCAGTTCAGTCTCTATTATATATATACTCTATGGCTAACACCAAAAGGGTTTCCCGCCCAAAATGGGTTAAAACACAATCAGTGCCGGGATTCCTTCAAAATAGAAGCTCTGGGGTGCCGGAAAGACATGGCCGCTTTTACTCTGAACTAGAGGCATGTTGAAGTCAGAAATGAAGCGCTTAGTATATATCCATCAGATCAAAACCACGGAGAGCGCCCTAGATGAGCAGATACGAGGCAGATAATCGAACGGTAAGCTAATATGACTGAAAAGCGAAGCACGGTGGCCGAGAGTCGGACTGAAAAAAAAAAAGAAAAAAAAAAAGAAAAAAAAAAGGGGAAAAAATTCAGAATATTCTCCCCTCGCTTGATGGATTCCCTAGGACGTGTGGCTACGTCCTACGGACGGAAACGGTTAACAAGAAAGGTGCACTTAGCGGAGCGGCGGTGGTGGCTCATGGGTAGAGTGGCTGGATGGTAACCGCAAGGTTGCCAGTTCGAACCCGGGCTCCCCCAGAGTTAGTGTCGAAGTGTCCTTGAGCAAGACACTGAACCCCTAATTGCTCTTGATGTGCTGGTTGGTGCCTTGCATGGTGTCCGCTGCCATCGGTGTATGAATGTGTGTGAATGGATAAAGGTTATATATAAATGCACCATTTACCATTTAGATATTTTAGCAGTGAGCCCAGTGTCTCTGATGTCATCGACATTGGGCTCACTTACTTCCTGGACTACATGTTGTCTCAGTAAGACAGCCCTCCCCCTATCCACAAGGAGGAGCATGCAGTGACACACCAAAGCATTATGGGAATTGTAGTCCAGGGAAGGAAGTGAGCCCAGTGTCCATGACATCAGAATTCAGAACACTCCGGTTTCATTCCGAAAACGAAAAAAAATTCCGCTGGCTTATGCTTGCTATGGGGCGGAGCAGTTTACAGCGTAAATATCTCGGAGTCGCTTTTTAGACCAACATGCAAGCTTGGTTTGCGTCCAAACGCTAGTATTTCAAAAATCAAAAAGTATGTAGGTGGATTAAATGACAATCCTGGGATATGTTAAATAGCGGATTTTACTTCCTGACTCAGCGGTATCCGGCCAAAAGCCCTTTCAACATAAGAGTACCTCCCGTTCACATTGCATTACGGCAAAAGCCATGCTCTAAGCCACCACTAGATTGCAGTCAATGAGTTAAATTGTCATCTCTCTCTCTCTCTCTCTCTCTCTCGCTCTCTCTCTCGACAGGTCAAAGGATGGTCATTGATTATGTGCGCGCGCGTGCATGCGTGCGTGCGTGTGTGAACATCCGTGCGTGTGTGCGCAGAGTAAAGATGGTCTAATTGAAGAGATAAAGAGCTAAGGAGCCAGTGGGGTCAATTACTGCTGGAAATGGCGAGTGGGCGAACATGTCTGCATGTGTGTGTGAAAGAGAGAGAGAGACAGAGAGAGAGACAGACAGACAGACAGAGAGAGAGAGAGAGAGAGAGAGAGACAGAGAGAGAGAGATATGGAGCAGAGGCCATTGCTACCCTCCTCCTAGCTTGAGGGCCCTTTCTTCTTTATCCACATCTATAAAACACCTGAGCAGTTCCAAGCCCAGCTCCCCCAACCCCCCCCCCCCCCCCCCCCCCCTCCAACCTCTTCCTATAGTGGAGGAGCTTAGGGATATTTCGCACTAATTTGTCTAAAAGCGCGACATTTTGTTTGCACAGATGTAGCCCAGGGCGTGTTCCAACAGTTCTAATGATTTGCTCTAAGGCCACGGTTCCCAAAGTGGGGTCCATGCATAGGCAGGGAGGTCTGTGAAATAATTCAGATTTGTATTATTATTATTATTATTTTAAATGTTCTTTTTTTTTTGAGTGGTGCAACCACTCCAAGGAACAGCAATGTCTGTCCTAACCTATGTGACTATGTGACTATGTTTAGAGTACCAGTAGGGGCAAAAGTGGCCCTGTTGTGCCAGAAACAGAGAGAGAGAGAGATAGTGTTGCACTGCTGCCTGCTAATTACAGAGAGAGAGAGAGAGAGGCAGGGGGAGAGGGGAGTTGCACCACTCAGTTCACATGGGTGTGATTTTTCTTTTCTTTTTTTTACAGTGAATTGTGGTATGTATGATACTGTATGTGAGCTTACCACCCTAATCACAGTAACCCTCCTTAACCCATTTTGGGCACTGGGCAGGAACCCCTTTTGGTGTTTTAAACATTATGTTATACTTTAGCTATTGAAGAATAGCAGATCTACAAGCTCATAGCGCGGCACGGAGTGGCACGCTACGAGCTTGCTATTTTTGAAAAATCGTGAAAATGTGGCACAAAATTCGAATATATATTTTTTAACTCATATCTTTGCTTCTGGGGGGGGGGGGGGGGGTTCCTGGAACTACATATTTTCAGATGGGGGTCGGCAGTCAAATTCATATCATTTTTGGGGTTCTTGACATGAAATATTGAGCACCACTGACATAGAAACATTGGTATTTCAGAAAACTGTCATGATTTAGAAGAAATTTTTTAAATTTCGATGTCAGGCCTAAATATCATATTCCATCATTCAAGGGCCTTTGGATAGAAATGAACCATTCAGTCACTTTGCTGTTCAGTCAGAAGTTTCGAACGGCAACCTAGTACCAACTGTCCTGAACATCCCAGCAACCTAGTACCAACTGTCCTGAACATCCCAGCAACCTAGTACCAACTGTCCTGAACATCCCAGCAACCTAGTAACAACTGTCCTGAACATCCCAGCGCCCAGAGAGCACTTCAGCTCTCTTCAGCAGAAGAAGAGAAACCAGCTCAGGGGAGGCACAGCCAGCCAGCCGTTTCTCCATACCATGGTTCATTAAAATAATAATAATATTTTGTTCTGCCATTGCTGCATTCATGCGAGTCCATAATGGTTGGTAAATACATTCTTTGATGTGGGAACAGTAGCCCTTAAGTTGTTCATTTGGCCTTTTCCGAGTCTATTATAAAGGCCTATGGTTAAATAAATTAACTTTATTTTTATGGGGGGAAAAAAACAAATCGGACTCATGCGCTCTGGCATAATTCACAATTCAGAAATTAAGCTCCGTCTGTGAGAGTGCACATGTGCGTGTGCGTGCGTGTGTGTCTGTGCACACACATGTGCGTGCGTGCGTGTGTGTGAGTGCACACGTGCGTGCGGGTGTGTGTACGTGCGGCCGTGCGCGTATGTATTTGTGTCCACAAACAGTCAGATCATGTCATGTCACAGAGGGGAACACCAGACCCCCTCCATGCTCATTCAGCTGGGCTGTACATTGGACAATGAAGCGTTCAACTCAGCTGTCCGTGATCGCCCCGGCTAATTAGTCTTCATACAACCAGACGGCACGGTTGGTATTAAAACAAACATTTTGAATCAAGGGAGATGGAACTAAAAAGGTAAAGCATGCATGACATGCATTCCCTGCTATCAAAGTCAAGATGGCGGCCCTGCTGGTTTCACCACAACGGGGAGAGTACTGTAAATATGGAACTTCTTTATCTCCCCGTCCTGGCTCTTATGCAGTGTTGTTTTTGGCAGCAAAATTTATATTTTTAGTTTTAGTCATAGTCTCTTCAATAGTTTATTTTAGTCACCTGGAATGTCTTAGTGTTAGTCTAGTTTTAGTCGACTAAATCTGCAGTTGATTTAGTCGACTAAAAATGGGTTTTGGCGGGCCTCGATGCCGTCGTAATGACGATCTACAAGCTGTGCTTGGGAAAAGCCCCCACATATGGTCTCCATGGGTGACATTACGTGACATTGGAGATCCCTGATGTCATAGTAAATGTGACTTGCTGTCGCAATTAAGCCAATATACTGTATGGAGATCCCTGATGAAACTCTACATCTGACCACAAACCGGCTCAAACCCTTACATCTTCTCCATATATGGATATATGTCAGAACCTGTTTTGACATTCCATATGTTGATCCTTCCCCATTCATATTATTAACATGTGGGTATTAACATGTCGGATATATGTATGTTCATTTTCTGTCACACAAGGACAATAAAAATAACTGTCCAGTTAAACAGCTAAAATAATAGAACTAGTCCTTAATACCCATTCAAAGATAGATCATAGCCCATTATTGATGCATGCATTTTGAGGCAGGTGCCAGGTGGTCTGCGGACCCCCATGTGGTCCACGAAGCAAGCAAAGCACTGACATGCGCACACACACACACACACACACACACACACACACACACACACACACACACACACACACACACACACAGACACACACGAGGTCTGTGTGCACAGTTTTGAAAAATTCGTATCTGATGGCATTTTGAAAGGCGAAAACAAAACACACTTGTTTTACAAATGGCAAACACACATGGCAGATGAATTCACATAAGTGCACAGTGACTCCCAATGCCACGCACGCACGCACGCACGCACCGCACGCACGCTCGCACGCACGCACCGCACGCACGCACCCTCTTCCATACCTCCTTGTAAGATTCCGACCGGGGGGGGTTGGGGGGATGACACCAATTAAACAAGAGCAGAGGTCTGGTAGCTATGGTGACAGCAACCATGGCGATGGCAAGACCTATTTGAACCCCTGCTTGTGTGTGTGTGTGTGTGTGTGTGTGTGTAGTGGTGTGTAAAAAGGCAAAATATGGAATAATCTATAGATTTCCACGCCAATTAGAATTTTCTTCAAAACACACTTTTTGCTCCTCCTCCTAGAGATTTTGTCCAAATCTCACAAAGAATCGGTACACATGGATCTCTGGACCCTGTCTGATTAAAACACCACAGGCAGAATGTTGACCGTCCGTACCTTTCTGTAATCGGCTTCCGAAGTTAGTGGGAGGGACCTAATTTTTGAGTGGTGCAACCACTCCTATAGACAGCTATGTGTGTCCCTGGCTTTGTCCCTGGGTCTGTCCGAGCACAAAAATAGCGTTATTGTGTTTGTTCACCACCAAGTGTCACTGTTGCACAGCCTCACACACAGGCCACAAGCTATGCGTCGTTCTTCGATTTTTCAAAAATAGCAGACCTACAAGCTCGTAGCGCGCCACCGAGTGGCACGCTACGAACTTGTAGATTTGCTATTTTTCAATAGCTAAAGCATACCATAATGCTAACACCAAAAGGGGTTCCCGCCCAAAATGGGTTAACTCTAACGCAACGTCTTCCGGCTGATCGATTGGGTCCCCGACGCATTGTCGGGTGCGACGCAAGCAACCACAACTTGCATGTTTTACCCAGAATTGCACCTTTCTATTTTCTCCACGGTTGTTGTGATAGTTGGGTGCCGTGTCTCGTCAACACAGTACGGCATGTGTTTTACTCTTCCTACCTTCCCGACACGATTAACGGGTATAAGAATAGACTCTGGCATCTTGTTAAAATGGCCAGCCAGGAGCTTATAAGAGTTAAGAGTGGATGGACATTTACGAAGGCTGACGCTATTTAGTGGACTACAAAGACCATCATCACTCCAAGTGGAGTCAAGTTCAGGTTACTTCAAATGATTACAACAATTACTATTTTAGAGGACGGCACTGCCTACAAAAAGGCAAGAAAATGATTATTATATAAGACCAATCACACACACACACATCTGTGCATATGTTTGTGTACGCACACACAACTCCATGATGTCCGATCTCTGTGTTCTGAATGAATGAGAGCACATGTACTGTAGGTGCAGGCTACACATGTGTAGTGTAACGTATTAATCAAGTGTAGCTGTGTGTGTGTGTGTGTGTGTGTGTGTGTGTGTGTGTGTGTGTGTGTGTGTGTGTGTGTGTGTGTGTGTGTGTGTGTGTACACGCGTGTGTGTGTGTGTGTGTACTGTGCAGACCAGTGTCTTTAGTAGACTTGTGGTAATCCTCTTAGCGTATGCTGCTTGAAGCTCAGAGCGCATTATGTAACCCCTTAATCCAGCACCGCATCAAGACGGCCAGGAAAAGACCACAACACACACACACACACACACACACACACACACACACACAAGTGGATACACATGTTTCGAGTGGCAAATACACAGACGTGCAGTCAGAGACACATGGTGTCCGCCTTCACCAAGAGAGACGGTAGATCCTTCGCCGTGCATGCACGCACGCACGCTGGTGGGCACACGCACACACATACACACACGGTCAGTTGGACGGACGGTCACTGCATGTGATTACAGAGTATATGGGGAATCGTTGACAGACACAGACTTTCCACTTTGAACACCAGAGTGTCAACGCGGTGAGATCCAGAGTGTTAAACCTGACCTTTGAACTTGGGCCTCTGGCATTTCTAGCACTGAGCTCAGACAGAACGCCCACTTGGTCACAGGAGACATTGCTGCACTCATGAGCTTCAGGCAGCGCTACATGTCGACCAGCAGGTGTGCTACCCAACACCATGGGGTCTACTGTATATTTCGTATAGCAGGGGTGGGCAACTTTGACGATGGAGAGGGCCACTATAGTTCCACACTCACTCCAGAGGGCCACTATAGTTCCACACTCACTCCAGAGGGCCACTATAGTTCCACACTCACTCCCAGAGGGCCACTATAGTTCCACACTCACTCCAGAGGGCCACTATAGTTCCACACTCCCTCCAGAGGGCCACTATAGTTCCACACTCACTCCCAGAGGGCCACTATAGTTCCACACTCACTCCCAGAGGGCCACTATAGTTCCACACTCACTCCAGAGGGCCACTATAGTTCCACACTCACTCCCAGAGGGCCACTATAGTTCCACACTCACTCCCAGAGGGCCACTATAGTTCCACACTCACTCCAGAGGGCCACTATAGTTCCACACTCACTCCAGAGGGCCACTATAGTTCCACACTCACTCCAGAAGGCTACTATTGTTTTGTTACTGGGTGACTTTTGGTACCATCTGGGTGAGAGAGAGAGAGATTAAAGAAATAAATAAAACGTTTGATACTAGAAAACCTGTACAGGTAAATACAGAATAGATATTAAAAAAGAAAATATGCAGCTCACTGTATTATCCACATAATAATGGCTCAACTGTTGAGTAAAGGAGAGGATGTTACTCTACTCTATTACATGTCTTAAATTGACTGAGGCTTAAACGAATAAAGTAAATGCTTTTTATTAAATAAACATTTGACCTCTTGTTTAAGTAATTTTATACCATTCTGGAACAGAAATAGGAATGTTAGGAACCGGAATTCACCCTTTGTCAAGTCCCGCCCCTGGTTGTGCCCCTCTTCGCACCCATTGGTTGCAGTTTCGTGGTTGGACAAAAATCCTCTCTCCATCCACTACCATTGAAAAATCATGTTTTTCCAGTTGCTTCATATCGATATTCTGTGCACTCATCTCTTATTTTAAACGTGGTGTCAGTAAAAAGGAACATCACAGGTGCAGCATGGTGACTGCATGGGCATATCATGTTTGTTTTTAGTTTTTTCCCCAAAAAGATGTTTTAGCAAAATTCAACATAAACAAGGCGGAACCAGGGCAGAAAGAGCCTGCTGGTTATAGGGACCAATCGGAAGGCTGACAAAGGGTGAATTGGACTCGTATTAACCCATTTTGGGCGGGAACCCCTTTTGGTGTTAGCTATTGAAAAATAGCAGACCTACAAGCTCATAGCGCGCCACCGAGTGGCGCGCTACGAGCTTCTAGGTCTGCTATTTTTGAAAAATCGAAGAACCACTGACATAGAAACATAGCTTTTCAGAAAACTGTCAGGATTTAGAAGAAAGTTTTAGAATCTGATCTCAGGTCTAAATGGGTTAACAATTCCTAATGATACCCATCCCTACTTGTCGATGTACAGTACAGTAGCACCACTGTCGCCAGACAATCCAATGAAGAGCCTTTGTGTGAGATCTCTCTTCCTGGTCTCCTCCTAGCCTCTCTCTCTCTCTCTCTCTTCAGATATTCTCCCTGTATCACCCCCCCCACCGCCATAACCTGAACATCCATCAAAAACATCTCACTCCCCCCCCCTCTCTCTCTCTCTCTCTCCCTCTCCTCCCTCTCCACTCTCTCTGTCCTGTTGCCTGGGCAACAGCGGCCATCTTGCCATGCCCGGTCGGTGTCGGCCGGTGGGTGCACATCACAGGCCAAGTCATATAAAATGTGCAATGGCAGTCAGACAGAAGGAAGAGAGAAAGCCACGCGGAGGACACGCACGCACACGATGTCAGAATATCTCTCCCCAGCTTTAGTGGCAAAAGAAGCCATCTTAAGGCCTATTCATATAGTCCAGTTTTCGGTGAAAAGGTTGACCACCGCGGCGTGACGTCGTCATGTCGCCGCTC
Source organism: Electrona antarctica (assembly GCF_951216825.1). NCBI lineage: Eukaryota > Metazoa > Chordata > Actinopteri > Myctophiformes > Myctophidae > Electrona > Electrona antarctica. The sequence continues at coordinate 51,622,527 of NC_136809.1, forward strand.
ACACGACGCCTCTCTCCGTTTCGGTGGTCACCTCTTCACCAAAAAACTCCACTATGAATAGGCCTTTAGCTTTATCACAAAACATCAGGCTTCATTTTAGTTTTAATCCGAGCTTTCGGGCTCATATATGGAATTACCTCCTCGACTGAAAATAGTTTAAAAAAGGTTTTAACCCATTTTGGGCGGGAACCCCTTTTGGTGTTTTAAGCATTAGGTTATGCTTTAGCCATTGACAAATAGCAGATCTACAAGCTCATAGCGCGGCACCGAGTGCCGCGCTATGAAGTTGTAGGTCTGCTATTTTTGAAATAACGTGAAAATGTGCCTCAAATCTTTGAATATGTATTTTTCAGAGTTTCAGTTTTTAACTCAAATCTTTGTCCCTGGAACAACATATTTTCAGATGGGGGGGGTCGGCGGCATATGAGGTAAAAACATGAGGTTGAAACAAGACATTTTAAAAAGACATTTTTATAATTTCGACGTCAGGCCTAAATGGGTTAAATGTGGTGACGCAGGCTACACGTGGTTGTATCGAGTCCAATTAGCCTAGTTTCACTAGAATAGGACTAGGTGAAAAGGAGGCTCTCAGCGGACTGGACAGTGACGTCACGTCACGCAGCACTGCCACAAGAACACTACAGCTGAGCGGAAGGAAGGCTGTTGAATGAGTGCAACGCCGCCCGGGGGGACAACCGCTAAGTGGCGCGCCACTGCACGACTTCGTCAGAGAGGCTTGTTGTCGGCATCAGCCACGGATGCGGGAGTCTATCCCCGATGCACTAGAGCTAGACCTCTGGGAAGATGGATTGCTGAGGTGGAGCGCAACACCTACCATCAGCTCCCAGTACTTACAACAACACCTACCATCAGCTCCCAGTACTTATACAACAACACCTATCATCAGCTCCCAGTACTTATACAACAACACCTACCATCAGCTCCCAGTACTTACAACAACACCTACCATCAGCTCCCAGTACTTACAACACCTACCATCAGCTCCCAGTACTTATACAACAACACCTATCATCAGCTCCCAGTACTTATACAACAACACCTACTATCAGCTCCCAGTACTTACAACAACACCTACCATCAGCTCCCAGTACTTACAACAACACCTACCATCAGCTCCCAGTACTTATACAACAACACCTACCATCAGCTCCCAGTACTTATACAACACCTACCATCAGCTCCCAGTACTTATACAACACCTACAATCAGCTCCAAGTACTTATACAACAACACCTACCATCAGCTCCCAGTACTTACAACAACACCTACCATCAGCTCCCAGTACTTACAACAACACCTACCATCAGCTCCCAGTACTTATACAACACCTACCATCAGCTCCCAGTACTTACAACTACCATCAGCTCCCAGTACTTACAACAACACCTACCATCAGCTCCCAGTACTTACAACAACACCTACCATCAGCTCCCAGTACTTACAGCACATACCATCAGCTCCCAGTACTTACAACACCTACCATCAGCTCCCAGTACTTACAACACCTACCATCAGCTCCCAGTACTTACAACAACAACTACCATCAGCTCCCAGTACTTACAACACCTACCATCAGCTCCCAGTACTTACAACAACAAGCTTGTAGATCTGCTATTTTCCAAAAGGGTTTTATACATTTGAAAACTTGCGATATGGGATATTCTGCATAATGAGTACTTGTTATTGTTTTTTGATACAGACACTTTTGTACTTTTACTCAAGAAAAAGACTTAGCTTGTAACAGAGTATTTCTACATTGCAGTATTGATACTTTTACTTAAATAAAAACAAAATCACACTTGTGTGAAATGAGGGGCGCTCTTATCATACATCACAATCCGTGCTCAGCCAATCAAATCATGACATTCCGGGCGTGCTACAAGCACATTCCGTGCTCATACGGACAGACACACAAAAATGTGCATAGGAGGGGATGGCGCCCCTCAAAAATGTAGCATTTTTCCCCACCACCAGATCAAGTAATTTCCCCAATTTCAAGGTAGCAAAAGTTAACTCTGAACTTGGTAGATCTGCTTATGGCTTCCTGTGGCCCTAATACATGGAACGACCTGCAAACGACATTAAAATGTATCACATTGGTACCCCCGAGTCGTTTTAAAACCTTGGTGAGCATACAGATCCCCACAATATGCAACTGTTTTTAGATCGTTTTGAAATTTGTCTTAGCTTTTATTTGTAACCTATATGTAATTCACATGTATACCTTTTATTGATCTTCTGATGTATTGTGATGTATTGTGATGTTACTCGATGACACTGAAAATGAGTTTAACCCATTTTGGGCGGGAACCCCCTTTGGTGTTATAATTTAGCTATTGAAAAATAGCAGATCTACAAGCTCATAGCGCGCCACCGAGTGCCACGCTATGAGCGTGTAGGTCTGCTATTTTTGAAAAATCTTGAAAATGCGGCACAAATCTTTGAATATATATTCTTTCAGAAGATTTTTTTTTTTTTTGACGTCAGGTCTAAAATGGGTTAATTACTCCGTGTAATTTCGAGAATAAATAAAACTTCAAAAAAGCCAAAGTCAAAAGTCACAAGCTGCCTCACGTTCGCACAATGGAAGCTTTCTATTCTGGCACGTTGCCAGTGTTTGTTTTGTACGGGCGGGTTTTGACCTTGCACGGCGTGACGACGTGGCCGTGTGACATAAGACTAGTATGACCCGACATGACCTGCGGGGTAGAGATTAGGAAGTGTGTGGGTTGTGTTTAGTTTTTGTGTGTTATTGTTCTCGTTTGCCTGTGGCTCAAATAACGCAGTTTGCAAAAACCGCTCGACACCATAACGACGACATAACGAGAGAGCGGCGGAGACGCTGAAGGGAAGCGAACATAAGGGGGGGGAAATAATAATTTTAACCCATTTAGACTACAAAATGTCTTCTTAATCATGACAGTTTTCCGACAGTTTTCTGAAAAAATGTATTCTCAAACATTTTCATGTCAAGGACCCCCAAAAAAGAATATACAAAAGGTTTGCGCCATATTTTCATTTTTCTAAAATAGCAAACCTAGTACAAGCTCATGTTCAGTGTGTTAATATAGTGGAGAAGAACTCTGTCCGAGGGCCGTTACTGGTGCACATCATACAGTACAGTAGCTCCACCATAATCATAAATTAACATCACTGATGAGATGCTGAACCTGAGAACCTTTATCAGAGCTGATACACTTGCTAGCAGAAAGCTTACAGTCGTCCACAATTTGATGTGATGACCAATGAGTGTGACTGTTATCTTGACACTATCTTGACAAACACACACACACACACACACACACACACACACACACACACACACAGTCTTCTGAAAGAATATATATTCAAAGATTTGTGCCGCATTTTCACGATTGTTCAAAAATAGCAGACCTACAAGCTAGTAGCGTGCTATGAGCTTGTAGATCTGCTATTTTTCAATAGCTAAATTATAGCATAATGCTTAAAACACCAAGAGGGGGTTCCCGTTCAGAATGGGTTAAAACTGGATTAATGCTTTTTGATCAAATCTCGTGTTCTTTTTTGGCCTAAGCGGTTTTAATGGCTTTACACGAGATATCTCGAGGTTGGCACGGAACAAGTTAAATGGATGACAGGAAGTAAGTAAGAAAAGAAGGCAGGGAGCAAACAGGGACGTAAGACACCAATTAAGAGCGAAAGAAGAAAGAAACAAAGGAAGGAACACATATATAGAGAGATGCATGGTGAGAGAGAGAGAGTAATGAGTGTTGCTCTTGTCCTTCATTAGGTGTTGGGTTGCACGCGCGTACGTGCGTGAGTGCCTGTGTACGCGCGCGTGTGCATGCGTGCGTGAAAATGATGAGTCACACACTCACACAAACTCTCTCTCTCTCTCTCTCTCTGTAACTCAGACGCGCCACTTCAAATATAGACTCTCATTACACACTCCCAAACTCACAGTGGGACGGCAGTGAACGTCGCATCACATCTCCTCCACTGTAGGCCAACTAATAACCACGGTAAAAACTGTGAGAAACATATGCATTGGCTCATTCCATTTATAGTGTGATTCTAATCTAATAATTCAAAAAGCTATTAAAAAACAATGATACAAAAATATATATTTTTGTTTTTGTCATCATAGATTAGTTTTTATTTGGTTCTCGTCAGTGTAGTCGACGAACATTCTTCGCCTTAAGGTGGCCTTACACTAGCCGATAATCGGGCATTTTTGACGCTCGGGGGGTGCCCGACTCAATCGGGCACCCCCCGCGCGCAATCGGGATCGGCCCGATCAACATCAAGCATGTTTGATATTTACTCGGCCCCGCTCCGATTATCCTGTAGTGTGTGGTGCTGTCAGATTTCAAATGCCCGATTATCGGCTAGTGTAAGGCCACCTTAAGTCGACGAAATCAACACTGCTTCGAAGGATGGTGTTTTGCCTATTTTCTCAGATTTCTTGTCATCTTAAAGCACTAATTACAGGCTTATACATGTGGCCAATTGTAACACACACACACACACACACACACACACACACACACACACACACACACACACACACACACACACACACACACACACACACACACACACACACACACACACACACACACACACACACACACACACACACACACACACACACACACACACACACACACACACACACACACACACAATAATTAGAGACTTGGGAAAGCCATGAATGCGCACGGAACACGTGGAGGGAGTTGGGTGGAGATAAAGGGACGTGAAAAAGAAGTTCATCTCCAGAGTTGTGAAGACGGACGGGGCAACTTGAAATCTAAAGTTCCTGCACACAGGGGAAAACCACCCATTTTCAACATTTTACTATGTTATTAATATACCTTAGAGCTGTTGTGTGGAAATAATAAAAAAGTCCACCCCATTCTGTGTTTCCTAGAACTGTAATTATGAAAAAAATCATTAACATGGTGAAACACATCTTGATGACATCATCAAGATGTGTTTCACCATGTTAATGATTTTTTTCAGACCTCTAGTTCTAGGAAACACAGAATGGGGGAACTTTTTTTATTATTTCCACACAACAGCTCTAAGGTATATTAATGACATAGTAAAATGTTGAAAATGAGTGGAATGCCCCTTTAACCCATTTAGGCCTGACGTCGAAATAAAAAAAACGTTCGCTCTGAAAGAATATATATTCAAAGATTTGTTCCGCATTTTTACGATTTTTCAAAAATAGCAGACCTACAAGCTCGTAGCGCGCCACTCGGTGGCGCGCTATGAGCTTGTAGATCTGCTATTTTTCAATAGCTAAAGTATAATGCTTAGTTAAAAACACCAAAATGGGTTAACCCGTTCAGGCCGGGGAACACCTTTTAGTACTTTAGCTATTGGAAAAATAGCAGATCTACAAGCTCGTAGCGCGGCACCGGTAGATCTGCTATTTTTTTTAAATCGTGAAAATGTGGCGCAAATCCTTGAATATATATTCTTTCGGAGCGAATGTTATTTAACTCAAATCTTTTCTTCTGGGGGGGGGGTACCTGGAATTAACAACATATTTTCAGATGGAGGTCGGCGGCCAATTACATATATTTCTGGGGGTCCTTGACATGAAAATGTATGAGAACGACTGATATGGAAAAAAAAAATCAGAAAACCGTCAGGATTTAGACATCGTTCTCGGGTCTAAATGGGTTAACCGAGCGCTTGGGCGAGTGTGAACAGTGTTCAAAAGCACGTCGTTTCAGACGGCGGTTAGACAAACAAGGACTTAAGTGTTATTACGTCTAATGATTCCAAAGAGAGCAGGTCGATGACTATACCCGGCACTTAGAAGGTCTAGTAATCTGCATATTGACAGTGTCAGCTTTAGGATACGTTTTACTCACATGATGTTCTCTTAACCGTTTCAGCGCTAGCATTTATTGAAAAATTAGGATCTAATTCACGCCAGCATTTTTTCCAGTCGAGCTCTTCTTTTGAAAAGCCACAGTTCCAGTCTACCGGAAGTAGATTATCCTAGGACGCTCAACGGAGCCGAGACAGGCCTTGTTTACAATATGAATCCAAACCGGGACACTGGAACGCTCCACATCGCCGGCTCTGTGCCGTCAAAGAAACGCTGTTTTGACCAAAATGCCATCTGGGACAAGGAATAGGAGATACAGGCGATTGAAAGAAACGGATAGAATGGATTATTATGGTGACGACGATCTAAAATGGACGATCCAGTGCTGTGCTAACAACATCTAGCTATTATGGCTTGATCGATCGAATGCACTATAAAAGCGCAATTGCCATTATTCAACGGCAATGGCGGTAAGCGTTAGTATCAAAATTAGGCTTTAATTGGCATTAACCTATTTAGGCCTGACCTCAAACTTTTAAAAAAATCTTCTAAATCCTCCAGTTTACTGAAATAAATATTTTCACGATTTTTCAAAAATAGCAGACCTACAAGCTCGTAGCGTGCCACTCGGTGGCACGCTATGAGCTTGTAGATCTGCTATTTTTCAATAGCTAAATGATAACATAATGTTTAAAACACCAAAAGGGGTTCCCGCCCAAAATAATCAACGGCAATGGCGCTGAAAGTATTAAATGCAACGCAACTCCTACTTTTAAGACGTAAGTCCATGAGGTCCGGGGACCCCCAGGGGTCCTTGAGGGAGTTCCAGGGGGTCCCCAGCTAAATGATAGTTTGGAACCAAATGGACCCTTATGGGTCTGTAACTCTGAGAGTGTACAAATGGAACCAAATGAACCCTAACGGTTCCATTTGGTTGCCATTTGTACACTCAGTTAAATTAAAATTGATTTTACAATATACATTTGGGGTCCCATAGATAGAAATGCCATTAAATGGGGGTCCGTAGCCTAATGCATGTCAAACTGGGGGGTCCTTGAAATTAAACAGGTTGAGAATCACCCTAAAAATCTTCTTATGGGGGTCCCTGGCATATCTTTTCAAATGGGGGGTCCGCCGGCTAATTCATTAGTGTCAATTTGGGGGTCCTTGACATGAAAACGAACCACTGACGTAAGAAGAAGCGATACGCACGTTCTAGAAGACATTTCAATTTCACGTATAGGACCCCTGTTCAAACTCCTCTCATTTTCATTTCCAACTCTTACACCACTAGATCACTCTCCTTACCAACAAACTGCTAATCTCCAACACCCCCCAGACAGAGAGAGAGAGAGACGCACGCACGCACGCACGCACGCACACACTATTTTTAGCACTCTCTTTTGCAGATCAGGCGGTCTATTTTTGGACCTCCAGTGTCGCCCAATCAGGCTGGCCCGCTGTGGGAGAGCTTCGGCAGCGTCACAGGGTTCCACATTGCCTCCCACTTGGCACAGAGCCCAGCAGTCCATGTACTTCCTGCCTCCTGTCCCACCCAGAGCCATAGAGGAAGACAAGAGTTAGCCTACGACATTGAGGGGGCAGAAAACAGCCCGGTCACGTGGTGGTTCATGTACTCGCGTGAGCCCATGCATTCCGTAAAACTTCTGGTGTCACTATTCGCCAATAGGAGTCTATGTAGAAGAGCCGCCATTGGACTGGCGTCTGGCCCCATGAGGTGAACGGAGTTGTCGTAACTCTGTCTAAAGCGTTATTCATAGTCTCGATTTTCGGTGGTGGGGTGACCACCGAACTACAACATGACGTCACGAGCCGCGGTGAAGAGCAAACCACCGCCACCGCCCTTCTCTGTTTTTACTCACCACCGCTCAACGTCATTTCAGCTCCGGTGGTCACCTCACCACCGGAGCGGTGGTCACCTCACCACGGAAAATCCAGACTCTGAATGAGCCTTTACTCTATTTCATCACCACCATCCATGCTCCGCCCCCTTTCCTGCACATTGTCAACTCCCACCATTCCAAAATGGTTTTAATAAAAATGTTAAAAAAAAAAACACCAAATAGTTATCTAAATAATATTTACTATTCAAGGTGCAATGTATTTTTCTTTTGACACATTTGTGTCTGAGGTTTCGGACAGCACACCTCCGCGCGTTTGCGGCTTGCGGGCCAACACAGCAACACATGGTAGTGACACAGCAACACATGCTAGTAGTGACACGGGCGCATGTGTTTGGTCCGACTAGTCATTGGTCCGAAAAACAACAACCCACCTCAAACCCTAACCTAACCATAACCGCAAGCACGGGAGCAGGCGCTAGTCCGAGGTGCGGACGCATGTCGAACCAATGCTCCGTCGGATCATAGTATGCCTCCCTAGTGACACAGCAACACATGCTAGTAGTGACACAGCAACACATGCTAGTGACGCAGCAACACATGCTAGTAGTGACACAGCAACACATGCTAGTGACACAGCAACACATGCTAGTGACACAGCAACACATGCTAGTGACGCAGCAACACATGCTAGTAGTGACACAGCAACACATGCTAGTGACACAGCAACACATGCTAGTGACGCAGCAACACATGCTAGTGACACAGCAACACATGCTAGTGACGCAGCAACACATGCTAGTGACGCAGCAACACATGCTAGTAGTGACACAGCAACACATGCTAGTGACACAGCAACACATGCAAGTGACACAGCAACACATGCTAGTGACACAGCAACACATGCTAGTAGTGACAGCAACACATGCTAGTGACGCAGCAACACATGCTAGTAGTGACACAGCAACACATGCTAGTAGTGACAGCAACACATGCTAGTGACACAGCAACACATGCTAGTAGTGACAGCAACACATGCTAGTGACGCAGCAACACATGCTAGTAGTGACACAGCAACACATGCTAGTAGTGACAGCAACACATGCTAGTAGTGACACAGCAACACATGCTAGTGACGCAGCAACACATGCTAGTAGTGACACAGCAACACATGCTAGTGACACAGCAACACATGCTAGTGACACAGCAACACATGCTAGTGACACAGCAACACATGCTAGTAGTGACACAGCAACACATGCTAGTGACGCAGCAACACATGCTAGTGACGCAGCAACACATGCTAGTGACGCAGCAACACATGCTAGTGACACAGCAACACATGCTAGTAGTGACACAGCAACACATGCTAGTGACACAGCAACACATGCTAGTAGTGACACAGCAACACATGCTAGTGACGCAGCAACACATGCTAGTAGTGACACAGCAACACATGCTAGTGACGCAGCAACACATGCTAGTGACGCAGCAACACATGCTAGTGACACAGCAACACATGCTAGTGACGCAGCAACACATGCTAGTGACACAGCAACACATGCTAGTGACGCAGCAACACATGCTAGTGACGCAGCAACACATGCTAGTGACGCAGCAACACATGCTAGTGACACAGCAACACATGCTAGTGACGCAGCAACACATGCTAGTGACACAGCAACACATGCTAGTGACGCAGCAACACATGCTAGTGACACAGCAACACATGCTAGTAGTGACACAGCAACACATGCTAGTGACACAGCAACACATGCTAGTAGTGACACAGCAACACATGCTAGTGACGCAGCAACACATGCTAGTGACGCAGCAACACATGCTAGTGACGCAGCAACACATGCTAGTGACGCAGCAACACATGCTAGTGACACAGCAACACATGCTAGTGACACAGCAACACATGCTAGTGACACAGCAACACATGCTAGTGACACAGCAACACATGCTAGTGACACAGCAACACATGCTAGTGACACAGCAACACATGCTAGTGACACAGCAACACATGCTAGTGACACAGCAACACATGCTAGTGACACAGCAACACATGCTAGTGACACAGCAACACATGCGACACAGACACCGCGTGTCGTTGTTTTATTGCAAAGTAGCACAGGTGCGCGCTGCCGGCCCGAACCACATCTGTTGAAAACACGTATTTTTGTATTCTTGTTTAGCATTTGACAACTTGATTAGGGCTGTCACGATCACACATTTAAGTTACCGATTAATAGTCACAAAAATAATTCGGATTAAAGATTTGTTTGTTTTTGGCATTGAAACAATATTATTTACTAATAGGGAGGAACAGGTATTTTTGAGAGGCACTAGCCGCTCCTATAGGCCTACACAGGTTTAATGTTTGTTTTAAAAAACGCCATTGACAATGAAGGGAAAATTTACGTCATCTTGTCCCTAACACAAATATTAAATGCCATTAACAATAAAAGAGAAGAGTTTGTTTTGTCACAGTTTGTTTTACATCACCATTACATCACCTAATCATAGCAACATGAGTTAGACTGTAATATATTAGCGCCCCTAGCTCACTTCACACGGGTGTGATTTATATTTAGCAGGCTACTATGGGGCTACACACACCGTGTTGCATTTGACACCGTGATGTGATGTGCCGGCGGTTTTACCGCGAGGGGCCCGTCCGCCCACCGCCCTAAAATAAAAATATAAAACTTGAAATCCCCTTTTTCAAAAGAGCGCACGGTCTTTACCGCTTGCTGCCTCCGGCACATCTCGTCCCCTGCTCTTCAGCAGCATTCTTAACTCAATCTGCCCGCCCCACCCACCTCCCCCCCCCCCCCCCCCCCCCCCCCCCACATAATATTTAGTTTACGGGGCTTCAGGCATTATCCTCCCTCCTCTCTCTCTCTCTCTCTCTTGCTCTCTCTCCTCCCCCACCCTTTCCTCTCTGCTCCCCTTCTCGCCCTCCTCCCTGCTGTTTCTCTCTCTTTATCTACACCCCCCCCCCCCCCCCCCCCCCCCTCTCATCTGTACAGGGAGGCTCCTGGCACGAGGCCCAAAGCTCCAGTGGAAACTTTACACACAGGAAAGAACCTCTGAAACCCAGTCCCTCCCCCCCGCCTGTGTGTGTGTGTGTGTGTGCGCGCGTGCGCGCGTGCGTGCGTGCGTGCGTTGCGTGTGTGTCTTTGGAGGGAATCATCCACATTGTTACCGCAACTACCTTACTATCTTAGAACAGGCTGTGACGTGAAATCAAATTACAATTAATGGACAATTTGCGTACGCTGCGTTTATGATTTGAGACCTTTTGTTCAAAACGGTACATGCACTGCTGTCCTGAAAACTTCGGAAGCCAATCTCAGTCAATCAGGATGGAATATGAAAAATCGGACCGATATGCGCCTTCATCACATGACTATAGAGATACCGATGTACCGATTTGCGTGATGTTTAGACAAAACATGTAGGACTAGGAGTATCCTAGAATATATTACATATTTTTAAAAAAGGTGTTTTGCAAAGATCAGCCTCCTGGTGGCGCTATAACTGGCCGATGTGAAATATTTGGACAATTTGCGTAGCCTGAGTTGATTCCGTTACAAACCAACACGGCGGTGTAAACACCGTTGTAAGGGGTGGGTGGTAAACTAGCGGTATATAAACATCGTTGTAGGGGTGCGTGGTAAACGTGCTTATAGCTACAAGTGGGAAGGAGCATGCTATGGTAAACACTCTTTTAACCAATTACATCCTATATACTGTGGGTGACCAGAGTCTCCCAGGGCAGGGGTCTAGCCCCCCCTGCCGCTCTTTTTTCTTTCACAAGCTCACAACACATCGCAGCGTCGCACGTGTTAAAACGGCTTCTGTCCATGAGCAGTTATACAGACAGACAGGCAGACAGACAGGCATACAGGCAGGGAGAGAGAGAGAGAGAGAGAGGGACAGAGGGGGAGACATGGAGACTGCAAGAGAGAGAGACTCACATTTCTGTCATTGTCTTTTTTTTCCCTTTTAAAAAGAGGACATTACATAATTCTCCAAACACTTCCTCCCTTAGCCGAGTGCAGCCTGTGCCGTTTTATCTGTTTCTCTCTCTCTGCCTGACTCTCTCTCTCTCTCTCTCTGAGACACACAGACACACACACGCACGCACACACACTTGACATATCCAAGCAGACAGGCAGCCTGTTCAGGCTGTCTGCATCACAGTCGCTATGACAACGCAGGCAGAACAATCCGCAAAAACAGCCACCAGGGAACAGAGAGAGGGAGGGCGAGAGAGACAGAGAGACAGAGAGACGGAGAGAGAGAGGGGGGGGGGGGGGGGTGGGGGCTAATACAGAGCTCATGTGTACGTGCATCTGTACCAAGGCCCTCAGTAAGTATCCGCATGGGCCCAGTACCCTTTAGTTTATATGCAGGCTTCCTAAACCTGCTGCCTTCACCTCAGTTCCATTCAAGCGTTCCTATACAAAATAATTACGGGTATATATATATAAATATATGTGTATTCTTATGTATTCTTAAATAAAGTCACAAATAATACATTATGATAAAACTACATTAACCCATTCAGGGTTAGCATCATGTTATAGCAGATCTACAAGCTCGTAGTGCGGCACTCTGTGCTATGAGCTTGTAGATCTGCTATTTTTAAAAAGTCGTGGAAATGTGGCGCAAATGAATATATATTCTTTCAGAGCGAACGTTTTTTTTAACTCAAATCTTTGCTTCTGTGGGGGTCCCTCCCTGGAACAACATATTTTCAGATGGGGGTCGGCGGCCAATTACATATAATATTTGGGAGCCCTTGACATGAAAATGTTTGAGCACCACTGAAATAGAAACATGGGTTTTTCAGAAAACTGTCAGGATTTAGAAGACATGTGTAGAATTGTCCTCAGGTCTAAATGGGTTAAATGGTTTAAAAACACCAACAGCATATGAATAAATGGAAAAATGAATCTATCAAAACTGCAGCAAACCCGCTTAGGCCGATTTCCCCCACACTGCTCTCGCCCTCCGACCAGGGGGCGGATCTCCGCTCTGACCTCAGAGGAGGCGGAGCACTCTTGCGTGTGCGTTCTGATGAAAATAGTGATATTAACCCATTTAGACCCGAGGACGATTCTACAAAATATGTCTTCTAAATCCTGACGGTTTTCTGAAAAACCCAAGTTTCTATGTCAGTCGTTCACGTTCACTGTGAAAGAATATATATTCAAAGATTTGCGCCACATTTTCACGATTTTTCCAAAAATAGCAGATCTACAAGCTCATAGCGCGGCACTCGGTGCCGCGCTATGAGCTTGTAGATCTGCTATTTTTCCAATAGCGAAATTATAAAAGAATGCTTAAAACACCAAAAAGGGGTTCCCGCCCAAAATGGGATAAACACATGATTCTAACTACACACAACTAGCTGATAGATACACTATCATGATTTTCACTTACGGACACTTGGCTCGTTCCGAAGGACACAAAACATGCAACGGACAAACCAAGGGTGTGTCAATCGATGCATGCAGAGAGAGAGAGAGAGTCTACACGCATCGATTGGCAAATGGTTCAGCACCGCAGCCGATGGACAGCGACAGGCCGTGCACGCTGCTGTGACCCGGCACAGGGATTCTTTTTTTTTTACACAGGGATAAAATACCCAAGAGAGCAAAAGCAGAGTGCAGAGAGCTGCCTCCTGATTGTCTCAAGTCTCCACAGAGGTGTGCTTATTAGCCATTAGCAACAACCAAGCTCAGTGGCCTTGTGGTTAGAGTGTCCGCCCTGGGAGTGGGAGGTCGGGGGTTCGATCCTCGACCGGGGTCATACCAACCAAAGACTCAAGAAAAATGGGACCCAGTCAGTGCCCTCCCTGCTATGCACTCAGCATCAAGGGGTGGATTGGGGGTATAAGTCCCTGTGACATGCTAGCGTCATGTCCAGGGGGGTGTACTTGTACGTCAAGCTGCCTCACGCTACAGAAACAGGAGATAGGCTACTGCCTCATGGCTCGGCAAGGCTTACTTACTTACTTATTAGCAACACCACAGATGCAGTGATAGATGCGAATGTGCGATAGAAGCTATCTATCTACCTATAAATGCACCAAGTTTCTGTGCGTGCATGCGTACATACCTTAGAGTATATATATTATTAATAGAGACGGCACCGGATTTCTCCTCCCATCCACTTGCGTTAAGTTGCTCAAAAGCGCATGAGGCGATTTCACTCCTCCTTCCGGGTAGGAACAGAGTGCATTCTGGGATGGATTGGGCCAAATCGTGAACGCGCTGGCCGTTGACTATCATTGCAACGGGTTCACGTATGAAACAGCATTCACGTGTCACAATAAGACCCGATGATCATGTTTTAGGGTGGGGGGAAAAAATCATGGAACTCCATCTTTAACATTAACACCTTTATACCTTCAAAACCTCCAACTCATCACACCCACAATGAGGACTATTTCCAGAACCGTGTCCGAGAAGCAAGCTATAGGACAACACTAAAGGGACTCGTCTCTCTGCCTATAGGAATGTGATCAAATGGTAAAGTCTTGCATTTTTTCCATGTTTTCATTGCAAACGGGCGATCAAAGTCGAGGTGAATATTCCACTGACGTTCCCACGATATTTAACCTACAGCAAAGCGTTAAAGATCGGGTTTCTTCGAGAGTCTCAGGTTAACAGGTTCCAACCAGCGTTGTTTTTGGCAGCAAAATTAGATTTTTGTTTTAGTCATAGTCTTTTGAATAGTTTTCATTTAGTTGTAGTCACATTTCAGTCACCCGAAATGTTTTAGCGTTTAGTCTAGTTTTAGTCGACTAAATGTCATGAGACTTTAGTAGACTAAATCTACGGTTGATTTAGTCGACTAACATGTATTTTGGCGGGCCTTGATGCCGTCACTTGCCGAAAATAGACGATCTACAAGCTCACAACGTGTCGCTCTGCGACGCGTTGTGAGCTTGTAGATCTGCTATTTTCAGCATGCAAGTAATTGTAAAATGACTTATACTGGATCTCTTGTCCACTAGTCCCTTCCTAACATTCTTCAGTCTTGTTTTTATTTGTTGACGAAATTGTCAATATATTTAGTCTCAGTTTTAGTCAAAGCTTAGTTTTGATTTAGTTTCCATTTAGTTTTTGTCAGTGGAAAAAGGTAGTCTTAGTTTTAGTCGACTAAATCAACACTGTGCGTATCCCTGTGAGCTGTTGCTTTGTGAGAATCTGTGCACGCTTCCACTAAGGCCTCACTCACACCTTTCGATCTAGCATACAACATTGATGCATGCTTGTTGTGAGTGTCAGGGCCGCCCCAATGCATTTCCAATGGAAGTCACATGGTTTGTAGTCCACATTTTGGACTACAAGCTGTTGTATGGCTTTCGGCTGTGTTGACTGCCCCCCTCCCCCTCATACAACACAAATGTTGTGTCAAACCATGTGACTCCCATTGGAAATGCATTGGGGCAAGATGTATCACACCCTTTGTATACAACAAGCATACATCAGTCTGTTGCGAAGGTGTGAGTGAGGCCTAAGTATGCATTCAAATCTCAATAGCTACCGTAGAAAACAATCAATACAATACAAGCTTGTAGATCTGCTATCTCAAATGGACGAAATGTATACACGGCTGAAGTACGTAATGTATACGTGGCTAAAAGCAGTGGAGCAAAAAGTACAATATTTGCATCTGAGATGTAGTGGAGTAGAAGTAAAAGTATTGGAAATAGTAAAGTACAAATACTTTAAAAAAAAACAATAAAATTGCACTTAAGTTTAGTTACTTGAGTAAATGCAATTAGTTACCACCACTGGACATGGACATGGACATGCACGCACGCACACACACACACACACACACACACACACACACACACACACACACACACACACACACACACACACACACAACACACACACACACACACACACACACACACACACACACACACACACACACACACACACACACACACACACAGAGAGAGAGAGAGAGAGAGAGAGGGGGGGGGGGGGGTATGTTCAGGTCAGCCAGTGAGTGTGCTTTTGGAAGTGGCAGCTGGTGCGTTTCCTTGTTTGCGATCGCTATCAGCTCTATTTCGGGAGCCGACCAGGAAGTCATATATTGACAGGTGACTGGCTGAGTTTCAAATCCAGCCCCATTGTAATCTACCACTCAACATGAACTCCAGAGTCGCCGTGGACAAGGGGAGAGAGTGAAACAAACTAGAAGACCCGTGACCCAAACAGAGAGATTAGACGTTTGCCCAGGACCCACACGAGTAAAAAATAGCCGATCTACAAGCTCGTAGCACTTGCCCTAGCCCACGACAACCTCACAGGCGTATGCAAAAGGTCCAACTTATGTAACTTCGATAGCATTTTTTAATGTAGACGTATAGCATTGTATGTAGACATAGCACTATAAGTTACGTTCTTAGCTTAAGTATGATTCATGATGACTACTTTTTATGTATTGTGTGATGCATTGCCATGCTTTTTGTTCTTGCTTAATGAAAGTCGCTCTGGATTAAGAGCGTCTGCTAAATTGTACTACTCCTGCCAGACAGGACCTAAACTCAAACCAGGGCTCAGGGGGGCACATGTGGCCCTATGGGGAACTACAGGGAGGCCCAAAGGGTTTCTTTAGCCTCCGTTTATTCCAGTTACACAGACTAAAAACATTGCTAGGATGCAACTGGGACGTATCCTCAGTGATGTATCCCAAGGTCATCAGCGTTTCGGGTCTTCCAACGCCATACCCCTCACTCAGGTGACCCAGCCAGGGGGTGATCAAGTCCCGGCTTACGTCCCAGTAGCTATACCCTCGATCAGTCCCATTAGGGAAAAACCAGGGACACACAATCCGCTGCTCCAGAACTACTCTGCCGGTACTGGGCAGGCCATCCAGCGGGGGACCGGGCGTGGTAGTCGACGAACATTTTTCCGTTTTAGTATTAGTCGACGAAATCAACACTGGTCTTAAGAAGTTGACAGAAGAACAGCTTTACTCCTTTAGCGAGCGGTCTGAAGTGTGAAGAACACAGAAGAAGAATGGCTTCCTCCAGTCACTCTCTAAACGTGTCCATGCCGCGGCCCTTCATTCCTCCCATGTCGGTCCTCTCTGTTCTGCAGCATTATCAGATAATGTGCTTTTTTATCCCCCTGCACTGCAGCCACTGAGTCACAATTATACCTTGGCTGCTGCACTAATGGCTATTGATGCAGCCGAGAGGCGTGCACACACACACACACACACACACACACACACACACACACACGTCTGCCACACGCGCACCCCAATGTAGACGGACCCACACATTCATAAAAAATTCATGGTACTGGCTAGGAAGGTGCGCGTGTGTGTGTGTGTGTGTGTGGGGGGGGGGGTCAGTCCTCAAAAGAACAACAAATGTCATCTAACAAAGCAAAGGTGGAAAGGGACAGACCATACAGGCCCAGCGCACACACACACAAAATATTACACTATCACAAACTTCCGTTTGTCACTGCACACACACAGTGACGGAGATCTTTAAACTGCCACAGGACGCATGGGCATCATACGTGTGTGCGTAGTGTACCTGTGTGTGTGTGTGTGTGTGTGTGTGTGTGTGTGTGTGTGTGTGTGTGTGTGTGTGTGTGTGTGTGTGTGTGTGTGTGTGGTGGGTAATTCCCTCTTAGTGAGGGATTTCTCCTGCCGGCGACCTGCTCTGAGAGAGCTTTAGAGCGCTAAGCCTGCAGGATGAGACTTACTGAACCAGAGATCACCTCCTGGGACATGGAGCAAGGGATGGAGAGAGAGAGAGAGAGAGAGAGAGAGAGAGAGAGAGAGAGAGAGAGAGAGAGACATAGAGAGACATGGAGCAAGGGAT
>NC_136809.1:51642625-51660125 GCF_951216825.1 Electrona antarctica
TTCTATGAGGGGAAAACCAATATTCTAATCTATTCTATACATTCAGGGCAATTTTCAGGACCAATCTTGGAATGTAATTTCTGAGGAATGCCAACAGCTCTGGTAAACGAGGGAGGGAGGGAGGGAGGGAGGGGGCGACACATGGAAGACAGAAGAGGCAGAGTGGGTTCTGTAACAGTGTTTTATACAGTGGTGGAAAGTAACTAAGTACTTTTACTTAAGTACTGTACTTAAGTACAATTTTGAGGTATTTGTACTTTACTTGAGTATTTCCAATTTCCAGCACTTTTACTTCTACTTCCACTACATCTCAGAGACAAAAGTTGTACTTTTACTTCACTACAATTATTTGAAAACTTTAGTTATTTTGGCGATTTTTATTTGATTTTTGATTAGAAAACATACATTAACCACTTCAACCCTATACATTTCGGCCATTTGAAAATAGCCGATCTACAAGCTCACAATGCGTCGCAACGCGACGCATTGTGAGCTTGTAGATCGGCTATTTTCAATAGATTTTGTACACATTTTGAACTTGTGAAATGGGACACTGCACAATGAGTACTTTTACTTTTAGTACATTTAATTTAAGTACATTTTGATGCCGATACTTTGTACATTTTACTCAAGTACATTTTCAATTCCGTACTTTTAATGTTTTTTTTTTGTGGCTTTCGCCTTTATTTTATATTTTTATGGAGGGACAGACAGTAGGCCGACAGGAAATGGGGAGAGAGATGGGGGGGGGGTGACATGCAGCAAAGGCCGTCGGGATCGGGAGTCGAACCCGCGGCACACTGCCAGACTGGATCACCGGCCACGGCCCAGGCCCAATTCCGTACTTTTACTTGTAACAAAGTACTTCTAAATTGCAGTATTGGTACTTTTACTTAAGTAAAACAATCGAGTACTTTTTCCACCAATGGTTTTTATAGTACGAGTCTACCCGTCACATTGTGCAACAAGACTGCCACCTACGTCAGGTGACACACTGTATGCCAGGGAAATGCCTTACCGCAAGAAATATACCAAGGAGAAATGAAGGGGGAAGTTTTAGACCGTGTTGTTTTTGGCAGCACATTTTGATTTTTAGCATTAGTCCTATAGTCTCTTGAATAGTTTTAATTTAGTTTTAGTCACATTTCAGTCACCTGGAATGTTTTAGTGTTTAGTCTAGTTTTAGTCGACTAAATATCAGAAGATTTTAGTAGACTACATCTACGGTTGATTTAGCCGAACAAAATGTATTTTGGCGGGCCTTGATGCCGTCGTAACGACCGTTTTTATTTCACTTGCTGAAAATAGACGATCTACAAGCCCACAACGCGTCGCTCTGTGGGCTTGTAGATAGTCTATTTTCAGCATGCAACTAATTGTGACTTTGTGACTTATACTGGATCTCTTGTCCACTAGTCCCTTCCTAACACTAGTTTTTATTTGTTGACGAAATTGTCGGAAGTCTTAGTTTTAGTCATCATAGCTTAGTTGTTATTTAGCTTCCATTTAGTTTTCATCAGCGGAAAAAGGTAGTCGAACACATTTTGTCTTAGTTTTAGTCGACGGAACACAGGTTTTTAGACAAGGCCTCGACTTGGCAGACGAGGACAAGGCGTGGGGTTAAAGTCACACGAGTTTGATCATCGAGCCTCCGCACGGGGTGCATACTTAGTTTAGACTAGTCACTGGTTAGACATGGGTTAAGGTTATGTTTAGGTGTGCTGCCCCGTGGGAGGTTAGGTTTAGGGTGAGGGTTTGAGATAGGTTGTAGTTGTAGGACTAATGACTGGTCTAACCAATGACTAGTCTAAACCAAGTACTCTTCCGCACACCTGTCGGACACATTGTGCAACAAGCCTACGACCTACGTCAGGTGACGTATGCCAAGGAAATGTCTTCCCTCGAGCAAAGTCAGCAAACAAAACAATACAAAACAAGAATCAAAGCAGGGGGGGGGGGGGGCGAGATGTAGACAAGACCTTGGGCTTGGCAGAAGAGGACAGCATGCCTTGGCAATTCTTCAAAGGAAGCTGATAATATCTAAAAATGAAACGACTTTGCACGACTTGCAGACAAGAGATTGACATCCCGCAACATTTTACATGTAAAATAAGTAAATTTTTTCCAGTAAAATGATCAGTTTTTCTATTAACCCATTTTGGGCGGGAACCCCTTTGTGTTTTAAGCATTATATTGTACTTTAGCTGTTGAAAAATAGCAGATCTACAAGCTCATAGCGCGGCACCGAGTGCCGCGCTACGAGCTTGTAGGTCTGCTATTTTCGAAAAATCGTGAAAATGTGGCCCAAATGCTTGAATATATTCTTTCAGAGCGAACGTTTTTAACTAAAATCTTTGCTTCCGTGAGGTCCCTGGAACAACATATTTTCAGATGGGGGATCGGCGGCCAAATACATATATTTCTGGGGGTCCTTGACATGAAATTGTTTGAGAACCACTGCACCTAGAAACATAGGTTTTTAGAAGACCTCAGGTCTAAATGGGTTAACACCAAACCATGATCATCTCTTTGCGTTTATGTTTTCGTAGCAGTCTCGTATTGTCGGCCCGGCAAAGCACCGACATTTCAGAAACTGGCAGAGGTCCATCATAGCCTACGACGCCGTGATCATCAGCTTGTAGACGCGTGTCCTTGTCCCTGAACAACCCAATACACTTAAAGATTAATGTTTTTTGACAACGTTGTTCAGCGCAAGGTCACCATAAAAGGATTACAAAAGGTGGGCCTTAATGAAAGGGGACGACGAACAACGAGAACACTGGCTTTAATTCCATTTTATATCACCTTTTGCACAATTGCATTTTGTTGTGTCTTGTCTTGTGTGCCCCGTCTAGTTTCTGTGGCTCTCCAAGGAAAAGGGGAAGAGAGAGATGTAAAGTGTGTCTGCCAGTTTATGGATCTCATTAGGCAAACTTGCACATTGTCGGTGGAATATAGCCGACACACCCACATCTGGAAACAGCACTTTCTTGGTGATAATTTAGGCTCACAATAGAGGGTATGCGCGTGACATCATCATCAAACCCGGAAGTTATGCAGGAATGTCTACTGACTGGCAAAAAACTACTTTCTGGCCTTGACAACCCATGCATCCAAACAGAAAAGTCCTATCTGATTGCATTAAACAACGTTAAACAATGTCAAACTCACTTTGCATGTTGCTTTGCCACTCGATTTGCGCATACCCTCTATACTGGAGAATATAGATATATAGTTACATAGTCGGGGCTTGTTTACAGCGCCCCTAACTAGAGGCCAGACGCATAGTCTTGTTTCTTGAACAATGCAATCTGTGCTGCCTAAAAGCGCCACATGTGAACATCAAGAGTCAGACCACATCAGAGGAAAAACACCCAGAAATCCCAGTTTGCGATCCATTCTCCGGCTTTGCGACCGTCAATACGGCTTGAAATCAATTCTATAAAAGACGGCTTACTAGTCCTGACTAATGATAGGGGCATTATCTAGAGCAGGGGTTCTCAACGTTTTGGCCGGGGCCCACCGGAAATGCTTTGGCAATGTCTCGGGACCCCCGCCCCGCCCCCTCCCGACCCCCAATATAAATTGACTGCTACAATAACCTTAAACCATTTTGGGCGGGAACCCCTTTTGGTGTTTTAAGCATTGTTATAATTTAGCTATTTAAAAATAGCAGATCTACAAGCTCATAGCGCGCCACCGAGTGGCGCGCTACGAGCTTGTAGGTCTGCTATTTTATTTTTTTTATAATTTGGGGACCCCCTAAAATAATTTGGCGACCCCCCGAGGGGTCGCGACCCACGGGTTGAGAACCCCTGATCTAGAGCAGGGGTTTTCAAAACCATTTTCATATCAAGGTCTATTATTTATTCGGCATTTGGGTCACGGACGGTCCACCATTTGATGACATTTAGCCTCTCAGACCTAAAACTAGGATAAGTTGGATAAGGTTCTGTCCACAATTCCATGCTGTATTGATGTTGGTACCATAGGAGAAACAAATAGGCAAACATTGATCAAAACAACAATTCTTCTACATTCTGTAATTGTAGACACGCCACAGGTGCGCGAACTTCTAGTTGTTCACAAAACCAACACATAGAATTGTGTTCTCCCTGCTGCTATAGAGCGTCGCAGTCCCACCCCCTACCAGGGCCCAGGAAATGATTCTCCGTTCATTTTCCTCATAGACATTTCAAAAAGTATTTATTTAAAGACGTTTACGCCGCGGACAAAGCCAACTCGAGTCGTGACAACTCATGACAACAAACACCATTTTTTGGGCCAAACAAATAATTAGAAAGAAGAAAAAAACGGCAGGTTACAACACTTTTTTGTTGTTGTTTTTCTTCTTTGTAATTCTTTGTTTGGTCCAAAATATTGTGTTTGTTGTCATGACTCGAGTTGGCTTTGTCCGCGGAGTAACCGTCTTTAAATAAATACTAATAGAAATGTCTATGGGAAAAATGCATTGGGAATCATTTCCTGGGCCTGGCGTCGTCATGAAAAGGGCGGGACTGCAATGCTCTATTGGCAGTGCGGTGGAGCCACCTCCCCCGGGGGGGGGGGGGGGGGGGGGGGAGCAGTGGCCCGATCCAAATACGGACGGTTATCAGTTTTGGGATCATGCAATCTTAGAAGCAGTTCCACTGTAAAGAAAAAGCTTGTCGATTGAATACTGGCAAGATGCAAAACGTGCGAGTCCACTGCCAAGAGTCATCAATGAAGTCCAAAGAAGGTCACCAATATGTTTACCTCCACACAAACTGTATGTTTATGAGTCATAATGAACTGATAATTCACTGGTGAGTAAGGTTAATGTCTCATCCTAAACACAGGAGCAAGTATACATTCAGCCTAATGTAATCACACCGTATGTGACTCGCTTTACAACTCTACTCAACTAGCAAACACACAATCCACAAATAAACTGCACTTCACAAGGAATGAAGATCAAGAGCCAATACACACAAATGTGCACAATGCACACTCATGCGTGAGCTTTCTCTCTCTCTCACACACACACACATGCGCGTGCGCGCGCGCCTGCCTGCGTAGCGGTGGAGGAGCCCATTGCAGCTAGGTGGCTCTGATAACAACTTCATCCATATTTAAGTGTGTGCGTGCGCGTGTGTCCGTCCTCTACTCATTGAGAGGGGCAAGAGCATTGTCGGTTTCCCAACGGTCCAGCATCAATAATGTAAAAGGAAAACTGCCATTCAGATGCTTCGCTAGTAGGGAGTAGGAATGCAATGGTTCAGTTAGCCCACGGTTCATTTCATACCGCCTAGATATATACACATCAAAGCTTCCAACATTCACACGCTGGGGGTATTTATTTACTAACGTTATGTTGTATGACAAATGGAACAACACCTGAAAACCCATTAGACCTATTGTTAACCATCTTATTTTAGGTATTATTTAACCCCTCAAAAATTCATAAAACCCTCGAGAGACACTTTGAGCGAGAACTAGGAGGTGCAAAATGCTAATTCGTTTCAGGGTTTTGGGACTACACACTTTGCCATTCTATATAATAATTATAATAATAATACGTATGGGAGCATAAAATACCTAACAAGAGTAACCAGTGGGCAGAGGGGCAGGACCAGGCGGGACTTGACAATGGGTCAAGGCAACAAGTATAGTCAGTAAGAAAGAAGAGTTTTACAATATTTTCGATTGTATTGAATCGCAGATGGTACCGTACGGGGGTACAGGCTGTAGTCTCCGACACACCAAAGGTCCGACAGTCATAAGACCGACAACCTACCCCCAAACCCCTAACCGCAAGCACGAAGCAACGCATGTCGGATTAACCCATTCTGGGCAGGAACCCCTTTTGATGTTTTAAACATTATTTAGCTATTTAAAAATAGCAGATCTACAAGCTCATAGCGCGCCACCGAGTGGCGCGCTACGAGCTTGCAGGTCTGCTATTTTAAAAAAATCGTGAAAATATTTATTTCAGAAAACTGGAGCATTTAGAAGATCTTTTTTTAATTTTGAGGTCAGGCCTGAATGGGTTAACGCATGTCGGACCAACACATGTCGGACAAACGCATGTCGGGAGCGACGTGCGATTTCCGCATGTCGGTGTCGGAAACGCGTGCACACCCCCTCGTACATTTCAATTAGAAAAGGTATCAAACAACCATTATTGCAGCACAATTGGCTAGAATCATGCTACTGGGTATCTATATCAACCTTTAACATCATGACATCATGCTCAATCCAAATGTAGCCTAAACAAAAAGCAGAATGCAGCCGGCAAAAAGCCGAGACAAGGTCCAAACATGACGGGCTGAAGGCTGTCGGTATGGATCAGCTGAGCACGCACAACATAAAGTAAAATAAGAGATATCGCACACTCATCCTTCTCTTAAGATCGGAGGGTTAGAGACACGTCAGCCACTCCACTCAGCCTTGTAGACAGAAGGTCACTGGGCTGAATTACTGGGTTGGAAGATCCGAGGAGGGAAAGTGAAAGACTTGGAAGTGCCCTTGAACAAGTGCCCTTGAACAAGTGCCCTTATACTGCACTTAACCCATTAAGGACGGGAACACGTCCGTGTCGCTTTAGCTTTTAAACCACTTTTAAAACGATCATTTTATATCGTTTAGATGTTGAAAAATAATTATTATGAGAGAAATGATTTTTTTTTTTTTTTCACGGTGAACTTTTTTTTAACTTAAATCTTTGCTTCTGGGCGATCCCTGGAACAACATATTTTGAGATGGGGGGGGGGGGTCGGCGTCCAAACGGGTATGATGTTTGGGATCGTTGACCGACATGAAATAGTTTGAGCACCACAGATAGAAACGTAGGTTTTTCAGAAAACCGTCAGGATTTAGAAGACATTCGCAGAATCGGCCTCAGGTCTAAATGGAAGGAGGTTCACAGGTGACATTATGTGTACAATAACATGCACGTAAAACAGAGCAGTGATGATAAGAGCTTGGTGTACGCATGGAAAATGTATCAATTCAAAACTGATATTTAGAACCAATGAGCAATCAGTGATTTGGGGAAAAAAAAAACGGTCCTCCCCGGATAAAGATGTGCACACGCTCTACAGTGGGGGTGACGCGCAACAGGCCAACAGCACACACACCAAGGCCCGCCTCCAATCGATCATGATTGGAGGGAAGGCCCCTCTCTATCCTGATTGGATGAAGGATGGGCCTTCTAGCCGAAAACTAAACCTAAGCTTTTTTGACCCCAGGGGTGAACTGGGGACATGGAGGAACTCCTTATATGGTCAGCACACACTATAGTAGGGAGGATTATCACAAAAAAAGAAAATTAATTTGAATTAAGGGAAATCACTTAACACATTATGTGCCCTTTCATTCTTTCAAAATAGGTGTGCCCACATTTTAAAAAACAAAACAAAAAAAACAAGTTTATTTTTTTTACAAAGACGTCCTGGGCACTACATGCGGTAGTTCCTCGGACGTCTGTGGACGTCTTGGGCATATATTGTGTTAAAATTGCTCATACCGGTTAATCATCAACCGCATATCCGTAGTCGGGTCGCGGGGGCAACAGCTCCACCAGAGAGCTCCACCCTTCCCTCTCCAGAGCAACATTAGTTCACTTCCTCCTGGGGGATCCCGAGGCGAGGCGTTCCAAGGCCAGTTTGGAGATATAATCCCCCCCCCCGATCCTTGGTCTGCCCAATCAATTAATCAAAATTAAATTACAAATAGTCGTGTTAAACATCTTATACACGCATCAACAAATTGACAAGAAATAAATCCAGTATATTTTGTTATAATTGACTAAACCGATTAGTCAGTCTGATTAACCACTCAACCCTGAATTATACTTGGCTAAGTGGCGCACGCGCACGCGCACACACACACACACACACACACACACACACACACACACACACACACACACACACACACACACACACACACACACACACACACACACACACACACACACACACACACACACACACACACACACACACACACACACACACACACACACACACACACACACACACACACACACACACACACACACACACACACACACACACACACACACATAGCAGCCCCAAAATACACGTGGGAGTGCATGTATGCATGTACACACACACAAGCACACACACGCATTAAACAATACTTTGAGTGTATGAATTTGAGTAACAAATGAATAAAACAAACTGAAGTAGTGTCTTAATTGGTAAGAGCCCGTGGTGTAAAGTAACCAAGTACATTAACTTAAGTACAGTACTTCTACTCCACTACATCTCAGAGGCAAATATTGTATACTTTTACTCCACTACATCTATTTGAAAACTTTGGTTACTACTAGTTACTTTGTAGATTTTCATTACCCACTTCGGCCCTACGGTGTATACATTTTGGACATTGTGCGCGTGTAGATGTGGTATTTTCAAAAGTGTTACGCAAGTGATGAAACCAAGAAATGAACAGACACAAAATTTGCAACTGGAACACGGCATATTATAAGCCGGTGAATTAATACTCTCTCCCGAATGTTTCTGTCGCCCACCTGAAAATGTTTTTCTTGTTCATTAAAGGAGCTGGGCAGACTGGGCGACCTCAGTTACTGAACGCAAGCTGTAGAAATGTAAAAGCAAAAACAAGTGTATCACTTACATTTACTACCTTTAATAATACTAACGTAAATTAATAATTGTTATTATCTACAGTGCAAACAGAGAGAAGATGTGCCCTGTGATAGGCTGTTTCTGTACAACGGATGCGGTGCTTTAACTAAAATAAATGAAAGGCTTGGTATGAACAGGAAAGCCAGCCACCTGTTCACAACAATCAATTCAATTAACTTAACCCATTTTTTCCAAACAAGACAAGGTTTTTGAGTCTTAATATAGCCTGTCGTCTGTCGTAGCTGTAACAAAACACCCATGTGCACAAAACAAGTGTTACATAAATAACAAATATCATTCATGTTATTTGCCATGTACAATGGTGCTACTATTTCTTACCGTTTGTGTCGCAGACAATGCTCTTAAAGCATTTTTACGTGGGAAGACAGTTTACGGGGGGGGGGAGCAATGTCTGGGTACAAAACATAATCTCTCTACTCTATTCCAGAGAACTGTGCTGCCGAGCGTATGCGTGTTCCTGTAGAGAGGAACATATGAACAAACGTGGGTGGAAGGGAATGTGGTCACAGCCCCAATAAAAAGAAAACATCCAGCCTGAGTGCATCTGACAGAGGAATGAAGGTACAGACAACAGCAGCGAGAGAGAGAGAGCTCAGTGTGTAAGGAGTCAAACTCAGCATGCCTGTGTGATATCATGGCTCTCTACGTCTACGTCACTGTGTGTGTGCGTGTGCGTGTGTGTACGCATGCACGCGTGCAAGCTCAATGCCAGCTCACTGGTTTAAATATAGTGATTGGGCAACAGTCCCAGACATTAACAATGCCATAGCCACCAGCAGCACCAGTACATTAGCACCGTACTGAAGCTGCCTGAAACCAGAGACGAGACCCGACAGAGAGGGAGGGAGGGAGGGAGGGAGGGGACACACTCAGAGCGGGGAGGAAAGGAGGAGAGGAAGAGAGAGAGGGAGGAGGAGGAGGATTCATGAAAGTTCTGCCGCCCACACTTTGGCCCCTACTGCCAAGAGCCGAGAAGGACAAGTGTGTATGTATGTATGTACGTGCGTGCGTGCGTGCGTGCGGACTCTGCACACGCGCGAGGGAGAGACATTCCTTGGTATGGGCCAAGGAAAAAGAAGAGCCAAGGACAGACTGTGTCCTGAGCTACTGTGTTCTAACGGAGCCAACAAGCACCTCATTGAATACTTCATCCTTCCAACTGCAAACTTGTTGTCTGTGTGGCAGGCTCTTTTTTTCCCTTTTTTTAAATCGATGTCTGATAAATGTACTTTGCATTGTTTTAACCCATTTCTGAAAAGAAACTATGTTTCTATGTCAGTGGTTCTCAAACTATTTCATGTCAAGGATCCCCAGAATTATATGTAATTGGCCCGCTGACCCCCCCATCTGAAAATATGTTGTTCCATGGACTTCGTCCAGAAGCAAAGATTTGAGTTAAAAACATTCGCTCTGAAAGAATATATATTCAAAGATTTGCGCCACATTTTCTGGATTTTTCAAAAATACAGAGTGCCGCGCTATGACCTTGTAGATCTGCTATTTTTCAATAGCTAAAGTGTAACATAATGCTTAAAACACCAGATTTTTGTTCAAAAAGGGTAGGCAATATAAGCCTCGGCTTCAGCCTAGACCTTTTCGGTGAGTAATAGTTTTAAATGCATCCATGTATGTATGTATATGTGCTCTTTTTAAATGGACCACATTTTGCGTGACCACCACCGCGCTCTGACTTATGTTGCGTTACCCGCTCAAAACAATATCATCAACACATAGGTAATGGGTCGCACACATAGGTGATTTATTTCTCTACATCACAGAGCAGACGTTTCGGCTAAACCAGCCTTCATCAGTGTCATGTCAACACTGATGAAGGCTGGATAGCCGGGACATCTTCTCTGTGATGTAGAGAAATAAATCACCTAAAAATGCATTGTGCGTCCCATTACCTAATAGTATTTAGGTAATGGGTCGCGCACACACCAAGAATGCATAGGTATTACCTTTTTAATGGACTGAAATAAAACTTACTTACTAGACTTAAAGCTGCAATATCAGTGGATGTAGCAGCATGCAAGCCCATAATGACATACAGTGAATTGTACAGTGGTGCATGAAAACACTTGTCAGTTAGGGCTGTCACGATTATAAATGTAAGTGTTTTTGCATTGAACATTGTACATCGTAATCACAAATCACAAATTGCACAGGGGAAGATATGACAAATAACTTAAATATACAAAGAAAGCACTGACACATTAAATAATGATTTCTTACAAATCTTACAAAAACTCTTGAAAATGTTTTGAAAATGCCTGGAGATTTTTCAACGTGGAAACGATTATGTGAAAAATAATTGTGATCATGTGAAATAATGGCGATTAGACGATTATGTCATAATTGTGACTGGCCTAGTGAGTCTCTGTTGATCAACTATAGCGTCATAGGTCAAAGGTCACATATCAAGCTTCATCGCCACGCAGTGGAAAGAGCCGTCGATCAGGATGGGGTACAGGCTTTCGTTAAGCGTCTAATCGCCATTATTTGAGGGGTACAGGCTTTAGTTTAGACATACTATTGGTCCGACTGTCAGACTGACAACCAATACCTCAAACCCTAAACCTAACCATAGCCTAGCCATGTTCGACCGTTGTTTCAGCATGTCGGTCTGTTGGTGTGTCTAATCTGCATCCTGATATAATGAATTTAGAGTAATGATTTGATGACAAGATTTTTTTTTAAATTTGCTATACATTTGCATTGGACAGTGCAGCCGGGGAGGACAGTCTTAGACTTTGTCCAAGGAAGGTAGTACCAGGGGCAGAAAATAAATATGAAACGCATAAATGAAATAAGGTTAATGGGTTAAGACGTGACTGAATTTGCTGTTGATGAAGCATGCGCGCATGACACACACTCCCGGGTCGCTGCCCGCACAGAGTACAAAACTCTGATGCTGGCATTCAAAGCAACCAAAAGGTATGGCACCGCCATATCTTGCAAGTCTGATCGAACCCTACAAACCCTCCCGCGCGCTCAGATCGGCCAACGCAGGGAAGCTGGAAGCACCAGGCCTTCACTATAAACGCTCCACACATCCCAAACTCTTCTCCCTTCTGGCTCTAAAACTACGGAATGCACTACACATTGCAATCAGAACTGCAGACTCACTCCCAATCTTCCGCCGTATTCTGAAAACCCACCTCTTCAGACTCCATCTTAGCCCGTAGCACTTGCCCTAGCCTTCGACGACCTTACAGGTGTATGCAAAGGCTCCACTTAAGTACCACTGTACCAAGCAAGTACCACTGCTGACACGCATTATAACTACAAGCTCATAAAAAAATATTCCTAACCCTAAACTCACAAAAACTTTTTATTAAGCCATTAAACTTTTGTTGGACTATTGAGGTGTCAGACAAACGGGCATCTGTCTGGCTCTATAAGAGACAGCTAGCTAGCGCGCATCGAACGCCAACTCCTCTTTCCTATAGGTTCAGTAAGCTCATGGCAAAACAGCCAGCTAATGTTTACACTGAGAACTGTGACACCACTCATCTTGACGGAAAAATGGTGGGAAACACAGTATGGGATGGGATGATGGGAGCCTTCGACCGACACACACACACACACACACACACACACACACACACACACACACACACACACACACACACACACACACACACACACACACACACACACACACACACACACACACACACACACACACACACACACACACACACACACACACACACACACACACACACACACACACACACACACACACACATTCCATAATTACAGGGTTACCCCTGCCTCGACAGGGGTGTGTCTGAGAACCATTAGGCCATGCAGCGCATGGGGAACTGGGATGTGTTTGGCTAAATTAAATGCTAAAGAATGTGTGTCAGAAGTTGTGAGATCCAGGCACAGTCCAACAGTCGATGTCCTTACTGAGCATGGAAAACGTTTGCTGCACTAATTATGTATTGTATGGAATAATTAATCATTTTCTACCTGAACTATTTTGTGACACCAATAGTCCCAATATTAACAAACCGTGACTTCATGGACTGGCCAACTACAATCAGACATGATTTCCTACAAGTGAAACGGCCAAATTCCAGACACAGGCTACCTCATACATTTAATGTTCTTATAAAAGGTTAGTGAAAAATAAAAAGGTGGACCAATATTAGTATTTTTTATCCATGCAAAATGTTTGCCTTTCAAATGATTAGCAAACACTCCTATCCATCTTTCAATGACAACTGATCGAAAGAAATAAATGAAATAAACATAATTTCCCCCAAATGTTATTTCAACCTTCCAACGCCCAGACATCATTGCTCGCCCCCTGTTTATGTACATATTATAATTAAAGCATGCGGAAGACACACATAAAGATGGACACATGCCTAGTCTGGCTGTCAAAGGCAAAGCTAAGTAGTACGCTCTCCGAGTTAAATTATCACTCAAGGTTTTATTGTGCATGGAATGAATGGGGATGAGATGGTGATGATGACACTTTATGCTGCTGCCCATGATGATATTGGACTTTTATGTAGTTTCTGCCAGTGTTGATTTCGTCGAAACTAAGACGAAAATTGTTCGTCGACTACCTTTTTCCTAAAACTACATGGAAACAAAATGAAAACAAAGCTATGATGACTAAAGACTAAATATACTGACAATTTCGTCGAAAAATAAAAACTAGACTAAAATGTTAGGAAGGGACTAGTGGACAAGAGATCCAGTATAGGTCATTTTACACTTGGTTGCATGCTGAAAATAGCAGATCTACAAGCTCACAACGCGTCGCGCTGCTATTTTCAGCCAGTGTAAAATCGGTCATTACGACGGCATCAAGGCCCACCGAAACACATTTTAGTCGACTAAATCAACTGTAGATTTAGTCGACTAAAACTAGAGCAACACCAAGACATTCCAGGGGACTAAAACGTGACTGAAACGAAATGAAAACTATTCAAATTTTGCTGCCAAAAACAACACTGGTTTCTGCTGATGCTGTGATGAATGTGAGTGATGTCCTGTTAACTATTTTTAATCCATTCTTTACGGGAACCCCTTTTGGTGTTTTAACTAAGCATTATGTTATACTTTAGCTATTGAAAAATAGCAGATCTACAAGCTCATAGCGCGCCACCGAGTGGCGCGCTACGAGCTTGTAGGTCTGCTATTTTTGAAAATTCGTAAAAATGCGGCACAAATCTTTGAATATATATTCTTTCAGAGCTAATGTTTTTTTCAGGCCTAAAGGGGTTAAACAGGTTTTGTGTCCCGTCATGTACACGTGTTGCACAGCCCGATTTTGAACCACATCAAAATTTCCTTGTGATGGATAATTAGATCAAAAGCAGGGGGTCGTCACCGTGTGGGCTTGTGGCGGACATTTTCGTCAACATTCCATTTTTTGCCACGGACACACAAAACGAGTGGACAATAATATTACCAGACACGCATATAATAGATGAATAACCTGGTCTGTAACTCTGAGAGTGTTCACCCTCTACGGGTCCATTTGGTTACATTAAGGGGGGGGGGGGGGGGGTCTCTTCAAATGAAACATTTGAGAACCACTAGTACTAGTTGGACTCCTAATGTGCCATAATAAATCAGTGTCATACATATTCTGAAGAAAACCTAGAGACTTGGCATTCAGTAAGTGGGTCAAAATTAGAACATTATCCCATTCTGAACGGGAACCTCTTTTGGTGTCATGTTATACTTTAGCTATTGAAAAATAGCAGATCTACAAGCTTGTAGCGCGGCACTCGGTGCCACGCTCTGTCATTTTTGAAAAATTGGGAAAATCTTTGAATACATGCTTTCACAGAGAACGTTTTTAACTCAACTTTTCTTCTGGGGGGGATTCCTGGAACTACATATTTTCAGATGGGGGTCGGTGGTCAATTGCATATATTTCTGGGAGTCCTTGACAAGAAAATGTTTGAGAACGACGGAAACATGGGCTTTTCAGGAAACTGTCAGGATTTAGAAGACATTTGTAGAATCGTCGTCAGGTCTAAATGGTTAAAATGGTGTATAAAACAGAAAATCTAAAATGTTGCCAAGGACAAGACCAAGTCTCTGCCCCGGACACATTTGTCCGTGGCGTGTACTGACATGTTTGCGACCCCTGATCAAAATAGCATATTATTAAATATTATCCCTGATCAAAAGGCAATATTAATATCAAGGAGTCAATGGCGCGGTGCTCTTGATATTAGCAGATAATTTAAACGTCATCTTCCATCAACCATCCCGACAACAATATCATACAGCGACACATTTTAACGTGCACCGTTTCAATCTAAGCTACCGAACAAACACCTGTTCAGCAAATTATCTCTAAAATCTCTAAAAAGAACGCTTTGTAATATCATTACCCTCACTGAACGAGACCCCCGTGTCTATCTCTGCGCGTGTGCGTACGTGCGTGTGTGTGTGTGTGTGTGTGTGCACATCAACATAGAAGGCGCTTTCCTCGAATGCCTGCTTTTTCAGCGACTACATAGAGCCATCTAGCTGCAGCAGGGTTCTTGTGAGGAGAGAAAGAGAGAAAGGGGTGGGGAGGGGAGGGGAGAGAGACATAGACATGACAGAGACTCGTCACTCGAATGTCATGCTTTGGTCTCATAATATGTACTCGCAGCACTTGTGCAGCCTTGTACTGTAAATAAACAAGTTGACAGGCAGGCTGGATGTATGGAGGAATGGATGCTGTATAGGCTATAATAGTGTGTTTGCATTATGATATGAACACCAGCAAAATGATGGTGATCTAAGGGGAGGGGGGGGGCAGAAGGATGGTGTCGCTGTGTCTTTAAAAGCAGTAATCCCCAACTGACCATCCATTCTGCTGTTGTCCATCTTTAATGGGCGGTTTGGTTGGTTTAATGTCGACTCCACAAGGACCGCTGGGAGCTCCTCTCGTAGCAGAACAATCGCCCAACGAGAGCTCTCAAGCTGTGTGGCTGGCTATACAAGCCTGTCTGTCTGTCAGCCTGGCTGACTGTGCTGCTCTGCGAAACTAACCACCCGACTGACTGGGCTTAATGCTTCACAAATTGAAGAGGGGCTAATAAATAAATAAAAGATCTACTTGTTTAGCATTCCAAACGATGAGGGGAGGGGGCGGGGGAAGGTGGGCGAGAGGGGAGGGATTTGCCTAATCATTGCCAACAAAAGAGGACAACGGTGTCGACATTCCCGGCATGTCTTGTTGTCAGAGGAAACCGACCGAGGCTTGTCCATTAAAAAGGACGAGGTGTGACTGACACACACACAGTCACACACACACACACACACACACACACACACACACAGTCACGTAGCTTAAAACACACCCAACATAGCAGAATAGCGGTTTCTTAAAATAACTTGTTCAGATAGATGACAACAAGAAAGCGACCGTTGGGAAGGAAGGGAACGGGCGACACCATATGCAAGACCTCCCCGATTTCCTACACCACCAGCAGGCAGAGAAACAGACATACGCCCCCCCCCCCCCAAAGTTTCTGATCATCAACTCCTGCTTCCATTATTATTAGCGACATGTGTTAAATAAAAATGTTACGGTTTTTTTTACACTTTATTCTGGAGTGGTG
This sequence comes from Electrona antarctica, assembly GCF_951216825.1. NCBI lineage: Eukaryota > Metazoa > Chordata > Actinopteri > Myctophiformes > Myctophidae > Electrona > Electrona antarctica. Next base: position 51,658,899 of record NC_136809.1, read on the forward strand.
TTTACTTTGTTGGACACATTGTAACAGATGAAACGTGAAGGATTGATTGAAATATGTATTAACAGTTTGCAGGAAGGAAGAAGGCGCGTGGCTGCCTGTCGTGTTTGTGACTTTGTTTCCACAGACAGACAAGTGTTGTAAAAAAGCAGTGAGGAAACAATGTTGCAATGATTGTCACCACCAAGCAGAACAAGTCACTAGTCTGCAGCCAAAACAAAGAGCCCATGATGTGTGTTTGTTTGCGTAGCCTTTACTACATCCACATTATCTTGCCAATGAAATCTCGACAATGCATGGTGGCAGCGTGCGTGCACGGGCCACCCACCGGGCGGAGAACAACAACAAATCAAAAGATCAATCAATGAATTAATTGGTCAACGTTCGGGGCTGATTCTATAAGCCTAAAAAAATTTAGACTCTCGTATAGATGTATTTATCCGATTCTGACCGAATCGATCAATACACCTGCGAGTGTCTAAATTTTAGGCTAATTCGTTGTCATTTCCGAAAATACTCTCGCTCTCTTGTTCCAGATAGCTATATAGACTATATAGGTGATCAAGAGCGAAGTTTGTTTCTCTGTAAAACAACACAAACACACGCTGGGCTGGCACAATGTGTCAAAGGAGAAGAAAAGAAAATAAACTCAAGTGCATGATCCAAAAGCAGTTGCCACCAAATCAGTGCTTTAATTAAAGTGGAAATCTGTTCCAAACAACTTTTCGCTGCGGAGACGAGTTGCTAATTTGTAGTTAGAGCTCAGAGAGAGAGAGAGAGAGAGAGAGAGAGAGAGAGAGAGAGAGAGACAGACAGAAAGCCTGACACTTTTTTTACACGTTAACACCCAGTGTTAGTTTAACTGAAATGTGGGGGAAGTGAGACCATTTGGGTCCGTTTTCAGTTCACACTCTCACAGACAGCCAAGACTTAACACTGCTGATGACAAGTTGACAACACATGACCCGCCGTGTGGTGTGGTGGATGGTTGGTAAGCAGTGCATATATAACATTATAGTGCGTGAGAGTGAATGAGTGGAGAGATCTGATCTGGCCATGGCCAGCAGCATCATAGCGGGGGATTCACTGAAGATTCCATCCCGGAATCTTCAGTGAATCCCCCGCTATGAGGCTGTGGCCATGGCCAGGCTAAAGAAGGGCCAGATCTCTCACTCACTCTCACTGGAATCCCCGCTATGAGGACTGGCTACGGCGGCTTCTTTTCCCCTT
>NC_136809.1:51665125-51762625 GCF_951216825.1 Electrona antarctica
CAACTCCTTGGCCCCTATGATGCTTGTACTCAGTTTTGTCAAGCCCAGAGGAAGACTATCCCAGTATCCCGTTGAAACATTGCGATAAGTCAATATTGCATCGTGCAGCCTCCTCCTTTTTTAAAAATCAGTTGCACAACCTCTTTCAACCTGCTATCTCGATTTTGGGGCATGTCATAAAAGTGAACATTTTTACAAGTTTGAAACAAAAACATTTAAAAATAAAATTGAAAATGGCATATCTACTCACAAATAATGCATTGCGTTGTGGCACGTTGTGAGCTTGTAGATCAGCTATTTTTTATAGGGCTTAAGTGGTTATATGAAGTTCACATGTGTATTTGTACTTGTTTGCTTTTAAAGGGAAAGACCACTTTTTTGAGGTTTTAGTTGTATAGTTACCTTGTCATGATGTGTAAGTCCAAATGTGGACCAGAAATCTAAAATAATTGCACCAGTGATTAGAAATTGATAATTCAAAAATATGCTCCTCGTTGACTTACATTGTGCGCTGAAACAGCTCTTGAAGTCAATCTTTTAACACGTAAACAAACACAAACAACGTTGATTCAGACAATAGAACATCAACAAACCTACTGTATTTTTATTATTTTAATACAAATGCTAATCTCCTGTTGATTTGACTATTTTGAAGATCTGGATCCGGATCCACGGATCCAGTCCGGGGTTTCTTCCTGATAAAAATGGCAAAATCAATCACATTTGGACTGGAGGTGGTTACATCATGGCAAGGTATATAACACTTACACAACCCAAACCTCTTGCCCTTTAAGCCAAATGTTCTGAAGTGTAGAAACTTTAATCAAATCAAAGTTTTTCAAATTGGATTAGATTTATTTTTTTGCACTTTTGGACAAAATCTGTGGAGCCCAGTCAAACTATTAATCCTACAATTCCAAATGCTTATCAGGGTGAGGCGTTCCCAGTTCAACATCAAATATAATTATTAGGGGGGTTCCCAGTTCAAATATGATTATTTAGCAGGGGGCCCCATTCAAATATGATTATTTAGCAGGGGGCCCCATTCAAATATGATTATTTAGCAGGGGGCCCCATTCAAATATGATTATTTTGGGGGGGTCACGTCCTGATCGAAGGTTGAGAACAACTGGACTAGGTCAGGACTCTCCAAAATCAGGATCAGCATCAGACACAGCCACATAGCTAGGTCTCTACTATCTCTCTCTGTAGTCTGTGATGCAATAATCTGGTAAGAGCCCCATATTGTTTCCTTTCTTTCTGTTCGCATGTCACAATGGCTAAGAAGGCAAAGAAGAGCACCTAAATTGTAATTGCTGTTATTAGATGCATAATATGCATTCTGCTTTGTTACATCACTGTTGCACAGAAATTACAAGACTACAAATCAAAGTTGTAACAATTGTAATTAACAAGATGGTCCAAAGGTTAGCATGTTGTTGTGATGGAGGTGTGATGTTGCTGTGAAGTTAAACTGGTAATTATGAGTTGCAAATAGCTGTTTTGCACTATTTCCATCTCCCATACACTGACACACAACACCGCTTGTTGCATGCTCTCTCAAAGAAGAGCCAGAAGCATTTAATTTCTCTCACTGTCGTGCCAGTTTTTCCAATTACAACTTAATGTGGTATAGGTAAAGAAAGAGAGTCAGAGTCGCGCACGAGCACGCGCGCACACACAAAAACCCCACCAAACCGTGTCAATCCAAACACCTGTTCAAGCTGAAAATGTGTATCACTTTCTCTCTCATGTAAAGCAGGACAACGATATGCACATCCCAGTTTCAGAAGACGGTGCTGGACCCAAAAAATGACTGAATGAAGAAAAAAGTGGAATGTCCGCACACGATATAGTTTCTCTCTATCTCACTCACCCACCCACCCACTCACTCACTCACTCACTCACTCACTCACTCACACCTACATGCAAGCATGCACGTGCGCACACACATTCACACGCAAGAAAACATTATTACAATGAATGAATCCCTCCAGTTTGCTTTGCTCTCCCGCTTCATGTCTACCCTATAACCAGAACCACACCAGTACACTTAACGGTTAACATCCATACATCCTTCTATAATGTTGACCTCACTACGAGATATACAGTATATTTATGTAATACTTTGTATTTGCTGAACTGTTGTGTGAAGGGGCGTAGACCTATAGCCGAGTGCAACGAACCATGTACAACCCAGATTCGGCACAAACAAGGGACTAAATTATTTTCGCTCCTATGCCACCAAAATGTGGAACGCCCTCCCAACAGTCATTAAGACATGCGAATCCCTTGACTCCTTCAAAACCGCTCTCAAAGGGCACCTACGGATGGCTGCAATTCGAAACTGGCCCCCGTAAAATCTGAATCCCCCCCACCGCCCCCCCCTTTTTCCCTCACTGTATGTTTCTTTTCCCTTTTTACCTCCATTATGATGAATTCCTGTTCTGTTCTTTGTCTATATAGAAGTGTCTATTTGTACGTCTCTAAATGTTTTGATGAATTGAACATGGTGGACCCTATTGTAAACAAGTGTAATGCTTAATTGGGTCGTCCACTCACAGTTAACAGCCTTTGTATTGAGTTTATGCTTGAAATGTACTGTAATTCTGCAAACTGTTAATACATATTTCAATCAATCAAAAAAAAACCTTCCAGGAGCAGTAGTGGAAGGTGGGTGGTCACAGTCAGTCAGTCTCCCTTTCTCTTCTCTTTCTCTCATCATTGGTGAGGTTGCCAGGCTGTTGCATTAGACCGTCTACCTCTAAATATTTAATGTGCCTGACAGAGCCGTGGAGGATGTGACGAGGAGAGGATCAATGTGGAGCTGCTGATGTATTGACGATCAAGGGGGAGGTCTGAGGGATTAACAGAGGGCGGGTACAGAAGTGTTAAAAGGGACGGATAAACAGAAGGAGAAAGGGAGGAGTGAATGGAGTCAGCGAGAGCCTGCTATATATATTGCTGACAGAGCGCGGGAGAGCTGGGTGGAGGTGGGATGTAGGTAGGTAGTGCATTGGTGACTCACTGAATTGGTACTTTAGCATCATTTACCTGCGCTAAAAACGCCTTCTGGCTCCAAAACTATGGAATGCACTTCCGATTACAATCAGAACTGCAGATTCACTCCCAATCTTCCGCCGCAGTCTGAAAACGCACCTCTTTAGACTCCATCTCAGCCCGTAGCACTTGCCGTAGTACTTGCCCTAGCCTCGACCTCCTACAGGCGTATGCATGCATAGGCTCAACCTATGTAACCTAAATAGCACTTTATGTAGACATGGCACTCTATGTGTATGTGTATAGTTTTCCTTAGATAGATATTCCACTGTTAGGTTCATAAGCTTACGTAGGATTCATGTCATGATGACTATTTTTATGTTTTGATGATGTATTACCATGTTCTTTGTTCTTGCTTACTGTAAATCACTCTGGATTAAGAGCGTCTGCTAAATGCCTATACATTGTAAATCATTGCAAGTGAACACACCAAACATACACGTACTGCATGTACAAATACATGTACTGTGTACACACAGAAATATACCTCATATCTTGAAGGTGTCTCGATATTCGTCTCATAAGCAGATGATGCCGTGTTTTTACATCCTTTGATCAATTTCCCATTTTCTTCCGATAGAGGTGGTTTTCAATGGTGATCGAGGTTCATGTTATCTTCCCCAGTTCCTCTCTCCCCCCCGCGGAACAAACCAACCAACCGCTATAGGAGTGCAGTCATAAGGACATGAATGAACCCTCACCAGTTTACACCTGCAAGCCCTGCCGTTTGTGTTTGCTTTACCACACAGGCCCCTTGTCCACCCACGTCGCTGGGCAAGACCGAAGCTGTAGTGTAGATGCTATCATTTGTTTTGGGCGGGAGTTGCGGGATTTTGGCGGAAGTACCGCTCAAGGAAATGACGTTGATGCTTTACTTAATCATTCTCCGCGTGAATGAAACAAGTGTTGTGTGATTGGTCGGAATAATATCGTATCCGGGGGAAATACATTTGTCGGATGTTCCGGACCGACCAACACTTCCACCGATAGCGTCTCTGCCTTAGGTTGTGACCACCAGGCTTTTCTCTCTGCCTTAGGTCGTGACCACCAGGCTTTTCTCTCTGCCTTAGGTCGTGACCACCAGGCTTTTCTCTCTGCCTTAGGTCGTGACCACCAGGCTTTTCTTTCTGCCTTAGGTCGTGACCACCAGGCTTTTCTCTCTGCCTTAGGTTGTGACCACCAGGCTTTTCTCTCTGCCTTAGGTCGTGACCACCAGGCTTTTCTCATGCCTTAGGTCGTGACCACCAGGCTTTTCTCTCTGCCTTAGGTTGTGACCACCAGGCTTTTCTCTCTGCCTTAGGTTGTGACCACCAGGCTTTTCTTTCTGCCTTAGGTCGTGACCACCAGGCTTTTCTTTCTGCCTTAGGTTGTGACCACCAGGCTTTTCTCTCTGCCTTAGGTTGTGACCACCAGGCTTTTCTCTCTGCCTTAGGTCGTGACCACCAGGCTTTTCTCTCTGCCTTAGGTCGTGACCACCAGGCTTTTCTCTCTGCCTTAGGTCGTGACCACCAGGCTTTTCTCTCTGCCTTAGGTTGTGACCACCAGGCTTTTCTCTCTGCCTTAGGTCGTGACCACCAGGCTTTTCTCTCTGCCTTAGGTCGTGACCACCAGGCTTTTCTCTCTGCCTTAGGTTGTGACCACCAGGCTTTTCTCTCTGCCTTAGGTCGTGACCACCAGGCTTTTCTCTCTGCCTTAGGTCGTGACCACCAGGCTTTTCTCTCTGCCTTAGGTTGTGACCACCAGGCTTTTCTCTCTGCCTTAGGTTGTGACCACCAGGCTTTTCTCTTCGCAGATGAGTAAGCCATGTGGCCGGGGCTATTGTCCACCAGGGTTGAACCGGTTCCGTTATTTTTTCATTTGGTTCAAATCCCTAAAAGTTGGTTCCAAAAAAATACATCATCTTGCCCTGAAGTGGGAACCAAAGTGGGCGTGTCACTATCCAGGCTGGAAGATGCAGATTATAAAAAAAATAAAGAACGGAACCAGTTCTAGAACTGAAGTTCTTTTGGTGGAAAAGAGGGCTCTGGTTAAAAAAAAAAGTTAAACTCTAAAAAAAGGTAAACTCTGTAGCGGAGTGCCTTCCCTCTGTACAAGTGTTACGCTATGGGGTTTAACATGACAGCTGTTGTCAGTAGATTATATATTTACAACAACTTCTATACATTTGCACTACAGCCTATATGCATTTATTTCAAGTACTGACACAAAATGGACTGCCAGCGTACAGTAGCAGAATGCAGTCACATGCAGAAGCTCTGATACTGAAGCCTTTTCCAATATAGCCTTTCAAATAAGAAGTAAGGTTGGATAACCCATGTATCAGGTTTTATCAAAAAGACCATTCTGAAGTTACAATGCTCTCTTTCCATTAACCCATTTAAACGAAGTTTTCTGAAAAACCTCAAATATTTATATAGCAGCATCACATTTTTGTAATTTTTGAACGAAGTTTTCTGAAAAACCTCAAATATTCATATAGCAGCATCACATTTTTGTAATTTTTGAATACTGTACATATACTGTACAGAACCCCAAAAGGGGTTCCCGCCCAGAATGTCTCATTTTCTCTCTCTCTCTCTCTCTCTTCCCCACCTGACAGTGTATACCTTAACAAGACCAATCCTTGCCGCATCTGTCCTGAGACCCTTTGTGGCATGTCAAAAGAATATATTTGATAATGATAATTAGATGTAATTAAATGACACACCACCACTGTATGTGTGTAAGTGTGTGCATGTATTCCTTCTGTGGCCTGGTTTTGGGGACTTGGGCAATAACTGTTTGCGTTGGCCCATAGCGACAAGGGATCAGGAGATCATGTAGGAATGCTATTGCACACGCACGCACGCACGCACGCACGCACGCACGCACGCACGCACGCACGCACGCACGCACGCACGCACGCACGCACACAGTGTTTGCACCAGTGTAACTGCAACAGTCAAACCTTTGACAGCAAACACTGAGCAGCCACCACCACCACACTCACTCAGAAGTGAGTTGCATTGTTGTATTGCACACATGTAGTGAAATCCTAAGAGGTGAACTCACAGAGTGTATACACACATGTAACGGAATGGACCTTCCATTTCTTTGTAAATGGATAAACGGATGAGCTTAATTTCGCTGAGGTAATGAAACATACAATGGTTGGTGGACACCTCTTTTCAGTGTGACATATGGGTATAGCAACCCCATCTCACCCAAATACGGCTAAATAGCACGGATTGCAATTCCGTACATGTGCATACACGCCTATAGAAAACCGCGTGGCTAAGGCGGCGTTCACTAGTATTGTAGGGAATTGCCAATCCGTGCCATTTCAACGTGTTTGGGTGAGATTGGGGTTTGACATTATTTACGATTCTGTGCTATTCGGCTCTACCGAACGTCGCAACGCTCGACACGGCAACTCGCGGCCCTTTAGGGGCCGTGCGGTGGTGTATCCCGTGGCTCAAGTTGGGTAGAGACGGCGCCCCGCTGTCACAGTCTATGGGGAGGATTTCAGCGAAAGTGCAAAGCACACAGGAGTGCGTGCACTCAGAAAGTCAAAGTCAAAGTCGTACGATTTGTCACACACGTTACCGCAGTGAAATTTGTTCTCCGCATTTGACCCATCTCTTGGAGCGGTGAGCTGCAGCCGTGCCGCGCTCGGGAATCATTTGATTAGTTGATTTGACCCCCCCAATCCAACGCATCGATGCTGAGTGCCAAGCAGGGAGGAATTGGGTCCCATTTTTACAGACTTTGGTATGACCCGGCCGGGGATCGAACCCCCGACCTCCCAGTTTCAGGGCGGACACTCTAACCACGAGGCCACTGAAAAATACAGTACACACACATATACTGTACACACAAGCGCATATACGCATACAGTACATGTCCTTACAGAGATGTCAATAATGATGGGGATAGTGGTTAAAATATTCTATTCTGTTACTCGTGAGACGTGAGTAGAGTACTAATGTTATTGGTGGTGAAAGTTCATTTAAATGCTCGTACTTTCCGTATAATAATCTTATGTTCTAATTCCCCCTATAGTAGAATGTTTTCAGATTCTGAATTTTATATTGATTTTAGTGTGAGAAGAGGGTGATTTATGTTTTGTTGCTATGGGGGTCATGCAGAGTTTGTGGAGTTTGTGTTGGAGACTTTAGAGTTAGAGATGTCTTCTTTTGTTTTGAGTAAGTTGAGTCAGATACACTGACTTAAAATGTACTTGGAGAGATCGAGATAGATAGATATATAGATAGATAGATATATACATATATAGATAGATAGATAGATAGATAGATAGATAGATAGATAGATAGATAGATAGATAGATAGATAGATAGATAGATAGATAGATAGATAGTCAATTAACCCCATGTGGGTAGAACAGTCTGAAGGAGTCGGACAGTCAATCCACAGTGAATAGTGATATACGCTATATTGTTTTTTGAAAGAGTCGCTGCGCACTCTCATAGCTCTTTTAAAAAAACAACAACATTCCAATGATTTGGAGAGAGACAAATGGATATGAAAAGTAATAATAGGCCTAATAACAATAAAATTGTCATGAATGGGACGAAAAGGAAGAATGAGACAGAGTGCGCATGGGGGAAGGGAAATGTATGACAATAACACAGCATACTAATCAGTCACACACACACACACACACACACACACACACACACACACACACACACACACACACACACACACACACACACACACACACACACACACACACACACACACACACACACACAGAGTGATTAAAAAGAATGCTGGGTAATTATGCTAATAGCACAGTAATGAGATACATATGCCCTCTCTCGTTAAGGAAAAACATGTCGTTTTCTTTCAAAATTATGTTAATTTGCCAACGATCACACACGTATACATGCATACACAGTACACACACACACACACACACACACACACACACACACACACACACACACACACACACACACACACACACACACACACACACACACACACACAGGTGAAATTGTATCTAATTATTGCCTGAATGTGTTCTTTGCTTCTGTATATTCCAAATATAGAATGTGTGTATTTATGTGTCATCATGACACCCTCTAGACTGGACTGGTAACCCCCCCCCCCCCCCCCCCCCCCACACACACACACACACACACACACACACACACACACACACACACACACACACACACACACACACACACACACACACACACACACACACACACACAGGTCCACATCTGAGTGCTGGAAGAGGCCAACCGCTGAGTGATATCATGTCCATGACTGCACACGCACGCACGCACGCACGCACGCACGCACGCACGCACGCACACACACGCACACGCGCGCACTTATCACAGAGCCTTTAATGACTGTTATTCTCAATGCCTTTTTGCCATGTCACGGTGACACACACGGACAAAAACAAGAGCAGTGCTGTTATGTCTAACAAATGCACCAAACAGAAAAACACACCTGTAGCTGTGATACAATAAATGATATCATTCACTTGACAGATCTAATCGTTAAAATGCAGTGTTTTGACAGCTTGGCAAATATGCAGTATAGGCCTGCTACTGTATACGTCTCATTTGTACTGCCACAGATACAGTTGACCCATTTAGGCCTGACCTCAAAATTTTAAAAAATCCTTCTAAATCCTCCAGTTTTCTGAAATAAATATTTTCACGATTTTTCAAAAATAGCAGACCTACAAGCTCGTAGCGCGCCACTCGGTGGCGCGCTATGAGCTTGTAGATCTGCTATTTTTCAATAGCTAAATTATAACATGTTTAAAACACCAAAAGGGGTTCCCTGTCCTTTTGCGCAGATCACGCAAACCTCAGCAAAAAGAAAAGGACAATATCGATGGCCTCCAACTGTATGAAGTTGGTTTAGCTTTTATACAAGGCTCCACTTGAATATGTTTAGGACGGAGTACATATTCTACAAACGTCTTCTAAATCATGACAGTTTTCTGAAAAACGGTTTCTATGTCAGTGGTTCTTCAACTATTTCATGTTAAGGACCCCAAAAATGATCTGTATTTGGCCACCGACCCCCATCTGAAAATATGTTGATCCAGGGACCCATTTCATGTGATCATGATTGACAAGAGGGTTGTATAAAGATGTGTTCCTCTGTGTTCATCTCTAGTCTGAGCATTGCGCTCGAAACGTCACAGTCAATTTTTTGTGCAAATAAAGGCACTCCACGAGCATCGGAGCCCACAGTGTGCGAGTATCTTATTTTCTTTATCTGTGCATACTACTACTCATCGCTCAGCACCTGCCCAAGTTGGGATTGGATGTGCAATGTCTTTGTACCTTTTTCATGTTCCAGGGACCCCCCCCCAGAAGCAAAGATTTGAGTTAAAAGCGTTCTCTCTGAAAGAATACATATTCAAAGATTTTTGAAGATTTTTCAAAAATAGCAGATCGGCACCATACTCTCAACACTAACACATTCATGATCCTCATCCATTTACAAAAGGCTGTCCCTTGTGTGCAATTGAGCATTGTTAAATTAACAGTATTGTAATTAGGGGTGTCACAATTATAATCGTCTAATCGCAGTTATTTGAGATAGTCGCAGTTATTTTGTCAAAATCGTCACAATTGTGTCCATGTTGAAAGATGTTCATAAAGACGTTACGCGTCACTTTGCGACACGTTGTAAGTAAGCTTGTGCATCAGCTATTCCCACTATTTTTGTACCTTTTTTAAAAAGTATAACAATTATTAAAATGCCAGTAAATTCTTTATATTTCAAGTTATTTGTCATGTCTGCCCTGCTGTGCACCTTTTCATTACGAAGCCTAAATTCATAATGTTCCAATTTCCAATGCCAAAAACACAATTATTTGTGTGACAATTATAGGCCCCCTTTACACAATAACGGTTTCCATAGAAAATGGCAAAATAAAGTATTGTTTGCAGGCGTCCGTTTACTCCGTTAGACGACGACAGCGTTTTCGGGGATTGAAAACGCAACAAAGTGAAAACTCCTTCCAGAGTAAAAGTGTGTGTCTGTGTCTGGGGATGCTTCCCGCGACAGAAAAGGTGTGCGTCTGTCGCGGAACCCCCCCCCGAAACAGACGCACACTTTTAGCACACGTTAGCCTGCGCCCCCCCCCCATTTGAAAATATATGCCATGGCAAGGTAACCTGACTCCGCCAGATGGGGCAGCAGAGAGTTCCCCCTCCTGCTCCCATCTGGGAACTCTCAGGCAGACTTGATGCCCGGCCACAAAACGGCCTGGCCAATCAGCAGCAGCTATCCCGCCTCTAGCTGCTGCTGATTGGCCAGGCCGTTTTGTTGCCGGGCATCAAGTCTGGCAAGGACCCCCATAAGAAAAGATTTTTGCGGCTCTAGCAGTGATTTTCAACCATTTTCATTTCAAGTGCCCCCATGGTTTGACCGGAATTAGCCTTCGGCCCTCATTTTAATGGCATTTCTATCTCTGGGACCCCAATGTAGGCCTATGGCCTATATTGTAAAATCACCTTATTTGTACACTCTGAGTTACAGACCCACAAGGGCCCATTTTGTTCCAAACTATCATTTAGCTGGGGACCCCCTGGAACTCCCTCAAGGACCCCTGGCGGTCCCCGGAACCCACTTTAAAGGACAGAGTCACAGGGGAGGTGAGGTGTGTGCTGGTGAAGATCCTAAACTAACCCTGGCTATCATGGCTCGCTCCAAAGCTCGGAATGGAGTGCAGAAAAAATAACTCTATGGGGACACAAAAGGGACACAAAGTAGGACCCGGAAGTATCTCTGGAGGGGGCGCTTACGTCACGGCTAAAATACTGAATTGAGGCGGCCATCAAACACAGATAGAACACAGAACATGCGTTCTGTAAGTGTGTATGGCCAGTATGGGGCCATATCAAACACATGTCTTGTCTGTGTTGCTCCCATTGCTACAATGCTTTTCCAATGGGAGTGACATGGTTTGACCAAACATTTGTGTTTGATGGCTGTGTTCTGCCCATCAAACAAAAACACAACATGTGTTTGATGTGTGTATGAGGCCTGTGTATATGGGGCCTAGTTGTGAGTGGAATGCCAAAAGAAGAGGCAGAGAGAGAGAGAGAGAGAGAGAGAGAGAGAGAGAGAGAGAGAGAGAGAGAGAGAGAGAGAGAGAGAGAGAGAATGATATGAGACAAAACACTCGTCCTCAATCCAATGCCTTGTTTTCCTGCAAGCTGCTGAATATTTTAAAGCAATTCAATTAGTGAGTGACAAAGCTGAAGACACACACACACACACACACACACACACACACACACACACACACACACACACACACACACACACACACACACACACACACACACACACACACACACACACACACACACACACACACACACACACACACACACACACACACACACACACACCTGTGTTTAAAAGCTGATTAGCTGGCCATTAGTGACTGGGTGTGCTGGGTTATCTAAGGACACATGGTGGTACAGTGTGTGTGTGAGTGTGTGCGCGTGCGTGAGTGCACACACAGATGCGTTCTTTTTCGATTGTGAGCTTGTAGATCGGCTTTTTTTTTTCGTGGCAAAAAAAATTCAGCACTTGAGCCGGAAACCGGGTTCAAATCTGGGGTAGAGGAAATGTAGCTTGGGCACTGCAGTGGGCAGCGTTCCATTTGGGGAGCGGATGGTTCACTTCTGTCATGTCGTAGTCAATGATTTGTAGTCATCTGGCAGGAAACCTGCAGAAGACAAGAGGAGAGAATAACACTTGGAATTGGAATCAAATCAAAGTAGAAGATATATGAGACACACACAAATATGTACTTCACCAGCCAGGACTCGAACTGGGGACGTTGCAGTTCCACCTTGACCCAACCAGCCGCCCTGACATATACCCACTATCTTATTATTATCATTATTATATGAACTCTAGTCCAGACTAAGTTTGAGCTCTAAGGTCATGTCTGTGGCTTCCTTCCTTCCATCCTTCCCCTCCCCCTCCCTCCATCTAGTTTTCCTTCACTCTCTCATTCTGTAGAAGTCTTCCCCCAACCACCTACCTCCAGTGGTGGAAAGTAACCAAGTACTTTTACTTAAGTACTGTACTTAAGTACAATTTTGAGGTATTTGTACTTGACTTGAGTATTTCCAATTTCCAGTACTTTTACTTCTACTCCACTACATCTCAGAGCCAACATTTGTACTTTTACTTCACTACGATTATTTGAAAACTTTAGTTACTAGTTACTTTGGCGATTTTAATTTTGATTAGAAAACATACATTAACCACTTCAACCCTATACATTTTGGCCATTTGAAAATAGCCGATCTACAAGCTCACAATGCGTCGCAACACGACGCATTGTGAGCTTGTAGATCTGCTATTTTCAAAAGATGTTGTACACAGTTTGAACTTGTGAAATGGGACATTCTGCAATATGAGTACTTTTACTTTTAGAACTTTAAGTACATTTTCAATTCCGTACTTGTAACGGAGTAGTTCTAAATTGCAGTATTGGTACTTTTACTTAAGTAAAACAATTGAGTACTTTTTCCACCACTGCCTACCTCTCCCAGGCCTAGTAGAATAACTCTCCTCTAAGCGTTAACCCCCTTTAAGCATTTCTCTCCCGCTTTCTCTGTCTTTCTCCTTTTTGGGGTTTTTTCTTCCATTGATGAAAGACATTCCTATATCTTGGCCCGGAAGAGATTTCTGCTACAGATAGCCCCCAGATCTCAACATGCTTTATGACTCTACCTCGCTTTTATGGCTGTGACTCTCTCTCTCTCTCCCATTCTCTCCCTCTCTCTCTCTCTGCACCCCCACCCCCTCTCTTTCTGTTTCTGTCTCTCTTCGTCTGTGTCTCTCTCTCTCTCCTTCCCTACCTCTTACCTAAGTATAGGTTTGAATGAGGGTTCTATTACCTCACAATGGGCCTCATGCGCCAACCGTTCTTAAGAAGTTCTTAAGAGGAAATTTGTTCTTAGACCCACTTAGGAAGGTTTTGGGATCCCTCAATCTTTTCTTAGCTGTGATTTGTTCGTAGGTAAGAACAGAATCTACGCACACTGTGGAGCACTCTTAGGGTGCCTTTTTCGTTCTTAAGTGCAATCTGAAAACATAAAGGAAAAACAGTGCCATCTGCATGATGCTCAAAGTTTGGTCTGAGGACCTCAAGGGGTCCTTGAGGAAGTTCCAGGCAGTCCACAGCAAAATATGGAACATTTACCACTTTAATCCCATTTTATACTTTGAAAATAGCCAATCTACAAGCTCACAAACGCGTCCCATTACTGCCCATTTTGAGCTTGTAGATCGGCTATTTTCGAAACATTTTGATAAATCTTCAAAACATTTCCCTAGCAGAAAATATTTTCATATGGGGGTCTGCAGAATGCATGTCAATTTGGGGGTCCTTGACATGAAAATGTTTGAGAACCACTGGTTTAGAGTTCACAACCCAACCCAACGCACCATACCCACCACATAACCCCCACCCCATGCACCCACCATCACCCCCCCCCCCCCAAGTTGACTATTGTGAGATAAATAATGAAATACATTCATGATTATTGAAAATATTGAAATATTGAAATCTTCTGTTCACTTCAGTACCTCCACAGTATTATTGGAGTCTGGTGTTCCACCATATTTAGACTTTAGTTTAGGTATTCTTGACTTCACTCAACTTTATTTCTATGTGTGAGGTCCTGTGATTTCTGTGTGCTGCAATCACACACAGGTGTGACTGCAGGCAAGGCCATGGAGTCATGCAAAACCACACCCACCTGGGTGAACACAGGTAGAAAAGTGAATTCCCAATGCCTTATATGGGATTGGTGGGGCGGTTCCCTATGGTAATTAGGATGTTAATTAGGATATGTGGGGCGTCTATCTATGATCATTTGAATGAACTGGCACACCCCTTCAAGTTACGAGGATTTGGATTCATCATCATAAGAACATGCTTACGAACAATTCTGCCTACTTAAGAACGTGTCCTGAATCTGACTGGACTTCTCTTAGGAATTCACTTAGGAAGAAATGTAAGAGGAAATGTTAGGAACTTATTGGCGCATGAGGCCCAATGGCTCCAACTTTCTTTCTCTCTTTCAGTCTCTCTCTCTGTCTGTCTGTCTGACCCCAGTATAGGCTTGAATGACAGGCCTATCTCACATATATGGCTCCAACCATCTTTCTCTGAGATTCTCTGTCTCTCTCTCCGTCTGTCTCTCTGTATCCCCCCTCTCCCTCCCTCTCTCCATTGCAGCTAGTAGGCTACACCAGGCTATGCTGTGTTCCTTTTTTTGAGCCCCTCCTATATCTAGCTTCGGGTGTGTGTAAGTGTATAGGGTTAGGGTTAGGGGTTAGGGTTAGGGTTAGGGTGTGTGTGTGTGTGTGTGTGTGTGTGTGTGTGTGCACAAATGTTGTCCTACACAAACATTGTTCTGGGTGGGGAACATAATAACCTGGGCACGGGGAACATAGGTTTGCTCTTTATACACTATATGATCCCAGCTCACCTCCGTTATGTCCCAATAGTTAGAGAAAATTAGCGAAATGTGTGCGCTTACCACTAGCTTTCTTCACAAATGTGTTCATAAAGGTGTCTGTGGGAGCTATTTAGTATTTTTCTATATAATTATTGAATGCATTTATTATTTAGTGTGCTTTGCTTAATTAGTTTGTTTACAGCCATTATTTCTGTTACAGCTAATGCTTTTATTGTGAAGGTGATGGGCAATTCTGGGGGCACAGCTGTGTTTACTTAATCAAGTGAGCACACACAGGTAGTCAGTGAGCACCGGGCACCGGGAGGGTTCATGGTTTTTTACCAGCAGGTCAGGGAGAGCCTAGCATTTTGACATAATTTGCTGTATGTCTGTCTGGAGAAACCAAAATAAAACACCATCAAACGTTGCTGCCTGACTGGACATTGGCCTCATTCCCTATACCACTGCGTAAGATTCGCTGCCCGGTGCCTTTAGTGGCCTTTTAAGTTTTTATTGTTCATGGTGTGAATTAGCCACTACAGTGTCTACTATAACATATACATTTGTCCCAACCCAGCTCCCTTGGGAAACTTTGTGACAGCTGCTGAAAGTTGGGGTACCATTATCAACCAATATGATTCCCAAAATGTCATTATGCTTTAAGTAGCATACAGACGTGTGAAACTAGGGGGTTTTCATGATGCTGAATCCATTCCAAGCATTAGTTTTGCACGAAAACACTCCTTGTAGTCTAGTAGCCAGCCCATAGAGCCCCATTGTGAACCCGGACATGTTGAGTACACCAAGGTTTTATGTTAGAAATGTTTAGTATGGGTCCCCAGCATGTAGAAACTGCCGGAGGCTAACTTGCATATGTTGAGCAATTTTCATAATTGGCATAATATGTGACCATACCAATTACAACCTATAGAAGGCAAAATATTCAAAATTTCATCATGCTTTATGTAGCATGTGACATGTCAAACTAGGGGGTTTTCATGAATCCATTCCAAGCATTAGTTTTGCAAAAAAACACTAATTGGGCTAAAAGCGGCCAATGCCGTCATCACAAATTGATGATGTCAGCACATTTGGGCAAGTGGGCATGGCCGTTTTAAGCCCAATGAGTGTTTTTTTTGCAAAACTAATGCTTGGAATGGATTCAGCATCATGAAAACCCCCTAGTTTGACACATCACATGCTAGGTATGGTCACATATTATGCCAATTATGAAAATTGCTCAACATATGCAAGTTAGCATCCGGCAGTTTCTACATGCTGGGGACCCATACTAAACATTTCTAACATAAAGCGTTGGTGTACTCAACATGTCCGGGTTCACTTTTTGGCTACTAGACTATTGGGCTAAATTCGGCCATAGCCACTTGCCCATTTGTGCCCACATGTGCTGACCTCATCACATTAAATGACAGCTATGGCCATTTTTAGGCGAAGGAGTGTTTTTTGTGCAAAACTAATGCTTGCAATGGATTCAGAATCATGACAACCCCCTAGTTTGACACATTACATGCAACTTAAAGTATAATGAAATTTGGAATCTTTTGCCTTATATTGGTTGATAATGGTACCTCAACTTTCAGCAGCTGCCACAAAGTTTTCCCAAGGGAGTTGGATTGGAACAAATGTATGATTGTAGACACCTTTATGAACACACAGTGGTAAGCTTTTTTTTTTCTTTTTTTTTTGCAGATTTGCCACACATTTAGCGAATTTTCCCTTATTACAAGCACAGGTCTTTCTTTCTAACCTGACTCCGCAGCAGAGAGTACACTGGGTAGCAGGAGGGGGGAACCCAGTGTACTCTCTGCTGCCCCATCTGGCGGAGTCAGGTTACTTTCTTTCACCGTCTCAGGTGACTCGGCTGCTCTTCTAGACGTGCCTGCAGTGACCTCTGTCTGCTGTGCCTGTTTACACATGCTGGAGAAGAAGAAGGAAAAAAGGCGACTTCACTTTTCAACATGTCTTCATATAAATTGGTCCTTTATGTTCAGGATAAAAATTTGACAATTATTTTCTACACGGTCTGTGTCTCATCTCATAGGAGGGCTGTGGGCAGTTCAGAAACACATCTTCCAGTGACATTCATTGCTGGGCAGATTTAAAATATTTTTTATTATCACCAGAACGATGTCTTCCATTATAAAATGTAAACTTTTCAGGAATAGAAAGCCTACAATTAGCTTGGATTCCCCATTGATGATGTCTCTGGAACTCCCCACAGCCATTTAACAGCCAACATTAACGAGGTGTCACGGTGTTGCAGGTGTTCTTTCTTTCTGTCTCTAAATGTTTTGATGATTTGAACATGTTGTAAACAAGTGTAATGCTTTATTGGGTCGTCCACTCACAGTTAACAGTCTTTGTATTGTAGAGTAGAGTTGTGCTTGAAATGTACTGTAAATCTGCAAACTGTTAATACATATTTCAATCAATCAATCAATCAATCAAAAGGACCCAAGTGCAGGAACTCAAACAAAGGCAGGACAAGAAGATCACATAATCTTGACTTGGTAAATTAAATAGGATAACAGAAGTACATACTCTGTTCAGTGCTGGATCTTAAGTTAGGGTCAGGTTTTATGTTCAAACACAAGGCAGAGTTGAAATAGTCACTGGATCTCAGAGTCATCTCATCAACCAACCTGGCTCAGCTGGTCCACTCCCCACAGGTGATGGCACTCAGGGAAATCAGAGTCAGGGGCGTTTTGTGGGAAGAAATGGCCAGCATTGAGCACTGGTGCACAGTAACAAAGTACATTAACTTGAGTACTG
Source organism: Electrona antarctica (assembly GCF_951216825.1). Classification (NCBI taxonomy): domain Eukaryota; kingdom Metazoa; phylum Chordata; class Actinopteri; order Myctophiformes; family Myctophidae; genus Electrona; species Electrona antarctica. The sequence continues at coordinate 51,682,459 of NC_136809.1, forward strand.
TACTTAAGTAAAGTGATTGATTGATTGTTTGAAGTATTTATAAACAGTTTGCAGAATTACAGTACATTTCAAGTACAACTCAATACAAAAACTGTTAACTGTGAGTGGACGACACCATAAAGCATTACACTTGATTGTTTACAATAGGGCCCACCATTTTCAATTCATCAAAATGTTATTCTTATTCGGGTATCTTTGTACCACCATGCATTTCTATGCACGGGAAAAAAGGTAGCCTACTGTATATGAATCCTACTATAAATGCGCCACGTCTCTGCGTGCGTGTGTGTGTAATGCACGTAACTCGAGAACCGCTTGACCCACCGACTTCACATTCGACACGCGTTCCACACCCCCGCAGGGAGTGCAGTGCCCGGTATCGAGTCGGCCGGACCCACGGTTCTCCAGAACCACCACAAAAGGCTCTGGTCAGGCTCTGCCAGTGGGCCTAATGAGGCCAACTCCTTTCACCTGGGCCAGGCTCTGCCAGTGGGCCTAATGAGGCCAACTCCTTTCACCTGTGCAATTTCCAGCTTCTGCCTCAGCCAATTGAAGCTCAACCAATCAGGCTCTGCCAGTGGGCACAGGCACATACACAGATCTCCATGTGGGACACCGGCTGACAGTTAAAACGGGTGCTATGGGCCTGGGCCGTGGCTCAGCGGTCCAGGCACCTTGGCTGGTAATCCAGTCTGGCAGTGTGCCGCGGGTTCGACTCCCGATCCCGACTGCCTTTACTGCATGTCACTCCCCCATCTCTCTCCCCATTTCCTGTCAGCCTATCTAGCCTGTCTGTCCCTCTATAAAAAATATAAAATAAAGGCGGAAGCCGCAAAAAAAAACATAAAAAAAGAAACAGGTGCTATGACAACGTATATCATTAGGTTCCCAAGTTGCATCGTTCCCAAGTAGGCCGGTGGCCGACTGCGATGTACAGGTCTAGTCAAGAATAATTGTGATTATCTCAAATTATTGCGATTAGGTGATTATGTAGGCTAATAATATTGTGACAGGCCTAGCGTTAAGTGGGACTACATTGTAGCCACGGTTCTGCAAGTCATGTACGAGACCAGAGACCTGCTGACATCCTGAAATGCTACGACATTTTTCAGAGAGGTATACAGTAGGTATACTTTAAGGGCCAGAATGGAAACAACTGGTTATGATGTCGAAATTATATGTCAAATCATGCAAGAATGGCATTTCTTACAGAAATGGAGAATAAATAATTGTTTAGAGAGTTAAATAACTGTTTTGGGTGGATTGTGTGCATTGTACAAGCACAATTTCACTATGAAGTTCATCCAATTCCGTGCAATATTACCAATGAGTTACTACAAGGTGCCTACAAGCATCAAAGTGCCTGGGGATTAGGAGCCATCAAGCTGGAGAAGAGGTTGAGCAGAGGTATCCATGAAGCTCGGATGCTACACAAGGCAGTTGCCAGCAGAGGGAGCCAAAGCACCGTTGGGTAGGAGGGGGAGGGAGTGGAGCTGGGTGCTTGATTGATTGAAATATTTATTAACAGTTTGCAGAATTACAGTACATTTCAAGCACAAACTCAATACAAAGACTGTTAACTGTGAGTGGACAACCCAATTAAGCATTACACTTGTTTACAAGAGGGTCCACATTAAAGGGACATTTCACCGCTGGAAGAAACTGCAGTCACTCAATGTTAATAGTATTTGTAGTAGATTTGAAATTTGCACCCTGTATGTCCAGAAAAAATAATGAAGTCTCTGTGTTTGACTAGGGTTTGACTGGATTGCTGAATTCCTACAATGCCCATAATGCTTTAGGGCACTTTCCCTCCTTGTGGAGAGGGGGGGAGGCTGCATGGAGGTGTGACTTTGTAGTCCAGGAAGGAAGTTTGTTTTTTCCCCCCACTCTGGTAAATAAAGTTTTTGGGGAGCTTTTAAAACGGTGTGCAGACTTCCTCCTTCCTTTGCAGTTTATTCTTTTGTTCGAGCACCGTTGAGTTTACTGGGATGTCCGTGCACCTCCTGACCACTGCAGGGTTTTGGAACATGGCGTCATGACTAATATATATTTATATATATTTGACACACATACAAACCCCAGGAAAGTGTTTGTGTCCTAGGAAAAGGAGATGTAGTCCGCACATTGTTTAGTAACCCCAATGTGTTCCCTCAGTCCCTACGCTCATTCTGTAGCTCCGAGATGATGACGGGTGGGTGGGTGGGCTGTATGACATACAACCCACCTTCCACCGTGGTTCAGAAACGGCGCATGGTTTCAACCAGGAATGCTTCTTACTCTTTTCTGCGCGTCGAATCCAAAAAGTGAACGTCGCCTAACGTGCTAAACTAATTTATAGTTAGGAGCGGCCAAGACAATCAAAGTTTAAATGGTTAAACAAGCATTTAAATCGGTTGTTAAGCATGTTTTTCAAGGAAGTTGAAAAGATTTAGCGCCTCCCCGGCGCCTCCCCTGGTCGAATGTGGAATTAGATTTTCCAACTGACTTCAGTTCACTCGACACGCACACACACAACTTCCTTGAAAGACATGGAAGCGGCTGACTAAACAACCGATTTAAACGCTCGTAACCGTCATTTCTTAGCCAATAATAAAGCTCATAAATGACGCAACGTTCTGCCAAAAGCGGTTGGATTCTAATTGGCGGAACGCTCCGTCAGGAGCAGTTATTTTGTTAAACTGACATCATTAAAATAAGCTGGTTGCAAAAGGGGTGAAGTGGCCCGTTAAGGAAGGAGTGTCCTCTCTCTGTTACCATCATAAATAAATTATGCAACAGAAACCTTGAGGCATTTAAGAGACCCACATTTATTTGGAGTTGTGTATTATAATTACTACCACCAAGAGCACCACCTAATAGAGGGTATGTGCGTGACATCATCATACCTGCAAGTTATGCGGGAACGCCTACTGAGTGGCAAAAAAAAAATACTTTCTGGCCTTGACAGCACATACATCCACACATTAAATGTCTTAGTTAAAACATTAAATTCACTTTCTCACTTGATCTGCCATTCGTCACAGATTTTGGAGGGGCTAAATCTATGGAAATGGTGCATTTATATAGCGCCTTTATCCAAGGCACTTTGCATAGATTGTGCATTACATTCACCCATTCACACACACATTCATACACCGATGGCGGTGGAAACCATGCAAGGCACCAACCAGCACATCAGGAGCAATTAGGGGTTCAGTGTCTTGCTCAAGGACACTTCGACACCTACTCTGGGGGAGCCCGGGTTCGAACATCCAGCCACTTTACCCCTGAGCCACCGCCGCCCCTGGAGTCTGGACCTTTCATGTTTGTTTAGAGCAGGGGTTTTCAACTGATTGTGAACCAAGGACCACCACCCTGACTTAGAGTGGGGACATGGGCTAACATTAAAGGACCACTTCACCACTTTTCAACCTATCTTCATATAATAGGTCCTCAGACTCCTCACTAATAATCATTATAAAATGGCACTATTGTTTTCTACTCAGTCTGTGTCTCATAGGAGGGCTGTGGGCAGTTTAGAAACCGTCTTCCAGTGACATCATCATTGGGCAGATTTTTTTTTAAACAAGATTATTTTACAAAAATGTTTAGATTTTCATTATCGTGAGAACGATGGCTTCCATTTTCGCATTGCAACTTTTCAGGACTAGAAAGCCTGCAGTTTCTATTAGCTTGTATTCCCCATCGATGATGTCACTGGAAGACGGTTTCTGAACTGCCCACAGCCCTCCTATGAGACACAGACCGAGTAGAAAAAAATTGCGTTCTTTTTTCATGATTATTAGTGAGGACCTATTATATGAAGATAGGTTGAAAAGTGGTGAAGTGGTCCTTTAATGCTTTTGTAACACTTGCTATGCATCTCACCGTTTCTCAACCAATGGCCCGAATGACTACTAATCATTTCCTAATAATAATGACTCAACCAGACAACCCGGTGCACTTAAGTCCTCCTCTTACACTCCCTCTTTCTGTTGAATATCTAGACATCCAGGCGGCTTGTCAGTAAATTACTACATGGACACCATAGGTCACCAGGTCATTCGGTTCACGGTTTCTCAACTATTGGAAAGAAAATTAAATCAACAAATCCTATACATTACAAAATGCACTGTCAGGGACAACATGCTATATGTATGATTCACGGACCACCTGTTGAAAACCCCTGGTTTAGAGCACTAAAAAGCGACATCATCTGGCAGCCAAGTCTATGGACTTTTAATGTTTTAGAGCACTTTAAAAACTGTGCGCCCCTCACCTCACACAAGTGTGATTTCTTGAGGGCCGCTAGCCCCTCCTATGTCCAGCTTTTGGTGTGTGCCCACAAACCAAAAGCCAAACCTACGCAAAGATTAAATTCCCATTGACAATGAATGGAGAACTGAATTTTACATCATAGTGTCTGAGCAAATATAGGCGTAATATATTACGTCATGATGATGTACGATGATAAGAGCGCGCCTCACTTCACACAGGTTTTAACGGTGCTATGCGCTCCAGCATTTTGATGGTGTGTTTGTCTAAGCACAGGTGTGTCTGTCTCTCTCTATCCAGGGTGACGTAACGAGTGCGGAATCATTTTTGAGGGCCGCAGGCCTCTCCTATATGCCCATCTTTCCGGGTTTGTGTGAAAACAAACATTGGCTTGTGATTGGCTGATCACCCCATAGCGATGATTTGATTGGCTGAGCAAAGTACATATTGAAGATAAAAGTGAGGTTCTGTGTGGAGTGTGCATGTTCTCCCCGTGTCGTGACTCCTTATGCATAGAAGGAAGCATGCGGTCAGTCTGCTGCCCCCCCAGGTTGGCAGAGGAAGTGTAGCGCCCAGGATTACATTAGATAATTGACACTGGGTGAAAAAATGGGTTGCAAAATCGTGGGATAAAAATTATAGAAAAAAAAAAAGATAAAAGTGAATGGCCGGAATGACTTTTGTGATGATTTGATTGGCAGAGAACGGAATGTGATGTATGATAAGAGCTAGCGCCTCCGATGTCCAGCTTTTAGTGTACGAACTTTGTCCCACACAAACATTAAATTCCCATTGACAATGAATGGAGAATTTTACGTCATTGTCTGAGCAAATAGGCATAGTGTCTATTTTACGTCATGATGATGTACGATGATTAAGAGTGCCCCTCACGGCCCAGGCGGTGGCGTAACCGTCTGGGCACCCGACTGGTAATCCAGTCGCAGTGTGCCGCGGGTTCGACTCCCGAGCCCGACACGGCCTTTACTGCATGTCTTCCCCCATCTCTCTCCCGTTTCCTGTCAGCCTACTGTCTGTCCCTTCAAAAACCAATAAAAGGCGTAAGCCGCAAAAAAAATCTAAAAAAAAAAAAAAAAAAAAAAGAGTGCCCCTCACTTCACACAGGTGTGATACTGTGATTTTTGAAGGGCGCTAGCCCCGCCTATATACATACATACAGCTTTTGTCCCCACAAAATGTCCACAACACAAACATTAAATGCCATTGACAATGAAGGGAAAATTGACATCGTCTTGTCCCCACACGTCTCATATTTGCCATCGACAATGAAAGGAGAAATTAGGTCAAATGTCCGCCAAATATGACGTAAATTTGTGGCAACACAAACATTAAATGCCATTGACAGTGAAGACGTCACATTATACAGCTTTTGTCCACACACGTCTCAATATTTGCCATTGACAATGAAAGGAGAAATTAGTGACATAGATTTGTGGCAACAAACATAACATGACGTAAATTTGTGGCAACAAACATTAAATGACGTAAATTTGTGGCAACAAACATTACATGACGTAAATTTGTGGCAACAAACATTAAATGCCATTGACAATGAAAGGGAAAATTTGTGTATACGTCATATATATAGCTTTTGACCCCACGTCTCAATATTTGCCATTGACAATGAAAGGATAAATTAGGTCAAATGTCCGCCATATATGATTTAACCAACCAATCACAAATTCAGTTGTTCATGATGATCCACCAAAATGTGGAACGCCCTACCAACAGTCATTAAGACATACGAATCCCTTGACTCCTTCAAAACCACTCTCAAAGGGCACCTACGGATGGCTGCAATTCGAAACTGGCCCCCGTAAAATCTGAATCCCCCCCCTAAAAAAGGGTTTTTTTTTACCATGTTTTAGTCATGGTTGCCAATTCCCACCTGATGTTGTGTGTGAGTTCTGATTGGTCCAGATAGTACTGAATAACTGCTAGCTTGCAGAACGTCTTCAGACTAGGACTCAAGTCTAAGATGAACACCTCAGTCCAATTTCCTTTCCTTTCTCCAAAGAGGATGATACGATCTCCCACAATGCAACCGCTGCACATACCATACATTGGACATGGTCCTTTCCCCTTGGGTTCAACCTTCTTCCAGGAAAAGGTCTCTGGACTGAATTTCCACACATCATTAGCCACTACACGTAGGTCACTGTTAGCCTGTGTGATATTAGTCTGGCTTATTAGCCAGGCTAGGTCACTGTAGCCACCAGTTATGTACAGCTCTCCATTGTAGGTAAATGCTGAACGCCACCAGCATCTTTCTGGTAGAAGTTGTGCAGAAGGTGTGTTCAGCCAAGCGTTGGTCTCTGTGTCAAACACACTGATGCTGTTGTAGACATCCTTGTCCCCATGGCCCCCAAATACAAACATCTTTGTTCCGATGGTGGTGGAAGTGTGACTATATGAAGCATGTGGTGGAGTTCCTCTGGTGTTAATTAAAGACCAGACCATTGTGCTGGTGTCCAACTTGTACATGTCATTAGTGGATCCAGACAGCTTTGTCCAACCTCCGTGGATAAACATGACCTTCTCCAACACACAGGCTGAGTGGGCGGACCTCTTCTCTGGAACAGTCCCAGACACACTGGGTTTGAACCATCTGTGGGCGTCGACATCAAATGCATAAAGCACATTGTAGTACTCTCTACAGTATCCTCCCCAGATGTAGACTGCATCTTCAACCAACACAGCTGTGTGGCCACAGCGCCTGGATGGAACCTCTAGGTGGCCTCCTCCTCTTCCAGGTTTCACTGGAGGTAACTTCTTCCAGAATAAAGACACTGTGTTGAAGACATGGACATCCATCTGTTCCATGATGTTGTAGGTCCATCCATCACAGTGGCCTCCAAAGGAATACAGTTTGTTCCTCACTGCTACAGCAGCATGTTGGGCTCGCTTTGGTCCTCCTGCTTTGGAAACGGTCCAAGACAACATCACTCTGTCTGTCTCTGTCTGTCTGTCTCTGTCTGGTTCTGTCTCTGTCTCTGTCTCTCTTCTCTCTCTCCCGCGACGTCTACAGTCATTTCCAACACATCAGCCTATATCTTCTGTGTCGCGTGTGAAATCATACGCGACACAAACTGTTTCCATGCACGCCTTAACGACACCAATTTGTGCAGCTGTTCTCATCCTCACCATTTGACTCTGGTGCTATTTATTACTTCAAACGGCTATACCTTTCGGCATACTGTAGCATCCGTCCGAATTAAATAAACTGAAATGCCTCAACAACAACTTTCCTAAGACTACTACAGAGAGTGTGGATGGAATATTCCCTTCTATGCCTCAACTCCTACAATTCCAAGTGCTTGTCTGTATTATTATTATTATAATAGGGAAAAATAGATCAAAACAAAAATCTTCTGGGTGTTTTTGAGGGGCGCAAGCCCCTCCTATATTCAGCTATTAGTGTTGATTTCCGTTCTACACAAACATTAAATTCCCATAGAGCACCGAAGTCTGACGTCAATATTGGTAGAGGGCGCAAATCCACAGGTTCGTGTACTTTTTATTTGCATTATAATCCCCATAGGGGGATTTTAGATCGCCTCATATAAGAACTGTGTTTGAAAAATAAACATGTCACCCCGGCCGTTTCACTCATATGGATATTAAGAATCAACTGACTGAGAGAAAACGCTAATGTTACTGCTACTGAATTAGTTACATTTTCGCTAGAAACAGATTGTATCATATATGAGTGACTGACTGTTGCAAACGATACAAACAACGCTGAGACAGATTGTTTCTTTTTGGACCACAACACTTATATGAAACTATTTTAAGATGAGCCCATGTTATTCTCCATAGAGAAATGACTTCCGCGAACCAGGGGAATCGAAGGGATGAGCGAGTTACGTCAGGACTTCAGTGTTCTATTGACAATGAATGGAGACACATCATAGTGTCTAAGCAAATAGACCAATTATTTGTTTACAAACATTGGGACTGGGCGCACGGGTGACTGTTTCATGTAATCAATTCCCAACAGATCTCCAAACCTGTTGTTTTGGGGAGCGCTGGTTTCAGTCCATTCAACCTCCTCTTGCGAGTTGGCTAGTGAGGTGCACCCTAGGAGACATTTATACTTCAAAGCCCAACAGTATTGCGCACAGAGAACAGCTGATATACAAGCTCACATCGCATCGCAGATGCGACTGTTGTGAGCGTAGAGGTCTGCGTCATGGTCTGCGTGCGCGACACCATCGCGGGACGAAGCATAAATTATACTTGATGGCCCGCTGCAGGTGCGCGTGCAGCCGTGCACAAACAGGCTCTGCTGCCGTGTTCATGAGCGCACCTCCCGTTCTTATGACAGCGACTGGAGGTGTGGTTTTGAATTGCTATTATTGTTCAAACACAACAGAAACCAAGGATTATATATTTCAAGGGCGAGAGATCACAATAAAAATCCTAATCATTCTTCCTCCACACTGGGAGAAAAACAGCATCTGAAAGTTTGATGGGGCATTTTTACACGTGAGTGCAGTTAGAACTTTTCCATTGCATCTTATGAGAGGTGGTGTTCTTCTGCTGCCTTTATGCGTGCATGCCGTTTCTTATCAGTGTGACGTCGTCTGATAAGGCGTCTATAGAGCGTCGCAGTCCCGCCTCCTACCCTGGACCAGGAAATGAAACCCAATGCATTATTCTCATAGACATTTCTTAAAGTATTTATTTAAAGACGGTTACGCCGCGGACAAAGCCAACTCGAGTCGTGACAACTCATGACAACACAAACAATATTTTGGACCAAACAAATAATTACAAAGAAGAAAAACAACAAAAAAAGTGTTGTAACCTGCCGTTTTTTTCTTCTTTCTAATTATTTGTTTGGTCCAAAATATTGTTTGTGTTGTCATGAGTTGTCACGACTCGAGTTGGCTTTGTCCGCGGCGTAATCGTCTTTAAATAAATACTTTAAGAAATGTCTATGAGAATAATGCATTGGGTTTCCTTTCCTGGTCCAGGGTAGGAGGCGGGACTGCGACGCTCTATAGGCATAGGCCCTCATTTATCAATTGAGTGTAAATTCTGCCCCAAATTCGAGTGTAGGATTCGTAGTACACCCACGTCGGGTCGGCATTTACAAAGTGATCGTAGACAGCTGTTCCTTCCTAATTTCATTCCTAGCAGTGATAAATGTGACGGCTGAAATCAATCTGGCACGCCCTATGAAATCAAGCCTCGCCCTCGTTTTTGCGACATGAACAACTGCAATACGACCTGGAAACCATGGTTACAGGAAGAAAAAAAGTTTTACTCGCTTGCCTAAGTTGCCTTGCTATGCCCCTGCCCCCCTCCCATACACACACACAGACGCACGCATGCACGCACACGCAACTTGTTGTATCTTAAATAAATAAACCTGCATGAATTAAATAAAGCTGTAGGACTACCCTGTCTGTTTCTCCTCTCGCTTCGCTTCCCTTGCTGCCGGCCTCACCCCCCGCACGCACGCACGCACATATCGCAATTTGCAAGCAACTGTCACTGTGTTGTTAGTTGTAGGCCTATATTCAATTATTAAAGTCTTTATTCATTTAATATACAACAAGATATATTAGTGAACGAAAACCTGAACCTGTGAACCATGAATTATATAACAAATAGGCGCGCACACATGCTGCTGTTTTGCAAGGTGCATCTCCTGTCCTGTCTGTCTCTCTATCACTGTGGTCCGTCCGTGACACCGTGACCAATTGACCGTTCGACAGTCTATTTAAATTGCCTCGCTGTCAACTGTCAATTATATGAATATTGCAGGCAAAACCGTAGCCTCATGTGTCACTGGACAGTGGTGGTGGTGGTGGTGGTGGGCTGCAGGCTGGCTTAGCCTATACTATCTCCGATGCGTTCCCACCGCACGGCACATTTGGCATTCGAGCGACGCGTCGGGTTTATTAAACGAGGAGGAGATTGCACATACTGTAACTCCAAAAAGACATCGGCCTGCTGTAGATTAGGCTACAGTAGGCTACCCATGTTGGGACTCTCCGCGCTGCAGCACGTACTGCACTATACTCTCCAACGTCCCGTCATGGAAATATTTCAGCACAGACAGCCCAAATCCTCGCATGTATGCGCTCATCATGCAAAACACTGTTTAAATGGCTTACGCATCTAACTTGCAACATTGTTTTTAAATGCGCGATTTTAATTGCTTGCTTGTAAAGTTGGAAATCTCCTACTAATTTCATATGACACAAAGACACATCGTTAATGTATTCCTTTACTTTTTTTTTTTTTACATTTAGCCCATATACATACCTATACAGTTTTATATAAACATTTTAGGAGTGAATACATATGTTTCGATGCCTGTGAAAGCCTCTCAGCTGGTCAAACAATGCTGCTCCGCTGTTCTACGACAGAAAAACAGGTGAGGACAAAGCGTACGACAGCTCCCGACCAGACGTGGTTTTTGTCTTGGCAAAAGATCATTTTCAATCTTTGGCGCAATTCGTAAATGCCGAAAATTGCGGTAATTTCGGCGTACACCCATATTTTGGCGTACGCACGGTTGATAAATGAGGGCCATAGTGTTTGGACACTGGGTTCACTTCCTTCCTGGACTACAATTCCCATAATGCTTTGGTGCACTGCTCCTCCTTGTAGATATGGGGAGGGCTGTCTTACTGAGACAACATGTAGTCCAGGAAGTTGTGAGCCCTGCAGTGTCCAACACATATACCCACATAAAAACCCCAGGAAAGTGTTTGTCTCCCAAACATCATTAAAATATGATCTGGTTGCAAAAGGGGTGAAGTGTCCCTTTAGTTTAAGTCAATAACTGTGCTCGACTCCAAGGCACCGCTCGGTTCACACTGGGTGTGATTTCTTCCCAGATGTTTGGCGTGCTATATATTTCGCTATGGTTACAACAAGCGAATCAGCGATGCACAAATATTTTCAGTAAATGACCCAGAAATATTGATCCATGCTTAAATGTAATTTAGTATTTAAGTGAAAATTAAGGATTAAAAGCTAAAAAGTAAGGGATAAAGAGATAGGGTCTTTTTTGGGGCCCTCAGCAGAATCCAAGAGAAAGAGAGAGAGAGAGAGAGACGGAGCAAGAGCCGTTTCTCATTAACGCCATATTAATTTCGATGTAGCCCAACTGTTGGCAGCGTCATTTCAGAAAATGATAGGGGGCACCAAAAGATTACAAATCTTTTTAAACAGCTTTCATACTAGGCTACTGAATGTGTCCACCCCTCTCCCCATGGTGACACACACACACACACACACACACACACACACACTAGACACCAGACAGACAGACAGACCATGGTGTGTGTCTATCCATGCATGATGCACACACATACTGCATACATGCAGTTGGTTCACCATGTTATGCTGCTGCTGCTGTCTATTGCCCTTGTGTTGGAGCATTCAATCCCCTGCTGAACACACACACCCTCAACACCAGAGTAGCAGTGAGATGGACAGATGGAAGAGTGATCTTTTACAGCCTCTTCTCTTCCATGTGTGAGCGTGTGTGTGTGTGTGTGTGTGTGTGTGTGTGTGTGTGTGTGTGTGTGTGTGTGTGTGTGTGTGTGTGTGTGTGTGTGTGTGTGTGTGTACGCGCGCGTGCCCCCTATGCCTAGCGTATAACATTGCCCTGGCAGAGCATCAGTGCCAAAGTGGGCATCTGGTCTATCACAGGGGAGAGAGGCAGTTTCATCTACCCATCCCATAACCTCATGCTCAGCCACACACACACACACACACACACACACACACACACACACACACACACACACACACACACACACACACACACACACACACACACACACACACACACACACACACACACACACACACACACACACACACACACACACACACACACACACACACACACACACACACACACAATAAGCAGAAAGGTATAATAATAATATATTAAAATGCCAAAAACATGGACATACACGGGCATGTGTGTGTGTGGCTGACAGTGGCTCACAGGGTATAAGAGTGGCTACTTGGGAAACTGCAGATTCCCGGTTCGATCCCAGGCTCAACCTGAGTTTGTGTCGAAGTGTCCTTGAGCAAGGCACTGAACCCCTAAAACTTCTGCGGGCGAGAAGGTTGGTGCCCTGCATGCATGGTTTCCTCTGCCGCCGTTGTGTGTGTGTGTGTGTGTGTGTGTGTGTGTGTGTGTGTGTGTCCCATCAGCCACAATATGCCAATGGGTGCGTTACTGTGCAGTGTCGACTAAAACTACGACGAAAAATGTTCGTCGACTAGCTTTTTTCATTGAAGAAAACTAAATGGAAACTAAAAGAAAACTATAAGCTACGATGACTAAAACTAAATATAGGCTACTGACTGTTTTGTCAACAAATACAAACTAGACTAAAATGTTAGGAAGGTACCAGTGGACAAGAGATGCAGTTTAAGTAGGCCTAAAAGACAAGTCACTTTACACTTGGTTGGTTGCATGGTGAAAATAGCCGATCTACAAGCTCACAATGCGTCACGCTGCGACGCGTTGTGAGCTTGTAGATCGGCTATTTTCAGTGTAAAATCAGCACGACAGCATCAAGGCCCGCCAACGCCAAAACACATTTTAGTCGACTAAATCAACTGTAGATTTAGTCAACTAAAATCTTAGGACATTTAGTCGACTAAAGCTAGACTAACACTAAAACATTCCAGGTGACTAAAACTAAATTAAAACTATTCAAGAGACTATGACAAACTACATTTTAAATTAGCTGCCAAAATCAACACCATTACTGTGACAATGGCTGGGCAAGCTATACCTCGGTATCAAATACCTGATTTATGAAAGGTCTCTACTTTCTGGTGGAGCTGTTGCCCCCGCGACCAGACTACGGATAAGCGGTTGAAGATGGATGGATGGATGGTTGCCATCAGAATGATGAACAAGGCATGCACACCGCCTGCGTGAGGTGGTTTTAAAGGCTATAGTTCAGATTTGCATTTGTATTATTGACCCATTTCTACCATATAGCGCCACTTTCGTTCAACTTTGACCCCTCTGTCACATGGAGCTATTTGTGTCCAGTACACATACAGGAAGGCATTGTATTTGTTGAAACCTTGGTAAAATAAAACATAAGGCAGAAGCTCCATCTACCAATAATAGACACAATGGTATTCCAAATTCCAATTGATAAAAGAAAAACATTGCCAAGTGGATGTGGAGCAGACAGCACTGTATATTTTGTGACGCAGTGATGTCATACACAGTAAATTGCACACACACACACACACACACACACACACACACACACACACGCTGAAGAGAGCAAGGAAGATTATGGCCGACTCCTCCCACCCTGGCCACGGCCTCCTCACCCTGCTCCCCTCTGGGAGAAGACTGCGGCTGCCGAAGGCTACGAAAGCCCGCCACAGACTAAGTTTTTTCCCGTCAGCTGCCAGGCTGCTCAATGACTCTGGCTTCCCTTCCACCCCTGCCTCCTAGTGACACCGGCACTTTAATCACCGGCAACATTTGATGCACTATGATCTACTGCCCTGCACTTTATATTTATTTCCCTGCACGGTGTTGTCTTATGTCTGTTGGTATTTGTGAAAAAAGAATTGAATGCACTCATGTTATGTCAAAGCAAATTCCTATGTGTGTATACACAAATGGCAAATAAAGGTATCTGAATCTGAATCTGAATCTGAACACACACACACACACACACACACACACACACACACACACACACACACACACACACACACACACACACACACACACACACACACACACACACAGTGTATATGATGATTTCCGGGTGTGACAGTACAGTGACAGTACATTACAGTACAGTAGAGGGACCCCCTACCACACTGTAACTCATTTCTAAACCATTTCGGACGTGGGGCGGCTCGCCGGAACCGGCCCGGCCCCCTGGTCGCATTCCTGGGGGTCTGGATGTTCCGGGGACCCCCACACAGAGTTGCACCACTCACTTGACACGGGTGTGATTTTTTTTCTTCACTTTTTAGAGTTTTTCTTCTTTCTAATTATTTGTTCCGCCCAAAAAATTGTGTTTGTTGTCATGATTTGTCACGATCCGAGTTGGCTTTGTCTGAGGCTTACAGGTCATTCTCTTCTGGGCCGCTCCTCATCATGATGAATGGGGACTGTGACGCTCTATTACACCCCATGACCACCTGACCTCTCTGTTCCTCTGTCTTATCAGCATAGAGCAACGTGGAGAGAGTTGGAGGGTGCTCAAGGGTGCTCAAAGTCTGTTCAGACCAGTGTTGATTTCGTCGACTAAAACTAAGACGACAAATGTTCGTCGACTACCCTTTTTCACTGATGAAAACTAAGCTATGGTGACTAAAACTATGACTAAATATATTGACAATTTCGTCAACAAATAAACTAGACTAAAATGTTAGTAAGGGACTAGTGGACAAGAGATCCAGCACAAGTCATTTTACACTTGGTTGCATGCTGAAAATAGCCGATCTACAAGCTCGGTGGTGAGCTTGTAGATCGGCTATTTTCAGCAAGTGTAAAAACTGTCATTACAACGGCATCAAGGCCCACCAAAATACATTTTAGTCGACTAAATCAACTGTAGATTTAGTCGCCTAAAATCACATGACACTTAGTCGACTAAAACTAGACTAACACTAAAACATTCCAGGTGACTAAAATGTGACTAAAACTAAATGAAGTTTCAGTCCAAAGACATTTTTGCTGCCAAAAACAACACTGGTTCAGACCAGCTGTGCGGTGTGGCCTACTCTGAGAGTATAGAGCATCGCAGTCCCGCCCCATACCATGGCCCAGGAAATGATTCTCCGTTCATTTTCCTCATAGACATTTCAAAAAGTATTTATTTAAAGACGTTTACGCCGCGGACAAAGCCAACTCGAGTCGTGACAACTCATGACAACGAACACCATTTCTTGGGCCGAACAAATAATTAGAAAGAAGAAAAAAACGGCAAGTTACAACACTTTTTGTCTCCACCAGGCCGAAGGCATGGGGAGAGAGTATGTTTTGCACTCCGTCCGTGTGTGTGTGTGTGTCCTTCCTTCCGTCCGTCCGTCCGTCCTTCCGTCCGTCCGTTATCAGCTAATCTCCGGCACCGTTGGCCCGATCAATGCCAAACTTTGCACACACACTCCCTGGATGCCAACGATGAACCTCTGCCCCACATTTTCCAGAACGGCCTGTTATAGCGCCACCATGAGGCAGCTTTTCACATTGTTTACCTAAAACTGCACCGATCTGCTTGATACGTTGCATGCACACTCCCTAGAGGCCAAGGACAAACCTTTGACCTGCATTTTCCGCATCTGCCTTTTATAGCGCCACCAGGAGGCCGACTTTTGTAAAACACATTTTTTGATATTAC
Source organism: Electrona antarctica (assembly GCF_951216825.1). Classification (NCBI taxonomy): domain Eukaryota; kingdom Metazoa; phylum Chordata; class Actinopteri; order Myctophiformes; family Myctophidae; genus Electrona; species Electrona antarctica. Next base: position 51,698,109 of record NC_136809.1, read on the forward strand.
TCCTCCAGATTCTGTCCAAAAATCTCACAAATCGTTACACAGTATCTCTATGGTCATGTGCTCAAGTCGGATCTGTCCGATATTTCATATTCCATCCTAATTGGCTATAATTGGCTTTCACAGTTTGCAAGATTGCCCCTTTTTGAACAAAAGCCTCAAATCATGAACGCAGCATGCAATTTACGTGAAATCTTTCACACATTTTCTTACTAGGCTGAGGAATATATCCCACCCTTTTCACATTGGCCTGTTATAGCGCCACCAACAGGTTGATTTTTGCCAAACACATTTTTGGAACAAAATGCTTCAAAAACATGTTTATATTAATCCTAAACATTTTGCCAAACATCTCACACAGTCCTATCCTCCTGGTGGAGTCCTGTGCCCAGAAGGGCACTTTTTCTAGTTTTTGTTGTTTTTCTTCTTTGTAATTATTTGTTTGGTCCAAAATATTGTGTTTGTTGTCATGAGTTGTCACGACTCGAGTTGGCTTTGTCCGCGGCGTAACCGTCTTTAAATAAATACTAATAGAAATGTCTATGGGAAAAATGCATTGGGAATCATTTCCTGGGCCTGGCGTCGTCATGAAAGGGGCGGGACTGCACAGGCTACACCGCACAGCTGGTCTGAACAGAGAGTAGTACTCTTAACAACTTACCAGTATCAAAAAGAATAAACACTCCAGTGCTGAGGGTGAAGATTTGACTCTCTCCTTTAAACCAGTGATTCCCAAAGTGGGGTCCAGGGACCCCCAGGGGTCCTTGATGGAGTTCCAGGGTGTCCCCAACTAAATGATAGTTTGGAACCAAATGGATCCTTATGGGTCTGCATCTCTGAGAGTGTACAAATGGAACCATTTGGTTCCATTTGTACACTCTCAGAGTTAAATTAACGGGTGCAGTACTTAGTTTAGACAGTACTTAGTTTAGACTAGTCATTTGGTATTAGTCCTACAACTACAACCTATCTCAAACCCTCACCCTAACCCTAACCTCCCACGGGGCAGCACACCTAAACCTAACCTTAACCCATGTCTAACCAATGACTAGTCTAAACTAAGTATGCACCCCAAATTAACAATGATTTTACAATACAAAGTGGGATCCCAGAGATAGAAATGCCATTCAATGGGGGTCCGTAGCCTATTGCATATCAAACGGAGGGTCCCTGAAATTAAAATGGTTGAGAATCACTGCTAGAGCTGTAAAATTTTCTCTCATGGGGGGGTCACTGGCATATCTTTTCAAATGGGGGTCCGCGGGCTAATTATAGTCTCAATTTGGGGGTCCTTGACATGAAAAAGTTTGGGAACCACTGCTTTAAACTACCTGTCCCACCTTGTACGGCTGTACTGTGGGGAATATTTGATTCTTGAAAATAATACGCACTGTACAGAAAAGTAACAAACTTAAACAACATATTTTCCCATTCTTGGTTTATTTAGCACAACGCCACTGATAAACAATGATCTCAACAGCAGTTTTCAGATGGTATTTTTTATTGCACTTTCCTCAGAACATGTAGCTCAGAGACGCATATAGAGAATCTCTGTTGTTGTTAGACAATATACTGTAACTTGTTGAAACGTCGGTTTGTCATGGTTTTGGTTATAGAAAGGTCAAGGTGGGATCTTTGGGGCAACCCTACCATGTATACCGTATGTTAGTGGTTCCCAAAGTGGGGTCCGGGGACCCCTATAGGGATCCTTGAGGGAGCTCCAGGGGGTCCCCAGCTAAATGATAGTTCGGAACCAAATGGACCCTTATGGGTCTGTAACTCAGAGTGTGAGAGGAACCAAACGGAACTGTTAGGGTCCATTTGTACACACTCAGAGTTAAATTGACTTACAATATGTATTAGGATCCCAGAGATAGAAATTAAAGGGGGGCCGCAGCCTATAATTCAGGTCAAACCGGGTGGCCTAGAGCCGTAAAAGTCTTCTCTTATGGGGGGTCCTTGGCATGTATTTTTAAATGGGGGGTCCACGGGCTAATGAGTATCATTGTGGGGGTCCTTGACAAGAAAGAGTTTGGGAACCACACTGCTGTATGTAAATTGGTCTGTGAGAGACGGGTAGCGAGACGCGCATTGCAGCCTCCTCCACTCTAGAGATCCATTTTAGATTGTCTTTGTCTTGGTATAAATGTATACTCTATGTACAGTATATTAAATACTGGCTCAGAGAGAGCACTATACATTATAATTTTAGTGTTCATTCATAATACTATAAATAAATAAATAAATAAATAAATAAATAAATAAATAAATAAATAAATAAATAAATAAATAAATAAATAAGTAAATCATGTAAATTAACACTGTGTAAAATCTTTTACACTTTCAGTCAGATTTAGATTAAAGCTCAGGATAATATGTGAAGTAGAATTTGGAATGTCTAGCGGAGGGTAAGAAGAGGTTAACAGAATATAACAAAAACACAAATACATTTTTGTTTTATGGATGTGGATGTCTGTGTGTGTGCGCGCATGTGTGCATGTGCATGTGCATGTGTGTTTGTGTGCGTACGTGTGTGTGTGCATGTGTTTGTGTGCGTGCGTGCTTTGTTGGTGGACTGCTATTTAAGGACGAGCTACACCATTGATCACAATTAATAACATAGCATATACTTAGTAATTATTTTTACACTGAGACATGTTTGACATGTTGCATGATATATCTATATATTAGACAATGATGTAGGTTATCACAGGCACTTAAATGCAACAATAATTTCAATAAAATAGTGTCAAGGAAACAAGAGATGTGAGAAAAACGCATCAAATAAAACCAAAATGTGTTTTTATAAAGTATAGGTTCCCGTTAAGACTCTGCTCGAGGTGAGGGCTGCTCCAGGGATCCCAGGTGAACAGTTCTGATATCTCCATTTCACAATCAATGACATAGAATGAAACTGACGATGATTATGTTAATCAAGACAAAATAAAATGAACAATTATTTTGATTCCTCTGGACAACTATTGATGGCAGCAGCAGCGTTATAAGATGACCAACATACGGTATCTGTTCTAACGCCGTTAGCGCTCGTTGTCCACCATCACAGAGACTATAGGGGTTTGATAGCATCCATATATGGAGAGATAAGGAATATTCCACGCTAATTCCTCTAAAACTAGAACTAAGATGAGAGAACATATTACTTATATTACATAGAATTGATTTTAAAATTATTTTACTTGTTTATAAAGCTCTCAATGGTCTCGCACCTTCCTACCTACATGACTGCCTGCCGAAATATGTCCCAAACCGCCCCCTAAGGTCTTCCACTGCTGGCCTGCTCGCTTTGCCTAAAAAAATGGCAACTAAAAAATACGGGGAAGCAGCTTTTTGCTTCTACGGGCCGACACTGTACCTTCGACAGGCAGCCTCTGTAGACATTTTTAAAGCACAGCTCAAGACCCACTTCTACACTCTTGCTTTTAATTGCTTTATTTGTCTTTTTTTTTTTTTTGTTATTCATGTCCTCACTGTATTGTTTATGCCCTGCCTTTCTTTTCTTTTTTTGTGTAAAGCACTTTGAGCTGCATTTCATGTCATGAAAGGTGCTATACAAATAAAGTTTTATTATTATTATTAAAAGAGCCACATTTTGCACATTTTTCCCAGGGCATAATGATTTGGCTAGAGCCAAATCCATATGGACACCTATAGCCAAATTCAAAATGTCATTATGCTTTAATAGCATGTGACGATCCTGAATCCATTCCAAGCATTAGTTTTGCACACACACAAAAAACTCCACACATTTGTGATGCCATTTTTAGCCCAAGGAGTGTTTTTTCGTGCAAACCTAATGCCTGGAATGGATTCAGGGTCATGAAAACCCCCTAGTTTGACACGTCACATGCTATTTAGAGCATGGCGACATTTATACATTTTTGCCTTATAAGTAAGTAGCCTTGCCGAGCCATGAGGCCCATAGGGGCAGGTGCCTATCTCCGGTTTCTGTAGCGTGAGGCAGCTTGATGTACAAGTACACCCCCTGGACATGACACTAGTATGTCGCAGGGATTTACCCCCAATCCAACCCTTGATGCCGAGTGTCAAGCAGGGAGGCACTGGGTCCCATTTTTCTTTATTGTCTTTGGTATGACCCGGCCGGGGATCGAACCCCGACTTCCCAGTATCAGGGCGGACACTCTAACCACAAGGCCACTGAGCTGGTATTTTTTTTTTTTTTGCCTTATATAGGCTGGCAATGGTGGCCATATGGATTTGGCCGCTGTGGCGACCACGAAGGTCGCCGGCTCGGGCGCCCTATAGCATGCCCTGGGCTACATCGCTAACAGACGAATTAGCGCAAAATATCCCTAAGCTCCTCAACTAATATGAACACAAGGCGGGAGGGTGGTCTTTTGTCGCTGCACCAGTGACTCCTAACCAGGCCGGGCCGGCACCTGTCAGCGGCGAGGAGCAGTTTGTTCCTTCACATACTACACGTCCTCCCGGTCAGGGACGGATTAACCCCCACCAGGGCCCCTGGGCTCCTGGGCCGCTAATATTTGCAGGGCCCCCATAGCGCGCGTGTGTGCGACATTTTCGTGTTTTTATCATCTTTTTAACCTAAATTTAACAAAATCAACAGCCAATGAAGGTCCCCAGGAGCCCTTTTCAGGGCGTCAAACCTTGTACCTCACGGTCCAATTTCCCTGAAGGGCCCCTGAGAGCCAAGGGCCCCTGGGCCACGGCCCAACTGGCCCAATGGCTAATTTGTCCCTGCTCTCGGTGGGGGCTCCTCACTGACAGATGAGGCAGGCAGCAGTAGGTAGGGGTCAGCAGTGACAACAAGACTACACACAGAAACACGTGGGGAATTCGGGAATTAGCGTAACGACTAAATTTGGAGAAATAGGGCGGGAAATAATCGGCTACTCTAAATAGAAAATAGATATCAGAAGAGAGATTGTTATAACACTGTGTTTTGTGTCAAAACTTCACATTCTGCTAATCAATTATGTACAGACTTCCAATAAAACTCGTACTTCTAGTGGAATGCTTGTTTAGTTTGTAGGGGTCCCATTATCAACATTTAAGTTTCTATATGGAGTCTCTTTCAGTCACTAAAGCTAAATGGATGAATAAATGAACATTAATATGCCTAAACTCTTAAGCTGAATTTGTACTCCATTGCACAATGGTGTGGCTTGCTGCAAGAACCGATTTTCAATGCATTGCAAGGCCATTGTTATCTTGAAATTAAAATATGTTCTTTTCAGCAAGCAACACTGTCGGACTACGGAGAATAAATGAAGGCTTAACTCTCACTAATGCCTGAGACAAAGCAAAACACTGAGTGGTCTTAGCCCACCTATCACAGATTTAAAGTGACCAATCACAATCTCCGGGAGGTTAGGTTTCAGTTGGAGGTTGTGAATTAGCCCTTCACTAAATTCCACCCCAAAAAGCGATTGGCCAATGCCAATCCAAATAGTTTAGCAACGGTTGCTATGCAGGTCAAGCTTTCTTCACTGCTAACGTGCCTATTGGACAAGGTTGGGTTGGGGAGGGACTTAGTGAAGGGCGAATTCTGAACTGGTACGTAGTTAGTCGCTCGGACAGATAGACGGACGGACGGACGGACAGGCAGGCAGAAGAACTGCCAATAAAACTAGATTAATTAGTGTGGTTGCCTATGGGCAACCATACTATTGTTCCCCTTACCTTTTATTTATTTTTTATTGTTTTCTTTCTGTATAAACTTTATTTTGATGTGCTACTTCTCCCACAGTTTTTGCCGCACACACTTGAGCCATATGTCAAAACGACCGGCTTCATCGGGAATGGTGTGCTTGCTCGTTTCTAAGAGAAATGTTGTATAGTTTAATTGATATTAATTAATTAGTGGATTAAATTTCCCCATTGACATGAATGGGAAAATGCAAAAACTCACATTCAAGTATTTTTTCCTCTGAGACCGTACGGGCTACAGTTACAACACTTAGGGGGAAGGTTCATAATAATTACTAAAATTAATAACCGTATAAGTATATTGATCGGCCTCATGGTGGCGCTATAACAGCCCACTTTACGTTTTGGCGTATAACTCTTGAACCGTAGGTCGTAAAATCAAAATTATTTTTTTCCTGGATTCCTTGGGTCATGACGCATCTCCCCATATAGGCCACGCCCATTTGCGTCTAGATATATTTTCCGCCATTTTGAATTTTGTTCAAAACACACTTTTGGATCCTCCACCTACAGATTTTGTCCAAATCTCACAAAAATCGGTACACATGATCTCCGGACCTATTCGATTAAAACAGCACAGTCAGAATTTTGATCTTCCGTATCGTTCGTCCGTCATCGTCTTCCAAAGTTAGTGGGAGGGGCCTATTTTACAAAAAATGCCACAATTCACGCACGGAATGTCCGATCCATCCCAAATCTGAATCACATGTCGAGGGTGGCTTAATCAACGCAGAGCCAAAAGCAATTCTATTTTCATCCATAGGGGGCGCTACAATTGCAAAAACAATTACCCGTTTGTTGCAAAAACATGCTTTCAGGGGGGGAAATCCCCTACGAATGACTTTACGCATGATCACAAGGGTGACTTGACATTGTAATTGGCTGGCAAAATTACCGGGGGGGGCCTATATCAGCGAGTGAGGCAACCACACTTTGCAATTTCCCAGAATTGCTTCTTTCTAGTTAATAAATGTTCTATTATTCCTTGTCGTAATTGTCATTTCAGAGGGAAAGACGGCCAAGAATCTGTTCACTTTGTTTCAGACTGTGTCTGAGGAATTAAGAGACCTAATAATCTCTAACACATTATTCTTACACATAAAGCTTATGATTTAAGTATTATCATGATACCGTTGGATAGCAGTCCCATTTCATTCTGTTGTGGCTGACATGAGAGTACAGGGGTTTTTAATACACATGAGCTGCGGGGTTTGGTAGATAGATTAGCAGACATAATAGCATGTATAGTTGCATAACAAAGTGCCACTAGGGGGGGGGAGGTGTCGTAATACACATGAATACAGAGAGACAATTGCCAAACTGGGATACCAGGACATCCATCCATCCATACAGACAATAATAGGGAGTTCAAGCCACGTTCACCTTCCTCACTCTTTAACAAACAAACAAACAAACAAACACACACACATGCTCCTTCGTTTATCCATTCTGTCACAGATCTCCAGTGGCGTGCACGCACAGACATTCTGAGGGGCAGCTATAGGTGCTCAAGTGGGAAAAAAAAGGGGCACCAGTCCGTGGCTTGTACAGCGCGTGGAACCGCCATTCTGCCTTAATAGTGTATGAGATTTATATCTAATTTGGGGGCATAAATAATAAATTATAGAAGCTTTTAATCCAGAATTGATCGATGTCACCATGTGACACATACTAGTACAAAACAAAAATAAAATGAACAAACTGTACCAAAAAACGGTACAGTTTGCCCTCTGGACATTGCTGTCCAGAGGGCAAAAGGGCATGTGCTCTAGCACCACCTAGTGTCTATCTGTGCACGCCACTGCAGATCTCTCTCTCTCTCTCTCTCGCTCATCAACGATACTTTCTATCTATAGACTGACCTCACCTGATAACTAAATGGCTAAAACAAAGGTGACGGGTTTACGTTCTACTGACTGTCAGCTTGTGTTTCCGGAGAGCCGGCGTGGACCGTGTTGTTCCAGAGCTCAGCATCAGCAGCGTGGGGCTCCAGAGAGGGACTCGCGGGGGAGGGGGAGGAGGAGGAGGAGACATCATCGCTGCTGCTGGTGTAATTGGACGTGGTGGGGTCCCCCGCCGAGACCACCTGATGGGCGAACGTCGGGGGGTCACTGAACGAGGAGGAGGCTTCCTCTGGCAAGTGGGACGGGGTGCTGCTGCTGCTGCTGCTGGGTGCTGGGGCGTCGTGGGACGGTGAGAGAGAGGAGGAGGAGGGTGCACTCGAGGGAGACTGCACGGAAGAGGAAGAGATGGGCGTGTGCGTGTCTGAGGAGACGTTGGATGGCGTGGCCGAGGAGGACAGGTCGTCGTCGTCGTCGAGCGGCGTGACCGGGGAGGGCAGGTCGTCGGATGGCGTGACGGAAGATAGGTTGGAGGAGGAGGAGGGCATGAGCGAGAGGTTGGCGGGCATGACGACCGAGGACAGGTTGTTGGATGACGGCATGGCTGAGGAGGACACGTTGGAAGGCGCGACTGAAGAAGAAGAAAGGTTGGACGGCGGTGCCACCGAAGACAGGTTGGAGGGCATGGCTGAGGTCAAGGGCGCGACGTCGGAAAGGGCTTGGGGTGGAGAATCGGGCAGGGCGTGGGGTGGAGAGTCGGACAGGGCGTGGGGTGGAGAGTCGGACAGGGTGTGGGGTGGCGAGTCGGACAGGGTGTGGGGTGGAGAGTCGGACAGGGTGTGGGGTGGCGAGTCGGGCGGCGCGTCCGTAGGAGAAGAATCTGCCAGCGTGGGTGTGGGCGTGGTGGTGTGAGCGGGGGTGGGCTCCTGAGGGTCCGTGCACACGGGCTGCCCCTCTGCAACGTACCACACCTCGTTGTGCCTGTTCACCAGCTTCAGGGGACTACACAAACGCACACACACGCAACTTAGTGAGGTCACGCTTGTGTGTTTCTGTCCAATTAATAAATGATGTATTTTGTAGCGTATGTGCAGTGGACATTATTCGTGTACAGTATATATACCTGTCGTAGCCAACGCCATAGTGGAAGGTGTGGTTGTAGGAAGCCTGCACTCGGCTCAGCTCCTTGGTCAGCAGGTGTGTGTGTAGCCTGGAGGTGATGGACAGCATCCAGCCTCCGTAGCTCCTCACGTAAACGTCCATGCCGGGCATCTCTGTGAAGTAGAGCTGTGGGGAGAGACGAGGAGGGCAGCGTTTACACTCACACACACAGACACACAGGCAAAAACGACTCTAACCCATTTTGACCTGAGATCAGATTCTAAAAATGTCTTCTACATCCTGACAGTTTTCTGAAAAAGCTATGTTTCTATAGCAGATCTACAAGCTCGTAGATCTGCTATTTTTCAATAGCTAAAGCATAACATAATGCTAACACCAAAAGGGGTTCCCGCCCAAAATGGGCTAAAGATCATACCATTTTGAGAAATTATAAAGTATAATCAATGCCTAAGTATACTTACATTTAACTGTAGACGCCTAAATACAATTACTCTAAATGTTATAGGCTACTCTTACTCAAGTCTAATCTTAAATGCAGAAATACCAGAATAACAATTTGTTAAATCGGCATGTAGGATTCGGACATGGGTGAAAAAGTGACATTTGCAAATTAAACAAATGCTCTGTGTCTCTCGATTGTGACCAGCTTGATGTTTGATCTTTGGCTTTTGACCTAAAACGTACTAACAAATACATGCGTACATTGTATGCGGGGGTAATAACTATGTTTTGGTTGAACTAAAGTAACAGATGGGTGGGGATTTGAAAAATAACAAAAGGATTATTTTGACAATCCCACAACATTTGGAAGTCAATTCAACATATTGCTCTAACACTGTTCATTGAGAGAAAGAGACAGAATCAGAGCCTTTATGATTTTCACAGTATTCGGAATCTCCTTGATGAGAGATGGTAGGAGATTAGATTGTAAACTAATTAAGCATGTAACGATACACTCAACTCACGATACATCTCACGATATGAGGTTCACGATTCGATTTTTCACAATTATTTTCCAGACAAATGACCGATTTATCTTACCCCCCAAGCTTTTTTCACAATTTTGATTTAACTACATTGCAAAAGTAGCATTACTTTTCATGTAAAATTACTTAATTCCTGTGCAACAACTGTAAACATGCTTTCACGTTTAAACCTAGCTCGAGTTAACATTTCTTCTTTTCTTTGATGGCATCTTAGGATAGATGTAGACCTATTTGACAGTGCAGAAACATAATTGCCTTCCTTGATGTATTAATGAGCATCAATATAACGACCATCACCTGTGTCACAGACACATACAGCTCCCCTCTGCAGGCCTCTGCTACTGTATCTCTACTACATATCGTCGGGATACAATATCGATATACGATATATCGTTACATGCCTAAAACTAATTCTCACACACACACACACACACACACACACACACACACACACACACACACACACACACACACACACACACACACACACACACACACACACACACACACACACACACACACACACACACACACACACACACACACACACACACACACACACACACACACACACACACACACACACACACACACACACAACTAATGTTGCTCTGGAGAGGAATGTCTGGAGCTCTCTGGTGGAGCTGTTGCCCCCGCGATCCGACTACGGACCTTGTCATTGGTGGGTGAGGGAGGTTGGTGTTGATAGGCTGACGGCAGTGGGAAGCTGAGCGTGTAGACGGCTGGTTCCCACAGCTTGGTCTCCTCGGGAATCTTCACCAGCACTGGAGCGGTCATCTCCATCTGGACACCTGCCAATGATGCATGTATTGTAGGAAGAGAGAGAGAGAGAGAGAATTGGTTCCAAGTCACACCAAGACAAATTTCCAGTACTTTGCTGAACAGGTGATAAACGTAGTCCTGCACACTTTATTCACTCATACAGAAATGTTTTAAAAGGTGTAGTGAAATGGCTTTTTTGGGCATTTTATTTGGAAGTTTCAGCCTCAGACAGCAGGATCTAAGTTTCTGAACCAATCAGAGTGCCGATCCCTCCAGGCTATGGGCCCGTTGGTCCACGCGTATGCAGAGTGGTTTGTTTACAAAGTGACAGAGAGACGTACGGTACCAACCTATATACATATTTTAGCATGATGATTACGTTGAAAACGAGTAATACACTGTCTGGATGTCATCTTCAATTGGATTAAAAACGGAGGATTTCAGTAGCAGCTGTGTTTGGAGGACGTCTAGCAATGGGAATCAAAAGGGTGAGCTTCATTATTATTGGCTTTTATTGATGTGTAACTCTACACGTCAACACACAGCACGTTTCCATTTTAAGGAAGTAATTACATTTTTATTTTTTATGGACTTTTCATATAAAACGACAGTAATGCGGTAAGGAACGAGACAAAGTCGAGTTCCGCAAGCATCACGAAGTGGCAATAATCACGTTAAACCACACCCTCAAGTGTAATATTGCAATTATACAACAGATACCCTTAAAACTAAGAAAATCGCTGAAAAAATATATATTTTTAATGCCTAGCCTTTTAATGCTAGCGCTCTGGGAAAACAGAGCAGCTGAATTATTTGTTTTGATTAGGTGGTGAATGGTGCTGGTTTGATCCACGGGTAGAAGGCTGTTTCAACCAATCAGATTGCTTCCTCGAAACGACCTGTTGTATAATTTTCATTTCACTACACCTTTAATTGCAACATTTTGGTCAACTGACCGTAATCATCAGACATCTGATCAGATGATAAACCTAGAAGATACAAACTCAACCATGGGAATAACAATTTGTAACCTAACCCTCATAAGCCCCCAGTTTCACTGATTTTCTTTTTTTTTTTAAGATATTTTTTTGCGGCTTACGCCTTTTATTGGTTTTTGAAGGGACAGACAGTAGGCTGACAGGAAACGGGAGAGAGATGGGGGAAGACATGCAGTAAAGGCCGTGTCGGACTCGGGAGTCGAACCCGCGGCACACTGCGACTGGATTACCAGTCGGGTGCCCAGACGGTTACGCCACCGCCTGGGCCGTTTCACTGATTTTCAACGTGGTCATTTAATCATTAGGCCCACTAAATAACTAAGTAACAGACCAGGTCACCCTACCAGCATCATTGGCTCCAGTGATGTACTGGAACAGTCTCCTGAAGGCCATGGCGGCACCTACTCCCATAAAGTAGGCTTCAGCATCCGTTGACACCCAGCGGGTGGGACTGTAGTGTCGTACCTGAGGAGAAAGACACGAGCATGGCGTGCACACACAAATGGTGCATTTATATAGCGCCTTTATCCAAGGTGCTTTACATACGTAGATTGTGCATTGCATTCACCCATTCACACACACACACACACCAATGGCGGAGGAAACCATGCAAGGCACCAACCAGCACATCAGGAGCAATTAGGGGTTCAGTGTCTTGCTCAAGGACACTTCGACAGTAACTCTGGGGGAGCCCGGGTTTGAACTGGCAACCTTGCGGTTACCATCCGGAAACTCTACCCCACACACACACACGCACGCACACGCACGCACGCACGCAGGCACGCACACACACACACACACACACACACACACACACGCATGTGAAAACAATCGAAGCACGCGTCACGTCACTCACCTCATATTCTTCCGTTTTGCAGATCAGTTCATACTCCACGCATTCCTTTGACTCGCTGCAAAAACTGCCGTTGGAACTTGGGCTATGTGAGAAAGTGTAAATGGCGGTTGACCCCAGTGTTGTTTTTAGCAGCACATTTTTTATTTTAGTTTTAGTCACAGTCTCTTGAATAGTTTTCATTTAGTTTTAGTCATATTTTAGTCACCTGGAATGTTTTAGTGTTAGTCTAGTTTTAGTCGACTAAATATCATACGATTTTAGTCGACTAAATCTACAGTTGATTTAGTGGAACAAAATGTGTCTTGATGCCGTAGTAATGACTGTTTTTTTCACTTGCTGAAAATAGCCGATCTACAAGCCCACAACGCGTCGCAGCGCGACACGTTGTGAGCTTGTAGATCTGCTATTTTCAGCATGCAACCAAATGTAAAATTACTTATACAGGATCTCTTGTCCACTAGTCCCTTCCTAACATTTTAGTCCAGTTTTTATTTGTTGCCGAAATTGTCAGTATATTTAGTCTTAGTTTTAGTCATCATAGCTTAGTTTCCATTTTTCGTCAGTGAGAAAAGGTAGTCGACGAACACTTTTCGTCTTGGTTTTAGTCGACGAAAACAACACTGGGTTGAACCCCTCTCGTTTCCTCTCAACTGAAATGCAAACGTCGCTCTATCGGTATAGGAAAAGATGAACTCACCCTACGTTCCCTTCAGTGGAAACCACCAGAGCTAATGCCACCAGTGCTGAGAAGATCACCCTGAAACACACAGATAGAAAGGTTAAATAAATACATAAAAATCACACCCGTGTGAAGTGAGGGGCGCTCTTATCATCGTACATCATCGTGCATCATCTCATAATGGCCAATCAGAATGCCTGTTGCCTGTGATTGGTTAGCCGATTTGCTCGTTTACATATGACGTACATTTTCCCTTCAATGTCAATGTCGTTTAATGTTTTGATGTTTAATTTACGTCATATTTAGCAGAATTTTTACCTAATTTCTCCGTTCATTGTCAATGGCAATTCTTGAGACGTGTGGGGACAAAAGCTAGCGCCCCTCAAAATTAAAATAAAAAATGTAGGCCGATGAGGTCTATTGTTTAGGCTGGGTAAAGTACAAAAAATCACACCCGTGTGAACTGAGTGGTGTAAGGTTTTATATAGCATGATCAGCTGTGGTCTGACGTAATGTCTGACGTAATGAAATCACGGATGTGATTTCACAACTGGCTTTTTTTGTGCAGAGAAAATGACCACGGTTGCTACGGTCATCCAGTTCACCCGGGTGTGATTTAATTACGTCAGAAATTATTTTGAACATAGCAACCATGGTCATTTTTTTATGCACACAAAAGCCAGTTGTAGGAGTGGTTTACACCACTCAAAAATATGACTTGCCCCCGCGACCCGACTCTGGATAAGCGGTTAAAGATGGATGGATGGCTGGATGGAGCTTGAAAATGGGATCATTTTTATATTCATCTCAGCTGCATTATGTAGCCTCGGTAGAACTTGACATCTAATGTAGTTGTTTTTATATGGAATGACAGGAATGCAACAAAACACACATGCAAATCGTCGATTTTCCCAATTCTTTCAATTAAGTTAAAGGACCACTTCACCACTTTTCAACCTATCTTCATATAATAGGACCTCACTAATAATCATGATAAAATGGCACCATGTTTTTCTACTCAGTCTGTGTCTCATAGGAGGGCTGTGGGCAGTTCAGAAACCCGTCCACCAGTGACATCATCGTTAGGCAGATTTGTTTTTTACAAAAATGTTTAGATTTGTATTATTGTGAGAACGGCGGCTTCCATTTCCGCATTGCAACTTTGTAGGACTAGAAAGCCTGCAGTTTCTATATTAGCTTGTATTCCCCATCGATGATGTCACTGGTGGACGGGTTTCTGAACTGCCCCACAGCCCTCCTATATGAGACACAGACCGAGTAGGGGGAAAAAAAGTGCCATTTTATCATGATTATTAGTGAGGACCTTATTAGATGAAGCTGGGTTGAAAAGTGGTGAAGTGGTCCTTTAAGTGACAAATAATAAAGTGCACGCTTGGCGTGCATCTGTGGCGCATGACGTGTAATGTTTCCAGTACTGCAGAGACAAAGTGGGACACATTATCCGTTTAGAGAGGAGGGAGGAGGATTTATTTTGCTGCATCATCATCATCATCATCATCATCATCATCATCATGCATGCTCTACCTTTTTCAAAAGCAAAGGCATTTTGAGGTCATTGTTGTGAAGACGTCACCCATTCTTTATTCTTATTCTTTACATCTGTCAGGATTTGTGCCACATTTTCCACGACTTTTCAAAAATAGCAGACCTACAAGCTCGTAGCGCGCCACGCTACAAGCTTGTAGATCTGCTATTTTTCAATAGCTAAAGTATAACATAATGCTTAGTTAAAAACACCAAAAGGGGTTCCCGTCCAGAATGGGTTAGACCAGTAGACTAGCATATTATGACTTAGCCTGAGTTAACCTAAATCCTCATTATAAAAACTAGCCTATATAAATAGCCTATGGATCGGTGAATGAAAAAGATTCGTTGTAAGGATGACAATGCATATGCAAATATGAACTTGGGAGCGAATTATAGCTTGTTCTGACTGTTGTTGTGGATGAATGTATAGGCCTATATAATATAGGCTATTACATTTTACATTTATATAGCTATAATAAAAAAAAACACCACGTTATAAAGGGTGAGTATATAGCCTATGAGATCTCCCGCATAACAGGCGCATACCTGCGTGTCAAGCCAAGGGCGACGCAAAAGTCATCATCAAAATGAAATCATCATGCAGATCAGGGGACACAGTATATCAGCATGCGGCGCATAACGGTGAGCAAAACATGCAACCAATAATGTCTCTCTCACACACACACACACCTTTATAATAAACATTAAAGACGCGTGCAGTATTTTAAAAAGCAAATCAACAAACAAACCCACACACGGCACAAAAACTTCCACCAGCATTCATCGATCAATCAATCAATCAATCAATCAGTGATGGATGATCAGTCAGTCTTCATCAATGTCATCAAATATACAAACAACAATACTCACATCATGGCGTGCAGTCAGTCAGTCAGTCAGTCGGTGCGTCCGTTAGGTTTATGGTCCAGCAGACAGTAGGCTATAGAGCAGACAGACAGTGACTGCACTCACTGCAGTGTTAAGGTGCTCCTCTGTGAGTCTGACCGGCTGTACTGCAGACTGCAGCAGTGCTGGGCTGGCTGGCTGCGTTTATACTCCGCCGTACAGCGGTGTCGCACGCACCTAACCCTGAAAACAGCCGATCTACAAGCACACAGAGCGTCGCGTCCGCGACGCCCTGTGTGCTTGTAGATCGGCTTAGTATATCAAATAATTCAAGGGGGGGGGGGGGGGGGTTGTTCTCACTCTAGACAGTTCAACAACACCAGCGCAGCAGTTTGAAGAGCACTAAATACCACCACCAGGCCCAAGGATTCCTTAATCCAAACATCAGCGCTTTTTTTTGTTTGTCTGTCACAGAAAGACGACCCCCAAAATGACTAATGCTTTTTTTTGACCGTTCTAAAGCATTGCTAGACTTCACCAGGGGGAAGGGAAGCTCCACCGTAGGCCTACCAACAATAAAGCACTGCATCCACATCCACTCCACTCCCTCCAACTGTGGTGGTGAAGATCATAGGCCTACAGTATTCTAGGCATTTGGAATACGCTCTCTTTAATACAGAGCGATTTAAAGTAAAAGCAAGGTAAACCTAATCTTGGATCATAGACCAAGTCAAGGCCATATCATCAGTCTAAAGTTGGGATAAGGTGGGGGGGGGGGGGGGTCTGAAGAGGTGATAGTCTTGTGGAAGATTGGGCCAAGATTTGGCAATTCATTGTTTGATCTATTAATTACCTTACCAATAAGTCTTGGACATATTCTAGCCCCTATAGAGGGTATGCGCGTGACATCATCATCATACCCGGACGTTATGTGGGAATGCCTACTGACTGAGTGGCAAAAAACTACTTTTCTGGCCTTGACAGCCCATACATCCAAGCAGAAAAGACCTATCTGATTGCATTAAACTACATTAAACTCATTTTGCCACTCGATTTCCCATTAACTTTATGCATGCACATACCCTCTATGTTGTGGAACATAACCAGTGGAACATAACCATTTGCAAAAACATAACTCAGAAATGGACCGGACAGCCTTAATCATGATGTGCTTAATCAGTAGATTCACATAATGTGAAATAGGTATTCCTGAAAGTGTAATGAGCCATGATGAAGCATGGAGCCTGTCATTTTGTTGAAGTGGTAATAATAATAATGGTAAATGGAGAAGCACTGTTCTTCAGCCATATTGGACAGATGTACCCTGAGTCAGCACCGACGGTCACACCGTGAGCCGTGAAGGGAACGAAGTGTGGCCTGGATCGGATGGCTGAGAAGCTATACCGTAGTTTCTGTAACAATACAAATGCACTTGTAGAAAACCTCCAAGAGAATGCCAGATAATAACTAGAGATGTCCCGATACTGTATCGGATCGGCCCTTATTTGTCATATCGGGTCATATCGGTATCGGTAAATATTCCAGTCTAACCACAGATCCGACACAGGGGTAAGGGGGTCGACACTATGGCAGGTAAATAAAATGTTGGGGCATGTGGAGTTTGCTTTGGAGTTGCCCAAACTGCAAGTGCACATTTGAGTGCGGAGTCTGCTATAAACACAACACGAGATATATAGCTATAAACACAACATGAGATCACGACACTGTTATCGGTATTGGCTAACAAATTGAGGTATCGGGATCGGATCGGAAGCGAAAAAAAGTGTATCGGGACATCCCGAATAATAACTCCCCAGGAACTGTAAGCCCTAACCACACCAAATGGGTCGAGGCGGTTTTAGCGTGGTTGTCCCAGCGCCGCGGTGTGATATGTCCCGTTGCACGTTGACCCACGTGATTCAACTGGTTGAATTCAATGGCCCTAAAAACCACACAAAAGGGTGACCATGCAACTCCTCGCCACCGTTTGTACCCAAGGAGTTGCACGCATGGGCGACCCTTTGGTGTGGTTTGGGCTTAACCCATTTTGGGCGGGAACCCCTTTTGGTGTTAGCATTATGTTATGCTTTAGCTATTCAAAAATAGCAGATCTACAAGCTCATAGCGCGCCACCGAGTGGCGCGCTACGAGCTTGTAGGTCTGCTATTTTTGAAAAAAAACGAAGAACGACTGACATAGAAACATAGCTTTTTCAGAAAACCGTCAGGGATGTAGAAGACATTTTTAGAATCTGATCTCAGGTCAAAATGGCTTAAGACATATCCAAGCAAACGAGTTTCATTTCAGAGCTCCTTTAAACATCAGCTTTTATTTGAACAGTTCACACAGACATCAAACACACCCCCAGGCTCTGAATGTAACAAAGCAAAAAGCACATGAGCATACCTTGCTCAGGGCCCCGAGCCCCACCCCCTCTGAGCTGCCGTACTAGAATCCATTCCGGATGCACACGCAGATCCCACACCACACCAAAAGGTTCGACATGCTGCGAATCACCTAAACCTGACTGGTTCCACCAGGCTTAGGCCTCACTCAGACCTTTACTGCATTGCTGTATGCTTGTTGGATGAATGTTGTGTAGTGTCATGGCCGCCCCAATGCATTTCCAATGGAAGTCACATGGTTTGTAGTCCACATTTTTGGACTACAAGCTGTTGTATGGCTTTCGGCGGTGTTTCGACTGCGCCCCTCCCCCTCATACAACACAAATGTTGTGTCAAACCATGTGACTCCCATTGGAAATGCATTGGGGCGGCCATGACACCACACAACATTCATCCAACAAGCATACAGCAATGCAGTAAAGGTCTGAGTGAGGCCTTAGAAATCACCCGTCGCTCCCAACTATGCGTTGGTCCAACATTCGTTGGGGGTTAGGTTAGGGTTTTGGGTGTAGGGTGTCGGTCTAATGACAGTCGGACCAATAGTATGTCAGAACTAAAGCCTGTACCCCTATAGTCTTGTACAGTAAACCTCTCAAGTGTACATTTACCCATTATGTGAATGAGTGTACAAATGTTAAGTGTCCACATTTTGGCGTCCACGTTTGTACCCTCTCGAGAGTTGAACTGAACTGTCAGGATTTTACTGTGTATGTTCATCGGCCCCACACAGACCTGTGGGGGGTGTCCGCTGCAGAGAGGACTGTCTCTTTTTTTTTCTTGATGATTCCTCCAACCTACTCTTCAGTCCGTCTCAAAAACCCAGAGGAACACGAGAAAGATTTCCTTCGTAACCGTCTCGTCTGTATTTTTGAGAGAAAAGGCAAAAAGGGGGTGGGGGGGGGGGGGGGTGGTAAAAACAAAAAAAAAAGGATCTCAAAGCAAACCTGTCGATAATGTCTGAGGCACTGTGTAGCCACACTTATACTTTGTCACATGACAGAGCATAAATGAAGCTCATCTATGAAGCCTCTATGCAACGTTTATCCAAGAGTAGTTAATGGAGGCCCCCCCCCGTCCCCCCCAATACATAACCGTCTTTAGTGTCTCCGTTTTATATTTACAAATTTGCCTCATTGCACGCATTTCTGTCCATCCGTTATCGATAATCAATAAATTATTGGAATAGGTGTTAACATCAACAGTTAACACCAGGTTAAAACAAAAACAAACAAAAAAACTACCAAATGAAAACACTAGTGTATATATATATATATATCATTCATTCAACCGTGTTCAGCCAAACGGGAGCCGATTGTGACGAAACAAGCTATCAGCTAGAAGACCAGGAAGTGAGGGACGGGATGCCCCGTTGATCCGGTCGCTCCATGGTAGCCTGTTGGATTCATTCAAAGATCCAACATGTTATCCCTGTGCTGGACTTCCATCATTACACATTTTCTGAACTGAAGTCTTTACATAGATGTAAAAAATGACCTCAAAAAGCACTAAATTACAGCAGTGGTCCTCATGACAGGCTTGGGGGGGGGGGGGAATGCCTCTCAAACACACAATAAAAATAGTTATAATTCTGAAATACAAGAAACATATTTCAATATGAAGTGAATATACTGAAATATAAAACCTCAAATATATTTATAAGTCCAAATACATAACAGAAAGTAAGCAACGATATATATGCGGTGATGGTTGTTGTATGATCGAGATTGACCGGCGTGGGGCATTATTATGGGGGGGGGGGGGGGGGGGGGGGAATCTGCAGCACCGAAACGCAAGGTGGGGGCAATTATGCATGATTAGTTTGATTACCACATGAAACGTAGTTTGCCTGCTACCTGAGTATGGGCTGTTTGACCGCTCACAGGGAAAATAGCTGGTCGACTCAAACGTTCTCCCCGCCTCTCTCATACGAACGGCACATAACACTCCACCGTGCACAGAAAAGGTACAGCTTTAAGCAGCTTCACACAAGTACCATTTAAATAGCCAATATAAACACACCCAAAGCTAAATCTTCACTAAAATCACTGTTATCTTTGGAGGCAGAGAAAAAAAAAAGAAACAGGGAGGGCGTGGGGGGTTAAGGAGAGAGAGCGAGGGAAGAGTGGAAAGAAGATCCTATGAAGAGAGGCAAACAAAATGATAAATATAAAGAACATCAAGTCTCCCTTCCATTGTGTCCCCAGACTGTTCCATCCATTGTGTATAGCAGGAGCCCCCCTCCCTCTCTTCCTGGAATAAACCATTCTGAGTCTCTGGAAGGAAAAATGTTCCAGGAAATGGAAGAACCAAGTCCAAACAAAGTCATTTTTTTTGTTTCGTTTTGCATAGCCAGACGGTGGGCACTGACAGAGCGGCCACCGCACAGAGTTTCAAAGAGAAGCCGTTAGTAGGGAGGAGAAGAGCCGTGGTCCATCCTACACCCTCGTTATACCAGCTGGTCCCCTCCCGACAAACACAAAAAAGGTACAGGAGGTACAACTCGCTCACAACGTGGACTCTCTCTGGCGCTCACGTCCATTAGATGTCTTCTTTACTTTAGTTATGCCCTCCAATGCACCCGACTCAGTCACCCTGGAGAACAAGAGACAAAGTATAGTGGCCGTTTTTATGACTTTTCTTTCCAAAGTGAAAGATTTTGGCAACACCACACCATAGAGTATATATGAATAGAGACGGCACCCGAGTTCTCCTCCCATCCACTTGCATTAAGTTTCACTGTGCATTCTGGGTAGGAACAGAGTGCATTCTGGGATGGATTGGGCCCAAACACATGAACGCGCTGCCGCTGACTATCATTGCAGGCATTCAGCGTTCACGTGTCATCGTGAACGTGCACAATGATAGTCAACGGACCAGCGCGTTCATGTGTTTGGGCCCACGCTGCAATATCAAATTCGGCCACTATGTCCATTTCGCCTCAGGGTTTCATCCGGGTGCCGTCTCTATTCATATATACTCTAAGCACCACACATACGCACGGGATCTACGCTTACACTTCATCCATCTCTACGTCCTCCTCGTCCAGGGGAAGCTGGAGGTAGGGGTTGTTGGACGCAGGGCGGAACTTGTAGCCCGTCAACACGAAGAAGATCAGAGTAGACACTTCCACAAGAAACTGTGGAGGAAGACAGGAGAGTAGACGAGGGTTGTGGACAGGGGCATCAATAGAGGTTATTATAGGACCAGCAGTACTGTGATGAATTTACCTATGTTGTTTTGTGAAAACAAACAACTTTGCTTTCAACTACAGAAACAATGATTTGCAGTACCTCATAGCACCACTGCCACTGGAAAGGCACGGTGACCTTGAGCAGAATGGCGATGATCCGTGTAAAGTAGATGTAGCACACAATCTAAAAGGAATACAGAAGCAGAAATTCAATAAAAAAAAACCTGTTTTGATCCAAACACGCAGTGGATACAAACTAGTACATTCTACTTTGTCTCATGACTCTGTTCAGACCTTAGGAAGCAGTGTTTCTTTTTTAGTTTCTGACAGGGGAAAAAGGTAGTCGATGAACATTTTTCGTCTTAGTTTTAGTCGACGAAATCAACACTGTAGTCAGGAAGTCAGTGTCTATACCAGGGGTTCTCAACCCGTGGGTCGCGACCCCTCGGGGGGTCGCCAAATTATTTTAGGGGGTCCCCAAATTATTTTCAAAAAAAAAAAAAAAAAAAAAAAAAGATTTTTTTAAATTTTTATTTTCACGATTTTTCTAAAATAGCAGACCTACAAGCTCGTAGCGCGCCACTCGGTGGCGCGCTATGAGCTTGTAGATCTGCTATTTTTCAATAGCTAAATTATAACAATGCTTAAAACACCAAAAGGGGTTCCTGCCCAAAATGGGTTAAGGTTATTGTAGCAGTCAATTTATATTGGGGGTCGGGAGGGGGCGGGGCGGGGGTCCCGAGCCATTGCCAAAGCATTTCCGGGGGTCCCCGGCCAAAAACGTTGAGAACCCCTGGTCTATACCAATAGTTGTGGAGTCTGGGGACCCTCAGGAGTCCTTGAGCTGGGACCAGACGGGAGAGTCTTTTTGGCAGAGCCTGGGAGTCGATGGTAGCCGAGGGGGCGCTTGTTTTACAGGTTAGGGTTAGGCATAGTTTTACTGAGGTTAGGGTTTTTGAGAGGTTTTATAACACTGCCCTACTAGTAGTACCTGGCGCTGTAAAACAAGCATCCCATCAGCGCCCTTCAAAACCCAGGCTCTGCAAAAACAAAATGTAGTCCCGGGACCAGACAGCCACCAGCAAAACCAGGAAAGGTTTAACCTCACTATTATTTCACTGGCTAGAAGGATGGCAACTCAAATCATACGTTTCATTGTTAAAACTGTTTAAGTGCCATGGGCGAGAAGACGAGATGAATCTAATCATGCACTGATTGCCAGGGACGAGAAGACGAGATTTTTTACATTATTATTATTATTTTTTAATCCATATTTTGAAAATTCCTCTAATCTGGTGTGCAGGTGATGACATGCACATGACATGCACAATAGAATTACATTTTCTTTCTTTTTTTTATAATGGGAATAGTGGCACAGAAGGAGTTAACTCCCCACCTACAGTACACGGCTGTAACATTCTGTACTAAATCCAACAACAAAATCTTTCCAAACGTTGGTCTGCCGCCATTAGGCAACACGAACATGTTTGAGAACTCCTGCTCCAGACTTCCCATGATGCCTCTGGATGGACCCAGTGTCTACTTACCATGACGTAGTAATGGCGAAACAGCTTGAGCTTCTCCAAGTTCATGGCAGCTTGAGAAGGATTACACAAATATAAAACAATTATTGGCACCGTGATGACATAAAGGACATATTGACAGAAAAATATGACAAAAAGTATGGTAAAGAGTATGGAAAAAGTGTTTTTCATCATGGCATTTTGAGCGGGCAGTCAGCATAACTGCTGGGAACCCCTTTTGGTGTTAGCATTATGTTATGCTTTAGCTATTGAAAAATAGCAGATCTACAAGCTCATACGAGCTTGTAGGTCTGCTATTTTAAAAAAATCGAAGAACGACTGACATAGTTTTGACATGACGTAGCTTTTTCAGAAAACTGTCATTTTCATTTTTAGAATCTGATCTCAGGTCAAAATGGGATAAACATAGGCCAGAGCAAGTATTTTGTTCAACTCAACGCACACACTACAACACAGACACACACTGTAAAATGGCTCTTCCCTATACAGTAAAAGCCTTACAACTCTACCAAATGACATTCAGCGAGCACCTCCCCTAGGGAGACGCTCGGGAGGCGTCCATAGATACTAGATGCCCGAACCACCACCACCTAAGACGGCTCCTTTCCAAGCGAAGGAGCAGCTGCTCTACTCTCGAGTCTCTCTCGGATGACTCATGGTCATAACAATAGTTTTTATACTTTCAGTGTAGCATTTGCAACAAGACTAACCAACCACAAGAGGGCGGTCATGCGTTTGCTATTGAGTCGATCGCTCGTCTGCTTAAGTGGGCATGTTTTGGTTTGTGGGCATTATTGCTGATTTACACTTCAATGTACGACAGTTCCAAGAGTGTGAGAGAGATATGGCCTACTTTCAGCTGAGCTTACTTATTCTTACTTATTAACCTCTGATAAATTGTCCTGGAACAGCAATCTGTTCATTATGTTCTCTAAATTAAAATAAACAAAGCCTCATTTGTAACTTCATCCTTAATCATTCTATGACAGTGGTTTTCAACCAATGGTCCGGGGACTACCAGTGGTCCTTGAGGGGGTATCAGATGGAGAGTTGGTAACCAAATGGACTGTTATAGATCTTTAACTCTTGAGTGTAAAATGAAGAGTTCAATTTTATTATTGTTAATAAACATCTTCATTGTTACTTTACAAGAAGTCTACAGAATCTGAGAATTTATAGAATCAACTTTTGTCTGTTATCTATTGTGGGCAAAATCCAACAACAAAATATTCTTTAGTTTTGGGTGTGAGAGGCTAAATGTCATCAAATGGTGGTCCGTGGCTCAAATGCAGAATAAATAATGGACCATGGCATTAAAAAGGTTGAAAACCACTGTTCTATGACAATAATTATATTATAATGATTATGTTTGTTCATAGAGGTTTGGCCTTATAGATGGAAATGTGGCTTTTTATTGAGCGTTCCATTAAAGGAGAATTCCATGCTAGAAGGCTTTCTTACCTTTATTTGTAGTTGTTACGTCCCCACCAAAGAGGTCCAGGTGTCATTTTGTGCAAAAGCGCATTATTGGCTATTTCCCCTACCATAAGCCCAAAATGAATTGAATTGCCTTGAATTGAATGGGGCTATGGGGTGTTGTGCTAATTCGCTTATTTCCATCGCTCAAAAATCATGTATCCTCTCTTCATAATGTAAATAGTTTCCCAAGCGGCACACTTTACTACTTATTTCGATGGAAATAAGCGAATTATCACAAAAACCCAACCCCTATTGAGGGCTTATATTAGGGGAAATAGCCAATAATGCACTTTTGCACAAAATAACACCTGGACCTCTTTGGTGGGGACGTAACAACTACAAATAAAGGTAAGAAAGCCTTATGAATTAAGCATGAAATTATCCTTTCATTTTAGTCATGTTACAAAATACAATTTGAAAACGTCCAACATAGGACTGAGGTTTTTACTTGGACTTTTGGCGTTTTGTTGAGTGGCCCCTGAACCATCTCAAATGGAGTAGCCCTGCTCTAGGACATAGTAAAACACATAGTAAACTAAGTACATAACACACATCTAGCCATTTGTGCAGGAAATGATGGACTATTCATTTAAAACGTGTGGTCAAAACGGGGAACCCTGGCCTGTATTCATCAGGTCTGTCTTTACCTTTGCCGTCAGTGCTAGAAGCCTCTTGCAGGTGACGGATTGACCTGTGAATAAAGTATCATTTTATATACAGAATACAGTACAGGCACACACTTCTCTAACTCATACATTATATATACTAGGCCTTACCCCTTGTGGCCGTGGGGGGTACTGCGCCCTGGGTGCGTTTTAAATTCACTAATAAATTCATTATTAATCTAGAATTTGTTAAATTGAAAAAAGGGCTTTGTTAAGACCTCCATATTATTAAGGTCAATGCCTGTGTGAAAAGTGGGAGTGATTGGTGCAGGCAGTGAGGAGCTACGGCAGTGTTTCTGACACACATTCAGACATTTGGTTAATTATAGTATGATGATGATGATGATGATGATGATGATGATTGGGGATGTGAACCCAATGTGAATTCAATGTCGATACAGACAGCCTTGTTGGGTTCTGTTTTGGTACAGATGGAACAGATGCACGGCGCAATGCACAGCCCCACGTGCAGTGTTTAGCACCACGAACGCCCCGGGGGTTATTTGTAACCATTAAATCAGGACGCCCAACGATTTGTTTCTTCAGGACCCATTTCAAGGTGGCTCCGCGCCATTTTGGAAGTAGCTTGCAGAATGGGTACATTTCACATGAAAAGCACAACTCAATACAAAGACTGTTAACTGTGGACGACACACTGACAAAGCATTACACTTTTCAATTCATCCGAACATTTAGGGACGTACAAATATACACTTCTATATAAAAAAAACAGGAGGTAAAAAGGGAAAATAATAGTTTTTACGGGGGCCAGTTTCGAATTGCAGCTGTCCGTAGGTGCCCTTTGAGAGCAGTTTTGAAGGAGTCAAGGGATTCGCATGTCTTAATGGCTGTTGGTAGGGCGTTCCACGCAGAATACTGAGTCGTTCACATCCCAAATATATTATATATAACTATTATTGGTCTCTCTCACACACACTGACCAGACGACGGGGAAAAGGATGGCTCCACAGCAGATGAGGTCAACGAGGAAGAGGATCTCCTTCCACAGAGCGTACTCACTAGACCCTTCCTCTGTGGACTCAATGATGATGTAGGCCACGTTGGCCAGCACCTGGAGGACAGATACGGGACCATCAAAACCACACACACACACACACACACACACACACACACACACACACACACACTAGAGCCCAACACACACAGGTTGCGCCGCGTAGCAGCACAGTATCGACGCACGTGAAGTGCCGCCCATAAGCACCAACAGGACGCGGCGCTGTGCCGCGCGGCTGCCAACTTTGTACAGTTAATAAAAAATAAATAAAAAAACGCCTGGAAATAGAACATTGCCGCATCGGAGAGCCGTGCTATGCGTGAGCACCCGCAAATGCCCGCCCATTGGAAATAATGGAGGCGGCTGTTTTGACACGCGCCGTTTGCAGCCTACACACACACCTGTAGAGGAATGACAATCATGAAGATCTTCTTCTCCTTGTCAGAGAGGATGTACTTGACGAAAGCCCAGCCGGTGCCAATCAACGCCAGAGTGATGAAGAGGAGAGCACCCTTGAGCCTGTTTGGTGTACAAACAACAATGTCCTGGTCACCTCAAACACGTTATACATGGAACCCCCCCCCCCCCCCCCCCCATATGTAATAATCCTACTTACAGATGAGTGATGTAGTACATGACGGCCCAGCCTTCAATGGGATGCCCCTCAGTGTTGATGAAATGATAGTTGATCTGAACGGGAGAGGAAAGAAATGACAACATTAAAGCTGCCATAAGCAATAATATGTCAACATTTTAATGACTTTTTATTTTGTTGTATTCAGACAGCCAGGAATGGGTAAAACGCTCCCAAAAAAGATTTAGTCTCTGTGACACATCTATAGGGGCCACACAGTTAAAAAACCTGTTCTATCCACAGATTTCATGTCTTTTCTAAATAGTTACTGTATTTGAATTGAATCGCATCGCCATAATGAACCAATATCGTCCATGTATCGTATCGTCAACCATGTATCGTGATACGCATCATATCGCTGTCAAAATGTATCGTTACACCCCTAGGTTTACCCATGTTCTCGTTTCTGCCAATCCTGCCTACTGTGCCTAGTAGTGTTCCGCGCACGCACACGCACACACGCACACACACACACACACACACACACACACACACACAATTGAAAATAGCTGTCACATTGTTATAGCTTGCGGGTGTTGGCTTGCTAAAGTGTGCAGAGCCTCTGCAAACAGTTTTGAGTGACAAATATAATTAAAATAATACTCGTTTTCAGCGCTAAAAAAAAAGGTCAATCATGTTCTCTATTATGTGGAAAGGTGCAAATTAATTGTCCCCCATCCTTAAAAATCCTATGGCGGGAGGACCATAATGTGAAAATGTATAAAGTACCAGGGAAGGCATACACAACTAGGGCCGGGATAGAACGCAGGACTTGGGGCACATTCCCACAGTGGCCAAACTACTAGTAACTGGGTTGCTGGCCACGGTATTACTGTGCTTGATTGGCCAGCCAACTGGCCTGACCTGAACCTCATAGAGAATCTATGCTGCCCTACAAAACCAAGGTAGTATTGCTGCTGCTACTTGTTTTGTCGGGTTCTGCTGGACGTTTTTTCCTAAGGGAGAGTTTTGCGTTACTACTGTTGCTTGCTCTGGGTGGACCTCTGTTGGTTTTGCAAACACAGACAGAGCTTTGTGACTCTATATGTACAGTGTCTTGAGACAACTTTGAAAAATAGCTTTAAAAGTGTTTCAACTGGTCAGCCAAATGAGATATCGGCATATAAGTGATATTACACTAATTGAAAATAATCTGTTCTTGAGGTAAATTGTTTATCACGAAGGCTAACTTGACTTTGGGTTTTGGCTTTGTACTGTAGAGCACCAGACCCAACAATGCAAACGAGCCACATTCACAACATGCCACAACACATTCATGCAGGCATTTGTTTTAGAAGTCAAAGTCGAGCGATTTGTCACACACATTACTACAGTGAAATTTGTTCTCCGCATTTGACCCATCTCTTGGAGCGGTGAGCCGCAGCCAAGGAGCGGTGAGCTGCAGCCGTGCCGCGCTCGGGAATCATTTGATTAGTTGATTTGACCCCCCCCCAATCCAACCCATTGATGCCGAGTGCCAAGCAGGGAGGCACTGGGTCCCATTTTTACAGTCATTGCAAAAAAAAAAAAAAAGCAGCCCGACCAAGTATTGAGTGCAGAAATGAACATACTTTTCAGAAGGCCTTTTTTCTATAATAAATCCTTTTTTGATTGGTCTAATGTAATGTGGATACCGTATTCATGATTAAAATAAAAATCACTTCATGTGTAATTAATCTAGAAGACTATATGAAAGTTTCACTTTTTGAATTATATTACAGGGAAATAAATGTAACTTTTCCACAAGATTTCTTTTCTTTTTTTGGAGTGTACTCACACTATGGAAGACCAACGAGACTGCTTTGGTGAAGGCCAGAGCTGCCATCAGCCAGTGGATCTTAAACACACTGTATCTAAAAACAAAACAAGCGACAATATTAAATATATCATATTATACATTATATCTCTGTTGTTGGGAAGAAACCACCTAACTCCAAAATGTTCATTTTTCAGGAAATTAAGAAAACCATATATTTTGAAAACAAAGCAATACTGCCTCATCAAAGTTGGTGTTGTGACTTTATATATTGTCATGAGAGGGGAGAGGTGGTGGAGTTAGTTAATAGTTGCTTTAGCAGACAGTTTGAGGGACCAATGGAGTTAAGAGGTTTTGTCCAAAGCGTTTTTTTTTTTACTACTTTCCATTGGTTCAATATTTTCAAAACACACAGATGTAAAGGGTGTTCAATTATAGCACTGATGTATGTGCACACACACACACACACACCTCCATGATGTCCGATCTCTGTGTTCTGAATGCAAGCTGCTGAATATTTTAAAGCAATTCAATTAGTGAGTGACAAAGCTCTACACACACACACACACACACACACACACACACACACACACACACACACACACACACACACACACACACACACACACACACACACACACACACACACACACACACACACACACACAACTGTAGGTGGTTTCCGCCCAACAGCAACAATATTTGCATGATATTTACTTTTGAGTGTATGTCTAAGTTAACAAGCATAATAAATCATGTTATACACATTCTGCACATGCAGCATATGATACAGAAGGTACATACAGTTAGTTTACATTGTGATGCCTCTACTGGAACCATGTTTGCCCTCCTTGGCTCACTTACTCCACCCTCTCTGTGCACATTCATTCAAGCTTACACCAACACAGTATACTATACACCTTGCATTATAGAGCATTGTACATGTTGATATCCGCCATTTGTGAGGTTTTTGTTAGTCGTTTTTGGGTGCGAAGGTACTTTTTTTTACCCCTGACGTGATGCCTGGAAGCATCTGCCACGTTACAAAGGTTAAGCAGCATTGTGATTTCTGGCAACGGTAATGCCTCTCAACATATAAAAATAAATTAACAACCTTACATACTTTTTTTTTTTTTTAGAGAATTACACTATGCTTTGCAAATAAAATAATCATCTTAAGAGGGAGCACGTGCGTTAGAAAATACCTGTGCTTCATGAGAGTGTAGACCCACACCATCGCAGCTGTGAAGAACACCCCAGCCATGCAAATGTAAAGGCGAGAAAGGGGGATTTCTGCTGCCGACAGGTAGCCTCCTGGATTCCTCTCTGTGACCAACACCTGTATATAGGTCACACATCCTCATTAACACATTTTGACCTGGGAACGATTCTACAAATGTTTTCTAAATTATGACAGTTTTCTGAAAAACCTATGTTTCTATGTCAGTGGTGCTCTACAGTTTCATGTCAAGGACCCCCGATGTGGCCGCCGACCTCCATCTGAAAATGTGTTGTTCCAGGGACCTCCCAGAAGCAAATATATGAGTTAAAAACGTTCGTTCTGAAAAAATATATATTCCAAATTTGCGACACATTTTCACGATTTTTCAAAAATAGCAGATCTACAAGCTCGTAGCGCGCCACTAGGTGGCGCGCTATGAGCTTGTAGATCTGCTATTTTTCAATAGCTAATTTATAACATAATTTAAAACACCAAAAGGGGTTCCCGCCCAAAATGGGTTAACAACATGGCTTACACAGACAACGCACTCACACACAGAACTAAGTCAAACAAATATGCTTACATCAAGAGAGTAGGGGGCGACCCTTTTAGGATACATGTTCTGGCAATAGTGGAAGTCCAGGTTGTACAGACCCTCAGCCTGCTCGCCGAAAACCATGAGAAACTGAGGGAGCGAGAGAG
Organism: Electrona antarctica; assembly: GCF_951216825.1. Taxonomy (NCBI): domain Eukaryota; kingdom Metazoa; phylum Chordata; class Actinopteri; order Myctophiformes; family Myctophidae; genus Electrona; species Electrona antarctica. The sequence continues at coordinate 51,728,086 of NC_136809.1, forward strand.
ACCAAGGTCATTCTGACACCAGCTCAAAAAGGAAAATAGTATCGTTACATTTCTGGCTTAATATTCTCTCATAATACAAACTATGAAGGGAGCAATCAATGTGATGTACAGGTATACATATAACAAGGTCAAATCCTTTATACATTGCTACATGCTTTTTTGCCAACAAATTGAATAGATATGCGCAACCAATTACCGACTGAACGTTCGTGTACTCACGCTGAAATTGTACGCGTCGACATTTTTAGTCAGCGCCAACGTGAAGTTAGTCATCGTCATCAACTAGAGTGGAGAAAAGATCAGTCATTAGTTTTATGTATATATATATATGACAAATAAGAGTATATAATACTGTACATCGTTGCTGTTGGGCAGAAACCTACAGGTATCTCAATGTTTTCGTACATTATACCTACACATAATCATCTACAAGCTTGAAACGTGAGCTTGTAGATCTGCTGCTTTTGAATTTGAATCCTGGAAAGTACCAGTTTTGAGGTGTCCACCCGACAGAGACGATATACTACTGTATATATATAAAACATACATCCATCCATGGGCTACTGGCGGTACACATGCGGCCCTATAGTGGCCCTCTGGAGTGAGTGTGGAACTATTAGTGGCCCTCTGGAGTGAGTGTGGAACTATAGTAGCCCTCTGGAGTGAGTGTGGAACTATAGTAGCCCTCTGGAGTGAGTGTGGAACTATAGTAGCCCTCTGGAGTGACTGTGGAACTATTAGTGGCCCTCTGGAGTGAGTGTGGAACTATAGTAGCCCTCTGGAGTGAGTGTGGAACTATAGTAGCCCTCTGGAGTGAGTGTGGAACTATAGTAGCCCTCTGGAGTGAGTGTGGAACTATAGTGGCCCTCTGGGAGTGAGTGTGGAACTATAGTGGCCCTCTGGGAGTGAGTGTGGAACTATAGTAGCCCTCTGGAGTGAGTGTGGAACTATAGTGGCCCTCTGGAGTGAGTGTGGAACTATAGTGGCCCTCTGGAGTGAGTGTGGAACTATAGTGGCCCTCTGGGGTGAGTGTGGAACTATAGTGGCCCTCTGGGAGGGAGCGTGGAACTATAGTGGCCCTCTGGAGTGAGTGTGGAACTATAGTGGCCCTCTGGAGTGAGTGTGGAACTATAGTGGCCCTCTGGAGTGAGTGTGGAACTATAGTGGCCCTCTGGAGTGAGTGTGGAACTATAGTGGCCCTCTGGAGTGAGTGTGGAACTATAGTGGCCCTCTGGAGTGAGTGTGGAACTATAGTGGCCCTCTGGAGTGAGTGTGGAACTATAGTGGCCCTCTGGAGTGAGTGTGGAACTATAGTGGCCCTCTGGAGTGAGTGTGGAACTATAGTGGCCCTCTGGAGGGAGTGTGGAACTATAGTGGCCCTCTGGGAGTGAGTGTGGAACTATAGTGGCCCTCTGGGAGGGAGCGTGGAACTATAGTGGCCCTCTGGAGTGAGTGTGGAACTATAGTGGCCCTCTGGGAGTGAGTGTGGAACTATAGTGGCCCTCTGGGAGTGAGTGTGGAACTATAGTGGCCCTCTGGAGTGAGTGTGGAACTATTAGTGGCCCTCTGGAGTGAGTGTGGAACTATAGTGGCCCTCTGGAGTGAGTGTGGAACTATAGTGGCCCTCTGGAGTGAGTGTGGAACTATAGTGGCCCTCTGGAGTGAGTGTGGAACTATAGTGGCCCTCTCCATCAAAGTTGCCCACCCACCACTGGTATAAAAAGACTGCTCACCGGGAACATACTCAAACTCTCCTCTGGAGCTGGAGGAGTTTTGGGTTTCTCCACCTCAGCACCACTCACTGGCTTTACATCCACTGGCTTTACATCCTCTGGCTTTACGTCCTCTGGCTTTACGTCCTCTGGCTTTACGTCCTCTGGCTTTACGTCCTCTGGCTTTACGTCCTCTGGCTTTACATCCTGCGGCAGCTCATTTACTTTATCCTCTTTCTTAACTGGGTCTTCAACCGGTTCGGGCTGTTGTTTCTCTGCTGGACCACTGTCCCTCGTATTCCTCACACCTGGATGAGACAAAGAAACAAACAACATGTCATGTGCCACTGCCCTGGTATAACGACACCAAGAGTGGCTCCAGCTGCCCCCCCAAACTTGCAAAACAGCAGTTGGCAAATATCCATTACAAAAAGTTTCCAGTGATTTCTGATTTGCCCTCATTCATCAATCTTAACCCATTTTGACCTGAGATCAGATTCTAAAAATGTCCTCTACATCCTGACAGTTTTCTGAAAAAGCTATGTTTCTATGTCAGTCGTTCTTCGATTTTTCAAAAATAGCAGACCTACAAGCTCATAGCGCGCCACTCGGTGGCGCGCTATGAGCTTGTAGATCTGCTATTTTTCAATAGCTAAAGCATAACATAATGCTAACACCAAAAGGGGTTCCCGCCCAAAATGGGTTAACGTAAAGCCTTGCACAGATTAGATTCCATGCCACTGTGTCATGGTGCGTATATGTGAATAACGTAGTCATAGCTGTCAAATGTAATAAGCGACGTACTAATTCCTGGCTGGCGGGTATGGATGTCACTCACCTTGGTCTTTGAGAGGCTTACTCTTTGCTGTCAAGACGTTGTCTTGGGGCCCAAAAGATGTGACATTTACACTGCGCGCACACACACACACACACACACACACACACACACACACACACACACACACACACACACACACACACACACACACACACACACACACACACACACAGTTAATAATATAGGTATAAGATTGTCAGTAACCATCAGAAATGTTTTTTTTCTCTCTTCACATTATCATTCAGATATATATATACGCACCGGAGGTTTTTAAAATCAAAGATGAAGAAGACAAGCGGCTCAGTGTTGGATGGCTTGGTTTTGAGCGGGCAAATCTCAGTCTCCTCTGCCTGGAAAGACAACCACAACACACTCAACATCTATTTTAAAAAAAAGCTACTGTGTGTTATAATATAGATATTCATTGAAAAGGAATTGTCACATTTTCAGCGTGCATTGTGAATAAATATTTTTGCTTTTTTTTGTGTGTGCGCGTGCGCAAACGATGTAAAACTCAATTCAAGTTTCAACGCCACACCATTTTGTCATTTACAGGGCTGCTATTTATACTTGGGCAGATGATTTCATGATTTTATATCAAAATCTGTTTGTTTTCCCGGTTCAGGTTAAAAACTACAGCAGGGTAAAACATGCCTAGTAAGCAATGCAGATGATTAAATCTTAATCATGGATGTGTTTAGGTTACGCCCAGATCCACATGGGTGTCCCAAATTTGTGCAAGCATAGACAGTAACAGTAGTCAACAGCGTGGACTACTGAATGGGTTAAACTTAACCCTTTTGGTGTTGTAACCATCTTTAGCTATTGAAAAATAGCAGATCTACATGCTCATAGCGCAGCACCGAGTGCCACGCTATGAACTTGTAGGTCTGCTATTTTTTGAAAATTCGTGAAAATATGCCTCAAATCTTTGAATATATATATATTGTTACAGAGTGAACATTTTAACTCAAATCTTTGCTTCTGGGAGGGGAGGTCCCTGGAACAACATATTTTCAGATGGGGGTCGGCGGCCAATTACAGATAATTCTTGGGGTCCTTGACATGAAAATGTTTGAGCACCACTGACATAGACAGAAAACTGTCAGGATTTAGAAGACATTTGTAGAATCGAGCTCAGGTCGAAATGGGTTAACAGCCCGAGTACATCTCACCGTTATGTCTAACCTCCAAGGCCCATCAGAATCACTCCCTACTAAATAATGTGTCATCATTATCTCACTTGCGCAGGGTTATATTTAACCCATTTAGACCTGAGCTCGATTCTACAAAATGCCTTTCTATGTCAGTGGTTCTCAAACATTTTCATGTCAAGGACCCCCAAAAATATATGTATTTGGCCGCCGACCCCCATCTGAAAATATGTTGTTCCAGGGACTTCCCCAGAAACAAAGATTTGAGTTAAAAATGTTCGCTCTGAAAGAATATATATTCGATTTCTCAAAAATAGCAGACCTACGAGCTTGTAGATCTGCTATTTTTCAACAGCTAAAGCATAACATAATGCTTAAAACACCAAAAGGGGTTCCCACCCAAAATGGGTTAAGCAATATTACACTCGAGGGGGTTCTTTATCGTCATTAACACAATCAGCGCCAGGATTTCTTTCAAAATAGAAGCTCGGGGTGCCGGGAAGGTATGGCCGCTTTTACTCTGTTAGCCCCCCTTCCGTTCCGGACAAAAATTAACGTGAGAAATATTTTTGCGTGCTTACCTTGCCATTACGATAAAGTCTCGGAATAATCCCCCGTTCATATTTTGAATGAGAGGCATGTTGAAAGTCAGAAATGAAGAGCTTAGTATATTCATTTGGTCAAAACCACGGAGTGCTCCTTAGATTAGGAGATACGAGGCATTCTTTAGCGGTATACAGGGAAGTGAACGACAAGAGGCCAACTCTCAACAAAAATCTGAATATTTTTCTCTCGTTTGATATAAATGAAAATGCGCTAGCAATCCGTCGGTTGGATCAGTTATGGCGTTTCCACACGTCGTACGGTCTGAATGGGTTAATGCACTACTGCGATGCCTTTCGGAAACCGCAAGCGTGCATTAATGACGACAAAGAACAACCCTCGAGTGTAATATTGCAATTACAGTTACCCTTAAAACTACGATTATCGCAGAAAAATGATATTGTTTTAATGACAGATGTAGTCACTACGACCACAAATGTCCCAATAAACTAGCTAGCCTAGCCACCGAGTCTGCTGCGCTCTGGGAGAAAAGCCCGGCTGAATCCTTTGCGTTGATTAGTTGTTCCAATATAGTGGTTAAAGCACGGCTAGAAAGCCGTTTCAACCAAACAGATTGCTTCCTCGAAACGACCCGTTGTATAATTCACTTTAGCTTTCCCTGACCGACAAGCCGGGCCAAACATCATGGAGTTGGTCGTGATAAGCCTGATTCCTGAATTTAATAATGTACTTACTGTGTAAGACAGGACTCCATTCACACGGGACTTGGATAGAGTGAAACCAACCTAGAGAGGGAGATACAGGTGAGTCCATGACACATGCAAAGACCCCTTGATATTAAGCTTTGGAGACCCAGTCATGACATAATATACAGTGTCGTATACATTATGAAACATGTTGGGGCTCACGTTCATTGTTTATAGCAATCTTATTGCAAATTGACCTGATATTTCAGCTGAAAGAGAGCGGGAGAAACCAGTATGACCCATTACAATTATTACACAGAGGTTTATTAAAACCTGACCATGTGTAATGGAGAAATATTGCTGAACTGTGGAATGCAGAAACAGGCAGGACCTTAAAATAGGCAGCATTAAATGTTACATTGTTTGTTTTTTTCCCACCCAAGGCAGCAGGTTACAAAAAAACAATTGACAATGTTGATGCTTAATAATTTGACATAGTTGCATTCATCATACCGCACAATTTGATCAAGAGGCCGACTATTTTGCCAGGTCTCTTTACTTTGCACTCACGATCCTACAGACACTATTTACAAGGAAAAAACCTATTTATTTGCACTCATACCGTAATAAGAAAATTATGTCTTCAAATAATGCCACAGAGATAGCTTAATCTAGCCACTTAGACGGTGTAACAACAACAGAATTTAAGTTAGGTTAAATTGTTTTATTGAGAAGAACCTCATGCTCTGCATTTGGCCCATTCCAACTAGGAGCCAGCTAGTGGGCCAGCCTCTGGCAAACTGCTCCCAGATGTCTGCATTTGGCCCATTCCAAAATAAAAACGTCTGGGTTTCCGAGGCTAAGAGCCAGCTAGTTGGCCAACTGCTCCCAGATCCATCAAAGGTCACATCATGCACAGGAATGTCCCATGCAGGAATGTCCCGTCCCATCCATGTACTTTTGGTGTGGGAGGAAAGTACCAGAGCATCCAGAGGGGAAGAAACCCACACACAATGCTAATTCCACACAGAAAGGCCCTGCTCTGGTTCCATCAGATGGTCCATTTCAGAGACAACAATGCCAACCTAAACATTGGCGCGCACGCGTGCACACACGCACACACACGCACACACACACACACACACACACACACACACACACACACACACACACACACACACAGACAGACAGACAGACAGACAGACAGTAACGCACCAGGTCCGAGGGCATCGTTTCGAGGCGCAGAGACTTCAGGGTAACATCCAGGGTTCCATTCGCATAAAACCCAAATGTGTTGAGATGGACCACGAAACGAGTTTCATTCTGAAAGGGGAAGTGTTGGAGCAGGAGGAGGAGGAAGAGGGTTGAGGAGAAGATGACGAGTAGTACTGCACAAGTAACAGAGTGGAGAACATAACAATAGTCTTAACATTATACAGACTACATCTCATGCATCAACGGATAACATTGTGTATGACAGTGGTTCTCAAAGTGGTGTCCGGGGACCCCCAGGGGTCCTTGAGGGAGCTCCAGGGGGTTCCCACTCCCCAGCTAAATTATATAGTTAGGAACCAAATGGACCCTTATGGGTGTGTGACTCAGAGAGTGTAGAAATCCATTTGTACACTCAAGAGTTAAATTAACATTGATTTTTACAATATAAATTGGGGTCCCAGAGATAAAAATGATGGGGTTCCATAGCCTAATAAATGCAAGTCAAACTGGGGGTCCTTGAAATGAAAATGGTTTAAGATGATCATTGCTAGAGCAGTAAAAAAAATAGCTTCTCTTAGTTATGGGGGTCCCTGGCATATCTTTTCAAATGGGGGTCCGCGGGCTGATAAGTGTCAATTTGGGGGTCCTTGACAAGACATGACAAAGTTTGAGAACCACTTGGCCTATGAAACACAAGCTACAACGACAGTACAGTCATATTAAGACCTCTTTGACGATAACGTTAGCTTATAGTTGCTGTCTGATATTAGCCAACTGCTTACCGTTAGAGCCAGCTTGTGTATCCGTGCATGGCACCCTGCCAACGCCAGTACGAGCAAGAATAAGCCTCCTAGAAGAACCTGACCTCTCCTCGGTGTTGCAGCCATCGCCACTTAGAATAATATTCACGTTTAGTAAACTAACTAACGTCGACCTGCTGCCAACGTTAGCTTGGACGTGGCTAAATGTTAGCTAGCAAGCCAGCTAACGCTAGCCGACTAGTGTTTTCCCCCAAACAAACAGCCTTCCAAACTATGATGATTGGTGTGTATATGATCCCTTTTAAATGAATTTGAGTGGATCTCTACTCTGTCTGAATCGAACGCGCCGTGCCACAATATTGTGAGAATGAATGTCGTTGTGTTTTGATAACGCAGAGAGATGATGTGAGCTGAGCGATGTGGAAGCTGAACCAAACATCTCACTCACTTCCTGGTCTGGGACAGTGTTGCCAGATTGTGGTCGTTGTGTGAGAGAAATAAGCAACCATCCATCCATCCATCTTCAACCACTTATCCGTAGTCGGGTGACAGGTCACAGGGGGCAACAGATCCACCAGAGTGTTCCAGACTTCCCTCTCCAGAGCAACATTAGTGACTTCCTCCTGGGGGATCCCGAGGCGTTCCAACTAAGGCCAGTGAGTCGATGTGTTTCCTCCAACTGCACCTTGGTCTGCCCCGGGGTCTCCTTCCAAATAAATAAGCAACCAGGTCCATGAAAACAAGCCCCAAAGAAGCCTGACTAGTGACTACTATAGAGCGTCGCAGTCCCACCCCCTCGAGAGACCCGGAAAATAATTCCCTGTTCTCCTCATAGACTTTTCAAAAAGTATTTATCTAAAGACGGCTGGGGGTTCTTTCTGGCACAACATATTTTTGAGGGCCCCTATACACAGGTTTAATGTTTGTCTTTAGTTCAAAGTTTGTTTTGTAAACGCATTGACAACTAGAAAAAGTGCCCTTCTGGGCACAGGTCTCCACCAGGAGGATAGGAGTGTGTGTGATGTTTGGCAAAATGTTTAGGAGTAATATAAACATGTTTTTTTTGTTTGTTTGTTTGTTTCTCGCAACAATTTTCTTCATTTTGTTGAAGAAATGCAGAGCCAGATCACTCATAGTATCTCTGAGGATAGAATTCTGGATGAGCAGGACATGTGCAGCATTTTGTACAAAACGGGCTACTCCTGAAAACTTTGGAAGGCAATCTTAGCTAATCAGTGTAGAATCTGAGAAATCCAACAGGCTCGTCTTGATCTCATGACTACAGAGATCATGTGTACCGATTTGCGTGAGATTTGGATGAAATCTGTGTTCACTAACATAAACAATGTTTTGCAGAAATCGGCCTCATGGTGGCGCTATAACTGGCAGATGTGGAGGGATGCAGGGAAAATGTTTTTCCATGGCCTCTAGGGAGTGAGCATACATAAGTTGTATACAGATCGATGCAGTTATAGGTAAAACAGGAATTGGCCTGTTATAGCGCCACCGTGAGGCTGATTTGGGGGGGGAAATAGTGGCATGTCGTCCTCGGCCTAGTGGAAATGTGTGTGTATAATTTCATGGAAATTGGACACTGTGTTTGTGATTTGTGGCATTTTGTTTGAAACGGACCAATCATGTGAGCTTTGGAAGCCAATCTTAGCCAATCAGGATGGAAGATAGGAAATTGTGCAGATCCGTGTTGATCACATGACTATGGAGATAGTGTATACCGAATTGTGTGATGTATGGATAAAATGTGTACGAGTTATCTACAGAAATGTGTTTTGCCTAAATCGGCCTCATGGTGGCGCTATAACAGGCCGTTGAGGAATATTTGGGGCAGAGGTTCGTCGTCGGGAGTGTGTGCGCACAGTTTGGCATGGATCGGGCCAACGGTGCCGGAGATTAGCTGATAACGGACGGACGGAAGGACGGACGGAAGGACGGACGGAAGGACGGACGGACGGACGGAGTGCAAAACATACTCTCTCCCCATGCCTTCGGCCTGGTGGAGACAATGAAGGGAAAATTCACGTCATAATGTGCCTCATTACGTCATATTGTCTCTTTATTGTTAATGGCGTTTAATGTTTGTGTTGACACCGTTTGTTTTACATCACCATTACATCACCTAATCAACATGAGATAGACTTTAATATATTAGCGCCCCTCACTCTCACTTCACACGGGTGTGATTTTTTTTTATGTATATGGACAAATACATTAATCTGGAGGTCCTGCATATGAAAATGTGTGAGAGATTTAAAAGACGTCCGTTAGGAACAAGCCCAAATAACGTAACCTTACACTTTAGGAACAAGCCCCAAAACGCCGCAACTCCAAGCATCCATCCATCCATCTTCAACCGCTTATCCGTAGTCGGGTCGCGGGGGCAACAGCTCCGCCAGAGTGTTCCAGACTTCCCTCTCCAAAGCAACATTAGTGACTTCCTCCTGGGGGATCCCGAGCCGTTCCAAGGCCAGTGAGTCGATGTATTTCCTCCAACTGCACCTTGGTCTGCCCCGGGGGGTCTCCTCCCAGTGGGACGTGCATCAAGGACCTCCCTAGAGAGACGCCCGAGAGGCATCCTAACCAGATGCCCGAACAACCTAAGCTGGCTCCTTTCCAGGCAAAGAAGCAGCGGCTCTACTCCGAGTCTCTCCCGTGTGACTGAACTTCTCACCCTATCTCTATAAGGGAGATGCCAGCCACCCGTCGAAGAAAACTCATTTCGGCCGCTTGTATTCGCAACCTTATTCTTTCGGTAATGAGTCCCACACTTCATGACCATAGGTGAGTATAGGAACGAAGATTGCTCGGTAGATAGAGAGCTTTGCCTTCTGGCTCAACTCTCTTTTCGTCACAACAGTGCAGTACAGCGACTGCAATACCGCCCCTGCCACTCCGATTCTCCGGCTGATCTCCTTCTCCGTCCTCTAGTGTTGTTCTGTTCTGGGCTCTGAAGGCTTTAACTCAGGGACTCACCGCTGGGTTGTTGAGGTAGGAGACAATCCACACTGGCAACTGGGTGTGTTAGTAGAGTCTTACCACAGGAAGGGAGACAGAGCGGGTCAGCACTGGAGACTAAGGTTATATGAAAGTGAATACAAAGCGTACTGCTGCTCACCACCAGGCTCATACACGGATCTCTCGTTGAAGCAGAATCCCCAGAGGGTCAGAGTCCAGCTGGACTGGAACAGAGGAAAGCTGTCATTCTGTGATGCTGATACTAATACACACATACACACCTTCACACACACTTTCACTGACAAACTCTTTCCATACATTAGTACCGGTCATCCTCTCCCTCTGAAGTTGTTACCGGCGAAGTTCAATGTAACTCTGGATCTGGAACAATGAGATGATGATAAGACATGGATTATGCAGAGATGATGATGATACGATATTGATTATTTAAAGGACCTATAACATAAAATTCAACTTTTTGGTGTATTTTCTATCCCCACAAATATGCAATTTTGAACAATCAGGATTCCTCATCATATAGGGGCTTTTATGGAAATTGCTCTCAGGAGCAGCTCAACTGATTTGGTCGTATTTGTGATGTCATCAATGTCACCCTGCTTTGTATAATTCCTCCCTCTATTCAGTCTTCAGTTCCAATTTGCATTTCCACTTTGTTTACAATGTCCGCCATTGTTGATTTTCCAAGCTGGCATGGAATGGAAACAAGCCTGTGTTTATCTAGCATCAGTATTATAATGACTCAAATATTAAATAAATTGCATATCAGCACCCCCACCACCTCAGGACATTGTGGTACTGCAGCTAAAACTGCTTCAGAAGCAAAAAAGAAATGCCATGGACTGGTTATATCAGAGTGGTGATTGAGGCTCAAACCATTTGAAATAAGTTTGAGGGACATAGACAATATTCAGATAAATTGTTCATGCACTGAGGAGATGTGCTGATGCGGGCAGCAATGACAAAGAGTTTTCGAGGACAGACATTTCGTAGGTTATAGGTTTAGTTGATGAATTAATATCATACGGGAGGATTGATACGTTAGACCAGTGTCTCTGTGTCGGGACTCGGGACCCAATTCACGGAAACATTTTTTATGGGACTGTCATGAACATTTCCAGACATTCTGTTGAAAACATTGACAAAATGTTGACAAAATAGCTGATCTACAAGCTCACACCTTGTAGAGCTTGTAGTTCGGCTATGTTTGGACATTTGGTACTCCCCTCATACTTCTTCACCTTCACAACCCAAGAAACTTTACAGAAAAAGAAGCCCAAAGTCGCTTATAATAAGCGGACATGGCAACACTGGTCTTGGATCACGGTTTCCAAAATGATCAAGGTAAGGCCAAAACAGAACCTCTGCACAATGCGGAAGTGCCCCGTGTCGAACAAGCAGAACTTTTTGTAGTAGCTGCAGCGGCTTGCATACACAATCCGTGTACCTTATCTTATATAATTATATTACACTACAGCACATAACATTTTTGTGTCGCTTGTTTTGTTTTTACCGCTTCAGCCCTGTTTACGATTGTTTTTGTGTGATTTGTAACAAGATGTGTATGTGTCTCATTTGTAATCTAGCTTGCATCTAACTTGACGTCGTCACCTTGCATTAGTGAGCCTATGGGTTTTATCACGTGTGTGTCTTTAGAAACATTCACGTGATCCTCTTACACGTCAGATGAAGAGTTCATCTGAGTCACTATGGCCAGTTGGCAACACTAAAAGAGCCCAAACCAGGGACGGATTAACCCCCATGAGGGCCCCTGGGCCGGTAATTTTTGCAGGGCCCCCATTGCGCACGTGCGGGCGACATTTTCGTGTTTTTCAGTGTTTTTATCACCTTTTTGACCTACATTTAACAAAATCAATGGCCAATGAAGGGCCCCAGGAGCCCTTTTCAGGGCGTCAAACCCAGTACCTCACAGTCCAATTTCCCTGAAGGGCCCCTGAGAGCCAAGGGCCCCTGGGCCACGGCCCCACTGGCCCAATGGCTAATTTGTCCCTGGCCCAAACAAGTTAACAACCACAGTTGCAACTTGCAACAAAACAATTTTAAGGTCAACCATTTGGTTTCATTTCACGCTCTCAAGAGTTAAAGATCTTTAAGGGTCCATTTGGTTACCAACTCTTCATCATTCAGCTGGGGACCACCTTGAACCTGCTCAGGGACCATTGGTGGTCTCCGGACCACTGGTTGAGAACCACTGGTTAAAATGTCCCACAGTGTGTACAATGCTGACAAAATGTGTATCTATACCAGTGGTTCCGAAAGTGGGGTCCGGGGACCCCCAGGGGTCCTTGAGGGAGTTCTAGGGGGTCCCCAGCTAAATTTAAGGGGCTATAGTTTGGAAGTTGGAACCAAATGGACCCTTATGGGTATGTAACTCTTGAGAATGTACAAAATGGAACCAAATGGACCCAATATCCTCTCAGAGTTAAATTAGCATTTATTGAGGGGTGCTAGCCTCTCCTATATACAGGTTTAATGTTTGTTTTAAAAACACTATTGACAATGAAGGGAACATTTACGTCATATTGTCTCTTTATTGTTAATGGCATTTAATGTTTGTGTTGGCACTGTTTGTTTTACATCACCATTACATCACCTAATCAACATGAGTTAGACTTTAATATATTAGCGCCCCTCACGTGTGATTTCTTTAAATATTATTTTAATATAAATTGGGGGTCCCATAGAAATGCCATTAAAAGGGGGTCCGTAGACTAATGCGTGTCAAACTGGGGGTTCTTGAAATTATAATGGTTGAGAATCACCTGTCCCTGGCATATATTTTCAAATGGGGGTCCGTGGGCTAATTAGTGTCAATTTGGGGGTCCTTGTTATGAAAAAGATTGGGAACCACTGCTCTATATGCAGTATGATTTCTCAGATCTAATCTGAAATTATGACATAATCTAAATCTTCCCATTGGGCTTTTATAGGGGATACTGGGGAGTTTAATTTACAGCAGTTGAGCCATTTTCTTTCCAACATGTAGCTGGGGATAGCTTGACAAAAGCAGCATCACCACATGTTCAGCCTCATAGGCATATCAACGATGAGTTCTGAGTGGCGTCCTGTGTGTCCATCACAGAGGACTCTCCATCTCTCTCCGTCCATTTGTAGCTTTTACACCGTCATGTTTTATTCAGTCCATCCATGGCATAATGAGTATAGGCCTAATGACCTCAGCTGCATTACTAAGTGGCGTGCATTAGGGACAAAGTAGTAAGTAGCACACTCGTATTGTGTGCTACGCTAGCAACTTATTTTGAAAGAGAGCTTTTAGTGTATAGGTCAGTTACATTTTATGAAGATTGACGTTTAGCTTCTTTACATTTGAAAGTAGCATATGCTCCAACATTTGTGCATGCATGATGAAGATCTAATGGAGAGCCATGGAAGGAATTCATAGAGAGCCATGGTGGGTTGAATAGAATAGGAGGCCCAGTAGTTGGCCTACCATTACAAATTTGGCAAAGCTATAACCGTCTATGGCTTTGGGATGCTAAGTGTTGAATTCTTCTGAATTCAGACAGGTGTATGGCTTCATACAAATTAGAAAAGGCGGAGTCCATCATGCATTTGAAAAAAAAGGGATTTGGGAATATAAACACTGGGAAACATTGAAATCAATGTGAATTCATGAAACGTCACTTTCCAATGCTTTAAACTTTGCTCCACCTTTATTGACTGGCATTGAGAGATGCTATTTGTCAACGTTTAACCCATTCTGGACGGGAACCCCTTTTGGTGTTTTAACTAAGCATTATGTTATACTTTAGCTATTGAAAAATAGCAGATCGACAAGCTCATAGCGTGCCACCGAGTGGCGCGCTACGAGCTTGTAGGTCTGCTATTTTTTAAAAATCGTAAAAATGCGGCAACAAATCTTTGAATATATATTCTTTCAGAGCGAGCGTTTTTCTTATTTCGACGTCAGGCCTAAATGGGTTGTGTCACTGTGTGCACTTTTTCCCCTAAAGTGATGAGTAAGCTTTTACCTGTCCTCTCAGGCTTTAGATGATACCCAGAGTAGTACTTATAATAGTGTTGATGCCAACAAGACATTAACCGTCAATTTGGAGGAAATAAATTGAGCAAAGTGTATATTAAAGAGCATGTGATTATTTAACCTCCAGGGTAGACGAGTGAACGTCAGGCCAAAAATACGAGGGGGAATTATCTGAAATGATGCCGGTACAATCAGTATCTCTCTTACCTATCTATAAGTGCACCAAGTATCTCTCTCTCTCTCTCTCTGTGTAGTGTGTGTACGTACGTCTGTAATACACGTAACCCGAGAACCGGTCGCCCCGCCGACTTCAAATTCGACACACACTTTCCACACTCCCACGGGGAGTGCAGTGCCCGGTGTCGAGTCGGTCGGACCCGCGGTTGTCCAGAACCGCCACAAAAGGCCTCTGCCCGGGCTCTGGACAGGGCCCCTGCCCAGCCTCCGGCCTGTTCTGACATCACAAATAAAGAGTATAGACCAGGGGTATAAACCTATGGGTCGCGACCCCTCGGGGGGTCGCCAAATTATTTTGGGGGGTCCCCAAATTATAATTTTTTTGCAACTGAATGGCTGGAAAGTGGAAATGAAGAGTTTACATATAGTACACATAGTACATGCATACACCTTCCCTAATGATTATATCTGGTTTCAGTATTTATTTATGGTGTATTGTCTCTATTATTAAGGTTATTGTAGCAGTCAATTTATATTGGGGGTCGGGAGGGGGCGGGGCGGGGGTCCCGAGACATTGCCAAAGCATTTCCGGGGGTCCCCGGCCAAAAACGTTGAGAACCCCTGGTATAGACAACCTCTTCAACCTCTCTGCAGATGTGCTACTATAGTTACTGTAGATTGCATGCCAACATGTTTATTCATTAAAATAAATTCTGGATGGCAGCTGTTAATTCTGTATCAATTTATTGTGCATTGAGAATCATTGCAGACCGAGAATACACTGGAGATTGAGCAATTCTGAACCTATGACATACCACGGTGGGTGGTAGTGGGCATGCATACGCATGAACACACAACCAGCCGTGTGTGAGACACAATTGTTTCATTAAAGCCTATCATATCATAAGGGCCACATTAAGGCCCAGTGTAACCTCGCAACATTAGCAGCAATGTATGACACTTTTACATTTACCATCATATAACCTGTATACATCCCCATTTCACTATTTTCAAGCCTCTCAATTAGCATCTGATGCCAATAGATGGGCTTGGCAGATTTTCTTTCGATGTGCTATCACCATGATACTGTATAAGGTTTTACAACATAACCCTTAATGCTCATTAAGGGTTATTATCTCCTCCGACAACTAGCTCTGGTCCATAGCTCATTCATTTAGAGCCATGTTACTGTCGACTTCCGGCGCTCGCGTAAATGCAGACCAGCCTCTCGTCTGTAGCGTAAATATAAAGAACGTTTTTGCTACTCGCCAATACAAAGGCAGCTTGTGTAATTAGAAAGCCTATTTTCCTTAGTGGACGCACTCTAAGCCCCCCACCACACGTATAAAATGCACTTTTTGGCCAGAAAGGATACTTTTAGTTACTCCACTGCGCCCTCTACCGATATTGCCAAGAGAAAACCTCATAGACAAGATTTTTTCCTTCCAGTGAAAGAAAATCCCCTTCTGGCCAAAAGTGCATTTTATGGAAGGAAAGTAGGCTTTCTAATAACATAAGCCGCCTTTGTATTGGTTAGTAGGTAAAACATTATTTATATTAACGCTATACAGACAAGAGGCTGGTCTGGTAACTGTAGCTCTAAATGTAACGGCATTAGAGCTAAGGACCAGAGCTACCTGACAACCACAGATATATTTACAGATCTTAGACCTTATACGGCTGACAAGGTCCATTTCTAGTATATTCTTCAGAATACACTGCTTTCATAACACATATGGCTCGCCCTCGTTTTACAAAATGAATCTAAAAAAATCTAATGTGCTTTGATCCTTGCAATGACAAATCAAACTCAGAAACTGTACAACATAAAAGTCCTGCAAGTCCCTCTGACACAATAATGTGTTTAAAAGTTGTGTTTGTTGGTTTGGCTAAAAGTCGATAGAAAACGGATACCCTGGTATCCAACAAAAGACTACAGTCCACTCTTGAAAGGTGAAGATCACACAGTATTCTTCCACCTTGTTCACCAGTGTTTCTAAATAAACACAATATATTTCTTCTCTACTGAAAGAAAAATGACATTGTTTCATTATATATATTTCAAACAATGAAATCATAAATAATTGTATGCATAAAAATATTTGCCATTGGGTGCGATAACCGGGAAATGCTAGAAAAGGAGATGGACCTATAGCAATGTGTCGTGTGTTTCGAAATGATACATGAATCAGCCAAAATGTGTAGACGACAATAAATTATATTTCTGACCCCGAAATGCATTCTCACACATATCTTTCATCCCATTTATGAAGGTCCAAGCAATCATTTTTGGCTGTTTTGTTTTTCTTTCTTTTCATCTTATTATGAAACATGTGAAACAACATTTTTGTCTTTATAAGGGATGTGAATCAGTGTTGTTGTTGTTGTTTGGCAGCAAATTTCTATTTTAGTTTTAGTCATAGTCTCTTGAATAGTTTTCATTTAGTTTTAGTCACATTTTAGTCACCTGGAATGTTTTAGTGTTAGTCTAGTTTTAGTCGACTAAATATCATGAGATTTTAGTCGACAAAATCTACAGTTGATTTAGTCGACTACAATGTATTTTGGCGGGCCTTGATGCCGTTGTAATGACTGATTTTACACTTGCTTGTAAATCGGCTATTTTCAGCAAGTGTAAAATGACTTATACTGGATCTCTTGTCCACTAGTCCCTTCCTAACAATTTAGTCTAATTTTTATCTGTTGACGAATTGTCAATACATTTAGTCTTAGTTTTAATCATCGTAAAAGGAAGTCGACGAACATTTTTCGTCTTAGTTTTATTCGACAAAAACAACACTGATGTGAATGAGCTCTTCGTTAAGGAGGAAGGTGCTGTTGGACTTTTTTCATGCACAGAACGATATTAAAATCCTATATTAAGTATTTTAAATCAAATTCAAGAGCAAAGAGAGGAGGTAAGGATGTGTGTGTGTGTGTGTGTTATATGTTGTGTGTGTGCACATGTGCTTGCATGCGTGTGTGCGTGCGCTCACACTCGTGTGTATGACTGAATTGGCATACATCTTTGTGTGTGTGTAAATCGCTCGAAGCATGTACAGATACATTTCTATGTATCTCTATTGCAGTGGTTCCCAAAGTGGTTTCCGGGGACCCCCAGGGGTCCTTGAGGGAGTTCCAGGGGGTCCCCAGCTAAAATGATAGTTTGGAACCAAATGGACTCTTATGGGTCTGTAACTCCGAGAGTGTACAAATGCATTTGTACACTCTCAGAGCTAAATTAACATTGATTTTACAATATAAATTGGGGGTCCCAGAGATAGAAATGCCATTAAATGGGGGTCCGTAGACTAATGCATGTCAAACTGAGGGTCCTTGAAATTAAACGGGTTGAGAATCACTGCTATAGAGCCGTAAAAATATTCTCTCATTGGCATCTTTTCAAATGGGGCTAATTAGTGTCAATTTGGGTTTGGTTTTTTTCTTTAATGTCATGTGCTCATTTGGACGTGCCAGCCTTCTTAGTAATGCTCGCTCTCCTGGTTACTCCTCCTCCTCCTCCTCCTCCTCCTCCTCCTGCTCCTCCGTGCCACAGGTGACCCGGGATGGTGAAAGCGTCCACGCTCATGCCCAAGGTCTTGGACGGGATGGCGCTGAACTGCTTCTTGTCCGAGCTGTACTTGAACATGCACTCCACCTGGGAGGGGCCGATGGTCCGCGGACCCACGCCCGTCAGACGCACCAGCTCCTCCGTGTCGGGGTTGGACGTGTAGACGCCGCGGAACTGGCAGCTGGTGTCGCGGAACAGGATGAGGAAGTGGTTGGCGGGGCTCTTCTCCATCTCCTTGAGGGACAAGAATGGAACAGGAAATACTAGGTTTGATAACAGTTGTTGTTTTGATGGCACATTTTGTTTGTGTCGTAGACTAGTCGTCGTGTTGAAGTGTAACTAACTACTATAGCTCAATGCTCAATAAAGCACTAAACAAGTAAGACGCGCAAACGCGGGAAGCGAACGCGGCTTGTAAATTGCAATAACAACAATTAGAATAAATTACGTCCTTTTTTAAAGTTTTGTACTGTGTGTGTGTGTGTGTGTGTGTGCGTGTGTGTGTGTGTGTGTGTAGTAAATAAACTAGGGTTGTCCCGTTGTCACGTGATCGATCACATTATTTTCAAATCATCGGAATCGGATCGGGAGCAAAAACAACGCGATCGGGACACCCCTGGTATCAATATTATATCAATATCATGATATTAGACTGATATTGTCTGTGATTTTGGATATTGTACTATTGTGATATGGCATAAGTGTTCTATAAAAATATAAATATCGGATCGGGAAACATCGTTATCGGCAGATACTCAAAATCAAACAATCAGAATCGGACCGGGAGCAAAAAAACGTGATCGGGACATCCCTAAAATAAACCATTTCATGGTTGTCGTGAACATAATACATAAGATGATCAAGTATAGCTGGTAGAATACAGGACGGCTACGCAGAACCTTAAATCTATACCTCAACTATCTTGTTTTTCTGTGCCTCGTTGACTTTGCCAGCCAGACAGCTGCGTGACAGAGCATTGTGAATGATGAATTTGTTGGACTTGAAGCTTGGCTCTTTGAACAGCTTTGGTCCTGCAATTAGAAATGCACATTGCACGCACACACATACATTATGGCACATAACACATTATTTATGCATACAGAGGAAAACTAGTACACAGTAACTGTACAGATTATGTGTCCTATACCAGTGTACTCAGGAGCAGGTGATGTGCCATTGGACCCGGTCTCCCAGTCCTTGTCTCCATTCCGATTGGTCAGCTGGCTTGGTGACATACATCGAGCGGGCGAATCAGGGCGGCTGTTGAGAAAGTGGGATCAGACAAGTCTATAAAATAATAGCTTAATTTAATCATTTTAACCTGGGAGTTTTTCCCCCCGATATCGATATTTGAATAATCGTTATCGATTATTTATCGCGGGAGGACGTATCGATATGTACATGTCTACCTGGGAGGTTTAGCGTGATTACAGTACTGTACATGTCTACCTGGGAGGTTTAGTGTGATTACAGTACTGTACATGTCTACCTGGGAGGTTTAGTGTGATTACAGTACTGTACAACATGTCTACCTGGGAGGTTTAGCGTGATTACAGTACTGTACATGTCTACCTGGGAGGTTTAGCACGATTACAGTACTGTACATGTCTACCTGGGAGGTTTAGTGTGATTACAGTACTGTACATGTCTACCTGGGAGGTTTAGCGTGATTACAGTACTGTACAACATGTCTACCTGGGAGGTTTAGCGTGATTACAGTACTGTACATGTCTATCTGGGAGGTTTAGCGTGATTACAGTACTGTACATGTCTACCTGGGAGGTTTAGTGTGATTACAGTACTGTACAACATGTCTACCTGGAAGGTTTAGCGTGATTACAGTACTGTACATGTCTACCTGGGAGGTTTAGCGTGATTACAGTACTGTACAACATGTCTACCTGGGAGGTTTAGTGTTATTACAGTACTGTACATGTCTACCTGGGAGGTTTAGTGTGATTACAGTACTGTACATGTCTACCTGGGAGGTTTAGCGTGATTACAGTACTGTACAACATGTCTACCTGGGAGGTTTAGCGTGATTACAGTACTGTACATGTCTACCTGGGAGGTTTAGTGTTATTACAGTACTGTACATGTCTACCTGGGAGGTTTAGTGTTATTACAGTACTGTACATGTCTACCTGGGAGGTTTAGTGTGATTACAGTACTGTACATGTCTACCTGGGAGGTTTAGCGTGATTACAGTACTGTACAACATGTCTACCTGGGAGGTTTAGCGTGATTACAGTACTGTACATGTCTACCTGGGAGGTTTAGCGTGATTACAGTACAGTACAACATGTCTACCTGGGAGGTTTAGCGTGATTACAGTACTGTACAACATGTCTACCTGGGAGGTTTAGCGTGATTACATTACTGTACATGTCTACCTGGGAGGTTTAGCGGGGTTACAGTACTGTACATGTCTACATGGGAGGCAGTGGTGGAAAGTAACTAAGTACTTTTACTTAAGTACTGTGGTACTACCTGGGAGGTTTAGCGGGGTCACTGGTATTGTTGTCGGGCTCATCAGACGTGGCTGCCAGGTTGAGAGAAGAGTGAGAGTACACCTTAGTCAACTTAGAGACTGGAGAGAGACACAGAGAGAGAGAGAGAGAGAGAGAGGGAGAGAGAGGAGGGGGGGGAGAGGGAGAGGGAGGGGGGGGGGGGGGGAGAGAGAGGGAGGGGGGGGAGGGAGGGACATTCAAGGGAATGTAATCTTTTGATATTAAACACACATAAAACTAGAAAAAGTGCCCTTCTGGGTCTCCACCAGGAGGATAGGAGTGTGTGTGATGTTCTGCAAAATGTTTAGGAGTAATATGAACATGTTTTTTTGTTTGTTGCTCATAGAATCTCTGAGGATAGAATTGTGGGATGAGCAGGACATGTGCAGCATTTTGAACGAAACGGGCCACTCCTGAAAACTTTAGAAGGCAATGTTAGCCAATCAGTGTAGAATCTGATAAATCCAACAGACTCGTCTTGATCACATGACTACAGAGATCATGTGTACCGATTTGCGTGAGATTTGGATGAAATCTGTGCGACTAACATAAGCAATGTGTTTAGCAGAAATCGGCCTCATGGTGGCGCTATAACCGGCAGATGTGTAGGGATGCAGAGACAATGTTTTTTCATGGCCTCTAGGGAGTGCGCATACATAAGTTGTATACAGATTGATGAAGTTATAGCTAAAAACAGGAATTGGCCTGTTATAGCGCCACCATGAGGCTGATTCGGAAAAGAGGCATGTCGTCCTCGGCCTAGTGGAAATGTGCGTGTATAATTTCACGGAAATTGCACACTGTGTTTGTGATTTGTGGCATTTTGTTCGAAACGGACCAATCATGTGAGCTTTGGAAGCCAATATTAGCCAATCAGGATGGAACATGGGAAATTGTGCAGATCTGTGTTGATCACATGACTATGGAGATAGTGTATACCGAATTGTGTGATGTATGGATAAAATGTGTACGAGTAATCTACAGAAATGTGTTTTGCCTAAATCGGCCTCATGGTGGCGCTATAACATGCCGTTGAGGAATATTTGGGGAAGAGGTTCATCGTTGGCATCCATGGAGTGTGTGTGCAAAGTTTGGCATGGATTGGGCCAACGGTGGCGGAGATTAGCTGGTAACGGACGGACGGAAGGAAGGAAGGAAGGACACACACACACACACACACACGGACGGAGTGCAAAACATACTCTCTCCCCATGACTTCGGCCTGGTGGAGACAATGATCTACAGTATGTAGTATGAATGGGTCCATTCGTCTAATCAGTGGTTTCCAAACGTTTTAGCCCCAAACCCACAACTTAGTGAAAATACCCAAACTTTAGTGAAAATAGCAGTTCTACAAGCACATGTGGTCAAATGGGACTCGGGACTAAGTTGGGACCCACAGATGGCCTGACCCAGTGTTTGGGGAAACGGGGGTCTACTAAATCAGTGGTTCCCAAAGTGGGGTCCGGGGACCCCCAGGGGTCCTTGAGGGAGTTCCAGGGGGTCCCCAGCTAAAATGATAGTTTGGAATCAAATGGACACTTATGGGTCTGTAACTCTGAGAGTGACACAAATGTACACTCTCAGAGTTAAATTAACATTGATTTTACAATATAAATTAGATAGTCAAACCGGGGGGTCCTTGAAATTAAACGGGTTGAGAATCACTGCTAGAGAGCCGTAAAAATATTCTCTTATATGGGGGTCTGCGGGCCAATTAAGTGTCAATTTGGTCAGTTTGTACTAAATAAGACTACCAAACAACTCGTCCCTTTACCAACTCGCCCCGGGCGTACAGCCGGCGGTACTGCGCGGCCTGGTATTCCTAAAGTGACCTATAAGTAAATTATGCTTAAACGGTTAGACCTAACCTTATTCCTAACCTTAACCTCAGTAAAACGATGCCTAAACCTAACCCTATACCTAAACTTAACCCCAGTAAAACTATGCCTAACCCTAAACTTTTTTCTAACCTTATTCTCAGTAAAACAAAATAAAGAATACCCCAACCGTGAGGTCGCCGGGAAAAAAAACGAGGGGCGAGATGGTTTAGCGGCGACCGTACCCGTAACTAACTTACCGGGCGTCCCCTTGGCCGGGCTCCGAGACAGCTGGGTGGTGCCCAGCTCTCTGGTCATGCTGCGGGGCCGCGAGCGAGCCTTCTTCTTCACGACGGCCCCCCGCCCGCGGGGAGGAGGAGGAGAGGCTGCTTTCTGCCGCAGCACCTTGTCCAGGTCGGACATAATGCGGAGCTGGTGGCGGTGAGCGTGCTCCCGCCGTGTGAACTCGCCCCAGCGCAGCGGGGTGGCCGGGGGGGTGGGGGAGGTTCCGGCAGGAGGGGTAGGGGGGCACGGGGGGGAACCTCCCCGGACCATCTTCTCCCCCCCCTCCGAGGAGGAGGCCGGTCTGGAAATACATGGAAAACCTAAGATGAGCCTTTGTTGAAAAAACCTAAAGTTGTCCTTTAAATGAACAGAAATACAAATTCAAGCCTGAGTATGTCAGATTCAAGCCCTTATATCTGATGTGCATGTGAGTGCGTGCGTGCGTGCGCCGTTACCTGTTTTCCCTCTCCTGTTCGTAACACTGTCTCCTACTCTTCATCTCCTCGGCTCTCCTCTGCTGTCTCACCAACAGCAGCGCTCTACGCTGGGCCATCTCATCCTCACTGTGCACCTCCCCCTGCACACAAAGCACCATGTCACAATCACACATATCCCTTTGAAAAAGGTTGACAATAAGGTGTTCTTATTTTAGTATACATTTTTTGTTTAACATTTCTACCACATTTTTCTCCCCGCACACACATGTTGTCACTGCTGTTGTATCCTACTGGCTCACCTGCCAGTGAGGAGCCTCCACCGGGAGGACGTACTGTTGTATCCTATACTGACTCACCTGCCAGTGAGGAGCCCCCACCGGGAGGACGTACTGTTGTATCCTATACTGACTCACCTGCCAGTGAGGAGCCCCCACCGGGAGGACGTATACTGTTGTATCCTATACTGACTCACCTGCCAGTGAGGAGCCCCCACCGGGAGGACGTACTGTTGTATCCTATACTGACTCACCTGCCAGTGAGGAGCCCCCACCGGGAGGACGTACTGTTGTATCCTACTGGTTCACCTGCCAGTGAGGAGCCCCCACCGGGAGGACGTACTGTTGTATCCTATACTGACTCACCTGCCAGTGAGGAGCCCCCACTGGGAGGACGTACTGTTGTATCCTATACTGACTCACCTGCCAGTGAGGAGCCCCCACTGGGATGACGTACTGTTGTAACATATACTGATTCACCTGCCAGTGAGGAGCCCCCACCGGGAGGACCTACTGTTGTATTCTACTGACTCACCTGCCAGTGTGTTGGCCCCACCGGGAGGACATACTGTTGTATCCTATACTGACTCACCTGCCAGTGAGGAGCCCCCACTGGGATGACGTACTGTTGTAACATATACTGATTCACCTGCCAGTGAGGAGCCCCCACCGGGAGGACCTACTGTTATATTCTACTGACTCACCTGCCAGTGTGTTGGCCCCACCGGGAGGACGTACTGTTGTATCCTATACTGACTCACCTGCCAGTGAGGAGCCCCCACCGGGAGGACCTACTGTTGTATCTTATACTGACTCACCTGCCAGTGTGTTGGCCCCACCGGGAGGACGTATACTGTTGTATCTTATACTGACTCACCTGCCAGTGAGGAGCCTCCACCGGGAGGACGTACTGTTGTATCCTATACTGACTCCCCTGCCAGTGTGTTGGCCCCACCGGGAGGACGTAGAGCTCTTCCTACTCCTCCCGCCCAGCACTCCCCTCTGACAGGTGCCGCCTCAGCCCGTAGGATCACATGCAGTGCCAATTTTCACCCTCCCCCGGCCCAAACACGATGCATTTGAAAGTCACGACTTCCGCGGTGGGGTAATTATGTTTGAATTACTGTCACAACAAGCTGCATAAATGCACAACGAAGCTGTTTCCTCCTCGAGGAATGCACACACTCACCCTAAAGAAAAGGCCTATTCCTCCTCGCGTCGCACTCTGTTCCAGAGCATCCATCTGTCTTGTCTGTTGTCCTTCCACGTCTGTCTGGTGCGTTGGCGTGGCCCCTTGATCTTCCGTGGAACCCGCAGGTTCCACAACCAACCGTTCACCGCCTGGTTCCGCGGTGGTGGATTCCGTTGCGGAACCCGCGGTGGATTCCGCGTTGTCGCTCATAGAATCCGACGAAAACTCCTGCCCCTCGTCCGTCAGCACGTCGCTGCCGCCGCCGCCGCCCTCCGGCTCGCCCAGGGACGTCAGCGACGCCTCCATGACGCTGCGTCGCTTCCGCGCCGCTACCCTCTGTCCTCTCCCTCCTCCCGCCTCGCCGCCGCCCACGCTGTACGCGGCGGAGATCGAAAGAGTCTCGCTCTCGAATGAACACTCGGACGGCGCGCCGGAGCTGCTGCCTCCGCCGATGCTGCCGGCGATGCTTCCGGCGATGCTGCTGGCGATGCTGCCGCCTGCCGCCCCGGAGCGCTCTCTCCTGACCGGGGGAAGAAGAGCTGCGGCCGCCGTGGCCGCCTCCCCCTCCTCCAGCTCCAAGCTGAACTGAGTGGGCGTCTCGTCGGAGCTGGCCGTTTCCGAGGCGCTCTCCTCGGGCTGCTGCGTGGCGGCGGCGGCGGCCGCCTGGGGGGGACAGGGAGGCTCCTGCGGGGTGCGGGGTCCTCCGATGCGGAAGGACGAGGAGGTCTGAACCTGACACTTGCTCGGGGACACGCGGCGCAGGTGCGGCAGGGTGTCCACGTTCTGCGGGGGCGTCAGGACACGGGCGAGCGGGGGGAACTTCAGCTCCGAGGGACGTGGCGGGCGCGGGTGGGGGTGCTGCTGCTGCTTGGGGCTGCGAGGGGTGGCGGCGGAGGAGGACGAGTGGATCTTAGTGCGGGGGGCGGGGCAGGAGGACGACATGGGGGCGTTGCCGGGGGAAGCCGAGGGGTGCAGTTGAGAGCGGCGAGAGGGCGAGGCGACGGAGGAAGGGCTGTGACCGCCGGCGGTGATGAGCCACGCCTTACTGGCCACCCTGGGAGGAGTCTTAGTCGGGGTGCGAGGTGGAGTTTTAGTCGGGGTTCTCGGCGGTGTCCTGAGGTTGTTCTTAGGGGCCGACGTCGGGTTGTTTTTGCCCACGGGTCTCGGTTTGCCCATGAGCTGCTGCTGCTGTTCTGTCAGCTTCTGCATGTCCTTCTGCAGCGACTGCAGAGCGTCGGTCAGTTTGTGCACCACTTCGTTGTAATCCGCCATGGCGGCCTCCCCTACTTTCTCCGGTCCCTTCTCTTTCTCTCCTGCCTTCTCCTTCGCGTTGTCTTTCCTCGTTTCCACAGAGAACGTGACTTGCTTCTCCAGGCGAGGCGGAGCTTGGCTATTTCCCTCGGCGGGTCTCTCCTTTCCTTTCTCTTTCTCCTTCTCCTTCCCTTCGGTCTCCTTCTCCTCCTCCTTCTTCAGGTGCTCCTCCATGTGAGCGAGGCGCTCCTCAAGGCTGTCCTCCTCCTCCTCCGCTGCCTCCCCTCCTCCTCCTCCCCCCTCTCCCTGCTCTCTCTTCAGCTGATCGAAGGCCGTCTTCCCCAGCCTCTGCCTGTGCTTGGCAAAGATGGCCTCGATCCGTCTCTTCTGGGCTTCGATGCTCCTGCGTTTCTCCTCCAGACGGGCCCCCAGCTCCCAGGCATCGGAGCCCGGCTCGGGCCCCCTGTGGCCCCCCGGGCTGTCCTGATGGCCGGACGGCCCTCCACCTCCTGCCGGCGTGGAGGGCGTGTGAGGGGTCCCCGGTGTGGTCGGGGTGGGGGCCGACTCCTCCCCCGGAGCGGCCGGCTGTCTCCGTCTGTTGTCACGCCGCTCCGCAAAGCTGGTCATGCGCTGTTGGTTGTTGTTGTTGTTGCCGCCGCCGTTGCTGTGGCCGTTGCTGCCGGGCCGAACGTTGCCCGGGGCGT
The DNA here is from genome assembly GCF_951216825.1 of Electrona antarctica. NCBI lineage: Eukaryota > Metazoa > Chordata > Actinopteri > Myctophiformes > Myctophidae > Electrona > Electrona antarctica. The sequence continues at coordinate 51,754,250 of NC_136809.1, forward strand.
TCCTGGGGAGGTCGTCCGACGCCTCCGAAGAGTCTATGCTGCCGTCGCGCAGCACCGAGTCGTCGTCGCGCGACATGTCCGAGGCTCGGCGGCCGGGCCTCTCGACCCCCCTCCTCCCCCCACCACGCCTTCCCGCGGCGTCCCCGCCCCCCACCTCTCCCCCGCCCACGGGTCGGTAGAACATTCCGGAGCGGCCGGGGGCGGAGCTACTGAGCTGCGCCGAGTTCTCTTCTGGGGAGTGGAGGAAGAACCCGGCGGGGGCACCCTCGGGCCGCAGCCTGGGCTCCGGGACCCTCCCCCCTACCCCCACCATCCCTCCTCGTTCCCCTATGTCCACGCTCGCGTCTGGCTTTCCCTTTCCTCCTCCTCCTCCGCCGTCCCTCCTGCCCTTCTTCCCCCCGGACGTGTGGATGACCTGCGGACCCTCCTCGATGGTGGGGAGCTCTCCCAGGGGAGGAGGCGTGTGCGCGCCTCCTCCTCCTCCCCACGAAGGGGCCGAGGCGCTGACCAGCAGGTGGCCGACGTCCTCCGGCGGGCAGTAGGGGATGCAGGTCAGCCCCGACGACCTGGCGGGCGACGCCATCATGGCGGTCAGGCTGTCGGTGCTGGCCGAGCGAAGGTTTATGGGGTTGCCCATGACCACGTCCACGTCGCTGTCCAGGCCAAACGGAATGCTGAAGGTCACGGACGAGAGAGGACGGCTGCGGGGAGGTTGACCCGGACCAATGGGGAACATTGTACAAAGAGACAGAGGGAGAGAAACGGTGTTTGTTAATCCATTTAGACCTGAGGACGATTCTAGAAATGTCTTCTACATCCTGACAGTTTTCCGGAAAACCTCATGTTTCTATAGTTTTTCATGTCAAGGACTATATGTAATTGGCCACCGACCCCCCATCTGTCTCTAACATTACACCTAGCTAAATGTTTAAGCATTTATTCATATTTACATGTTGATTTCAGCTCCAGACATGCTCTAGTATGTGACGAGTCTGCCTGTGCTATAAACTCAAACAAAACAAAGTTTTTCTCCTCTGGTGAAAAGCTGGAATTTGCGCGATGGCAGTCTCTCAGTCAAATCTGGTCACATATATTCAAACATTTGGGCCACATTTTCACGATTTTTCAAAAATAGCAGACCTACAAGCTCGTAGATCTGCTATTTTTCAACAGCTAAAGTATAACATAATGCTTAAATACAGATTGATCAATTGATTGAAATGTGTGTTTCACAGTATGGCCTATGGGTACATTTCAAACGAAAGCACAAGTCAATACAATAACTGTTACTTGTGGACAAACCATGATAAAGCATTTACACTTAGCTAGGGTCCACCGTTTTCAAGCTATAATATAAAAGTAATAACCCCCCCACCCCCAATACATAAACTGTGTCAAACTCAAAAAAGTGTGGCTACCTGATTTGCTTCTTGGTCCATATTTTGCTCTCTGAAATTACAAATAAAAAAATCACACTCGTGTGAAGTGAGCTCTTATCATCATACATCATATTCCGTACTCAGCCAATCAAAATCATCGCTATGGGGTACAGACATTGCTCAGCCAATCAAATCATCGCGATGGGGTACACACACTCACACAGACACACAAAGCATGGGCATAGGAGGGGCTAGCGTAGCGCCCCTAAAAATAAAAAATCACACCCGTGTGAACTGAGTGGTGTAAGGTTTTATATAGCATGATCAGCTGTGGTCTGACGTAATGTCTGACGTAATGAAATCATTATTATTATATAAGGTAAGGTATTATATAGCCTGATCAGCTCTGATCTGACGTAATGAAATCACACCCGGATGTGATTTCACAACTGGCCTTTTTTGTGCAGAAAAAATGAGCATGGTTGCTACGGTCATCCAGTTTTAATTACGTCAGAAATTATTTTGAACATAGCAACCATGCTCATTTTTTTCTGCACACAAAAGCCAGTTGTAGGAGTGGTTTACACCACTCAAAAATACAAACAATACCTGAAAGTATCTGAAAATGCCAAGTCAGAAATAAGGCTCATTTCCCAAGATCCCACACTTCTTTCTTACCGGGTGACACTGGGGAGCAGATGGGCACAAAGGGCTGTTTGAAGATGAAGGCAGGCGAACCGCTGTGGAAGGACAACACGGTTATACCACGGACACCTGCGACACATTTGCTGCGAAGTTACTGAAATGTGTCATTATGGTGACTAGACCGGTGCCCGGCTGTAGAGCACTGAGTCACTAGACCGGTGCTGTAGACTAGAGCACAGAGTCACTAGACCGGTGCTGTATAGAGCACCGAGTCACTAGACCGGTGCTGTATAGAGCACCGAGTCACTAGACCGGTGCTGTAGAGCACCGAGTCACTAGACCGGTGCTGTATAGAGCACCGAGTCACTAGACCGGTGCTGTAGAGCACCGAGTCACTAGACCGGTGCTGTAGAGCACCGAGTCACTAGACCGGTGCTGTATAGAGCACCGAGTCACTAGACCGGTGCTGTAGAGCACCGAGTCACTAGACCGGTGCTGTATAGAGCACCGAGTCACTAGACCGGTGCTGTATAGAGCACCGAGTCACTAGACCGGTGCTGTAGAGCACCGAGTCACTAGACCGGTGCTGTATAGAGCACCGAGTCACTAGACCGGTGCTGTAGAGCACCGAGTCACTAGACCGGTGCTGTATAGAGCACCGAGTCACTAGACCGGTGCTGTATAGAGCACCGAGTCACTAGACCGGTGCTGGCACCGAGTCACTAGACCGGTGCTGGCACCGAGTCACTAGACCGGTGCTGTATAGAGCACCGAGTCACTAGACCGGTGCTGTAGAGCACCGAGTCACTAGACCGGTGCTGTATAGAGCACCGAGTCACTAGACCGGTGCTGTAGAGCACCGAGTCACTAGACCGGTGCTGTAGACTAGAGCACAGAGTCACTAGACCGGTGCTGTATAGAGCACCGAGTCACTAGACCGGTGCTGTAGAGCACCGAGTCACTAGACCGGTGCTGTATAGAGCACCGAGTCACTAGACCGGTGCTGTATAGAGCACCGAGTCACTAGACCGGTGCTGTAGAGCACCGAGTCACTAGACCGGTGCTGTATAGAGCACCGAGTCACTAGACCGGTGCTGTAGAGCACCGAGTCACTAGACCGGTGCTGTATAGAGCACCGAGTCACTAGACCGGTGCTGTAGAGCACTGAGTCACTAGACCGGTGCTGTATAGAGCACCGAGTCACTAGACCGGTGCTGTAGAGCACCGAGTCACTAGACCGGTGCTGTATAGAGCACCGAGTCACTAGACCTGTGCTGTATAGAGCACCGAGTCACTAGACCTGTGCTGTAGAGCACCGAGTCACTAGACCGGTGCTGTAGAGCACCGAGTCACTAGAGCGGTGCTGTAGAGCACCGAGTCACTAGAGCGGTGCTGTAGAGCACCGAGTCACTAGAGCGGTGCTGTAGAGCACCGAGTCACTAGAGCGGTGCTGTAGAGCACCGAGTCACTAGACCGGTGCTGTAGAGCACCGAGTCACTAGACCGGTGCTGTAGAGCACCGAGTCACTAGAGCAGTGCTGTATAGAGCACCGAGTCACTAGACCGGTGCTGTAGAGCACCGAGTCACTAGAGCAGTGCTGTATAGAGCACCGAGTCACTAGACCGGTGCTGTAGAGAACAGAGTCACTAGAGTGGTGCTGTATAGAGCACAGAGTCACTAGACCGGTGCTGTAGAGCACCGAGTCACTAGAGCGGTGCTGTAGAGCACCGAGTCACTAGACCGGTGCTGTAGAGCACCGAGTCACTAGACCGGTGCTGTAGAGCACCGAGTCACTAGAGCAGTGCTGTATAGAGCACCGAGTCACTAGACCGGTGCTGTAGAGCACCGAGTCACTAGAGCAGTGCTGTATAGAGCACCGAGTCACTAGACCGGTGCTGTAGAGCACCGAGTCACTAGAGCGGTGCTGTAGAGCACCGAGTCACTAGACCGGTGCTGGCACCGAGTCACTAGAGCGGTGCTGTAGAGCACCGAGTCACTAGACCGGTGCTGGCACCGAGTCACTAGAGCGGTGCTGTAGAGCACAGAGTCACTAGAGCGGTGCTGTAGAGCACAGAGTCACTAGACCGGTGCTGTAGAGCACAGAGTCACTAGACCGGTGCTGTAGAGCACCGAGTCACTAGACCAGTGCTGTAGAGCACCGAGTCACTAGACCGGTGCTGTAGAGCACAGAGTCACTAGAGCGGTGCTGTAGAGCACAGAGTCAATAGAGCGGTGCTGTATAGAGCACCGAGTCACTAGAGCGGTGCTGTAGAGCACAGAGTCACTAGAGCGGTGCTGTAGAGCACCGAGTCACTAGAGCGGTGCTGTAGAGCACCGAGTCACTAGAGCGGTGCTGTAGAGCACAGAGTCACTAGAGCGGTGCTGTAGAGCACTGAGTCACTAGACCGGTGCTGTAGAGCACCGAGTCACTAGAGCGGTGCTGTAGAGCACCGAGTCACTAGACCGGTGCTGTAGAGCACCGAGTCACTAGAGCGGTGCTGTAGAGCACAGAGTCACTAGAGCGGTGCTGTAGAGCACCGAGTCACTAGAGCGGTGCTGTAGAGCACAGAGTCACTAGAGCGGTGCTGTAGAGCACCGAGTCACTAGACCGGTGCTGTAGAGCACAGAGTCACTAGAGCGGTGCTGTAGAGCACAGAGTCACTAGAGCGGTGCTGCATAGAGCACCGAGTCACCCATCTGTCTGTGTCCCTATTATGGCCATATATGGAGATTTCTTTAATCTGTCTCTCTGTGTCCCTTTATGCCATAAAGTTTATGGAGTGCTGTGTCAGGCATGCCCAAATATGAAGTGTTGTGATGTCAGAACAGACCAGCTCCATATATGGAGATATAGGGGTGATCAGGTCCAGAGCTCGGGCAGAGGCCTTTTGTGGCGGTTCTGGACAACCGTGGGTCCGACCGACTCGACACCGGGCACTGCACTCCCTGCGGGGGTGTGGAACGCGTGTGTCGAATTTGACGGTTCTCGAGTAACGTGGATTACAGACGTACGTAACGTGCATTTATAGTTAGATAAGATGGTGGTGGTGATATGGTAGACCTACCTGTTGCTATTCCCACTGATTGGACTGGTGCAGTCCAGCAACCCTGTGGCATCTGAAACAGACAAAATCACAGGTCAGGTCGTCAAGGTGAAGGAGCAATCACTCATTAACATATAATACTGTTGTATTGGTGCCAAAACGTTGAATGCAATGGAAGCAAGAGACCTGTGAGGTCGACTGGCTGTACGGGCTGGACAAAGTCAGGCTTCTGAACCTCAAAGCACTCCAGCAGCTCAGCCACGAAGCTCATGATATTCACCTGAGGAAAAGAGCAGTTTCAATGTTTATTTGTGATGCATGTTCATATACCTGACCGAAGGCCGGTTAGGCCGGAAACGTTGTATTTCTTTGTTTTTCAATAAATAACGTTGGGAGATTTCTCTCTCCTTTCTCTGTCTTTTTTCGGATGCTGCACCCGTTGACATTTTTGGATTAAATCCATAATTTATGCCGACTCCTCCCCCAGAAGCTGTCCACAGACCCCTTATCCATAATTTATAAATGATGAATAATAAGCATGGACTTAAATGGTTCTACGTCTCAACTCTTCATAGAATGTGTTTTTTAGATGTTAGTTTCTTTGAGGCACTACTTTGTTTCTCTCTGCGCTCTATTTATGTGACCATTTTTTGCATTTATTGACTAGAGCTCATTACTCTGCTCATTTCCATTTCACACTTGCAAGTGGCTCTGGATAAACTGGATGTGAGCTGGATAAATGCTTCAAGTGCAAAATGTTAATTGTATTATTGAGCTTTGGCCTTGTAGCGTCCATCTAGTGGGTTAATGAGCACGCACGCACACACGCACACGCACACGCACACACACTCTGTCCATAGCTGGTTCAGACTCAAAGGTAGAGAGGTACTTTTTGCCCTCGAAGAACACTCTTCTGAGAATTATAACGTCAACTCAATCCCACAGGTCCGGTACATTTTTATCTGCGTATATATGCCGTCTCTTGGCAGTTTCATCAGCAGACAAAGCATAAATTTTCACAGCTGTGCTGCTGATTACACCCAAATCTACATACTGCTGTATCTTCATACTGCAAAATCTTCCTTCGGCTCAAGCAGGACAAAACAGAGACGTACAGTATCCAACACTGACAGCCAAAGTCAAAGGCACTACACTGAAAAACATAATGGTGTCACTACCTTTCCTCACTTCAAATATATTAACAGCGTGTCTGTGATGTGGGGGTTTTATGTTTACTTCGTCACTTGCAGCACTTGCCATTTCTTATTTTATTATTGACTTTGTTGTGTTGTATTGTATTTTTACATGCTGGACTTGGGAATAAGGGCCTTTCTCGGCCCCACCCCTCTCCAATTGTTTATATTGTGTTTAGTTTCCAAGATGGCCGCAGCACCAGGAGGGGGTGGGGCGGAGGTGAGCGGGCGGGGTTGACATAATATGCCCTTACTGGGCTGCGTTCACACATTCAAGACACCTGTCTTGTGTCTGTCTTGGGTCTGTGTTTAATTGCCGCTCCAATGTAAGGTCATATGTCGACCCCGCCCGCTCACCTCCGGCCATCTTGGAAACAAAACACAATATAAACAGTGGGAGAGGGGTGGGGCCGAGAAAGGCCCTTATTGTTTGTTTGATTGACTGACTGACTGATTGGCTGATAAAGGGGCAGAGGGTGGCAGAAGGCGGGTCTTACGTGCAGAGCTGGCGGGGCGTAGAGCAGGTCCTCCACAGCCAGGTGGCAGCAGCTCTGCAGGCTGTTCTCACAGAACTCCTTGATCAGCTGCAGGTTGTACAGGCTGTCAGCCACGGACATGGTGTCCTTCAGGCACACATCTGGGGAGGCAGAGATATGAACACATTTAGATACTGAGGACGATTCTACAAATGTCTTCTACATCCTGACAGTTTTCTGAAAAAGCTATGTTTCTATGTCAGTCGTTCTTCGATTTTTCAAAAATAGCAGACCTACAAGCTCATAGCGCGCCACTCGGTGGCGCGCTATGAGCTTGTAGATCTGCTATTTTTCAATAGCTAAAGCATAACATAATGCTAACACCAAAAGGGGTTCCCACCCAAAATGGGTTAACACATTTAGACCTGAGGACGATTCTACAAATGCCTTTGTTTTCTGAAAAACCTCATGTTTATGTGTCAGTGGTTCTCAACCTTTTTCATGTCAAAGGACCCTCAGAATTATCTGTATTTGGCCGCCGACCCCCATCTGAAAATATGTTGTTCCAGGGACACCCCCCTCCCCAGAAGCAAAGATTTGAGTTGAAAACGTTCGCTCTGAAAGAATATTATATTCAAAGATTTGCACTACATTTCCAGGATATTTCAAAAATAGCAGACCTACAAGCTCATAGCGCGGCACTCGGTGCCGCGCTATGAGCTTGTAGATCTGCTATTTTTCAATTGCTAAAGTATAACATAACACCAAAAGGGGTTCCCGCCCCAAAATGGGTTAATCAAATCTCGTAATGGATGGCACCGTTAAAATACAATAGCTATTCACGAGATTATCTCGTTCTGGTGCAGATTCGGTTAAAAATATAGACGCCTCATTGGTCGCTGCAGTTCCTTGGATCGACCAACGGGAGGAGGAGGAAGTCAAGCGGAATTAAGTGCTGAAGAATGCACACTGCGTCGCTGCCACAGTGCCACTTGTGGCAGTTCACCCTGCCACTGAGACTGAAGTTCACAAACAGGGTTTGAATTATTTGTTGCAGAGAAATAGATTTGTTTGACTTTATATATCGTGTGTTGACTGATTGTAGGCTCCATTGTAGGGAGCAACTACCAACTGGGTGTGTTGGGGAACATGCCAACTTTTGTGTAACATGGGAAAGTGAATACTAATTATTATGTTTATTATATTATGTGGATATAATGTGTGACACCAAAATATGTATTGAGAAATGTATCGTCTCCGGACAATGAACTGGTGTAATTGTGGATTCAGTTAGGATTTTGGTATGGTCCAGTGGGAGGGGCTTAGCCTATAAGTAGGGAGACCTGCCACTGCCAGGCAGGTATCAGTCAAGGTAGGACTGTGGAGGTGTGAGACCGAGGCCAATCTTTACAGTTCATGCTGTAAATACTTTTGTTTCATTTTGATCCTTGGATGTATGTGTGTGTAAAAGGTGAATAAAGCAACCACCTCGTCTCTGTATAGCAAGGACTCTGGCCATTATCTTCTTCTTCAATCATTTTCCACTGTTTTTTTTACTGTTTTCATCAGTGACCTTCTGGCCTAACATACTACCCACACTAGGCAAAGTGTGACACCACTCAAGTGACTCAAGTGACCA
>NC_136809.1:51767625-51852367 GCF_951216825.1 Electrona antarctica
TTGGTCGGCACGGTATACATCTGTACTTTGTAAAGCCACATCTGATTGGTCGGCACGGTATACATCTGTACTTTGTAAAGCCACATCTGATTGGTCGGCACGGTATACATCTGTACTTTGTAAAGCCACATCTGATTGGTCGGCACGGTATACATCTGTACTTTGTAAAGCCACATCTGATTGGTCGGCACGGTATACATCTGTACTTTGTAAAGCGGAGTGGAGAAGAACCACGATCGCTACCTTGTTGTCGTCATAAGCCACGGCTCTATAGAATGGGACAGGTATAGAGACATGTAGGCATTTCTGGGGAGGGGGGGGGGATTTCAGCCACAGAAGACAACAGAGAGACAGAGAGAGAGAGAGAGAGAGAGAGAGAGAGAGAGAGAGAGAGAGAGAGAGAGAGCGAGAGAGAGAGAGACACACACAGAGAGAATGGGCCCGATTCACTAAGCTGTTTACACCCATATTTTGGGTGTAAAGGACATTTTAGTAGTCTAGAAGTCTAGATTCTAGAATAAAAGCATTCTAATGACATACAGCAAGCTTTGGTCCCATCATGTAAGTCTGCATCCGAACAGACTTAAGAGCGGGCCTTACGCAAAATCCACAGACAAAAAAAAGAATACTGAATCAGACTACTAACGTGGGAAGTTTGGAAATGTCCTTTACACCCAAAATATGGGTGTATAGTGAATCGGGCCCATAGAGAGAGAGAGAGAGACAGAGAGAGAGATAGAGAGAGAAATAAGAGAGAGAGAGAGAGAGATAGAGAGAGAAGAGAGAGAGATAGAGAGAAGAGAGAGAGAGAGAGAGAGAGAGAGAGAGAGAGAGAGAGTATTACACTTACTGGGACTAGTTTCCAGTACCAGCGGGTAGAGGCACACTGGCACATAGAGGCATGAAGGAATGAAAGAACAACACAGAAACACAGAGGAAGAGCAGAGCAAGGTAGAGATGTTAGATAAGATACTTCAGTGAAACACGGTTTACCATCTAGTCTGTAGTAGTGAGACATTCTGTTTCTGCGTGCGTGCGTGCGTGCGTGCGTGCGTGCGTGCGTGCGTGCGTGCGTGCGTGCGTGCGTGCGTGCATTCACCGAATCCTGAGCCGACTGCAGGTCTGTACACGTGTTGGGAGGCTCTTCGTCCTCCGTGCTCTCTCTCAGCGTCTGGTTCAGCTGTGTGCACAAACATTAGACAACCACCATTTCACTGTGTGGAGCCTCTTTAATCTGCTGAGGTTAGTTTTTTGACCCTAAAACAATATCTGCTTGGCTCAGTCACTTAATGTACAGTTGGAGGCCATCGATATTGTCCTTTTCTTTTTGCTGAGGTTTGCGTGATCTGCGCAAAAGGACAGTTAACCCATTTTGGGCGGGAACCCCTTTTGGTGTTTTAAACATGTTATAATTTAGCTATTGAAAAATAGCAGATCTACAAGCTCATAGCGCGCCACCGAGTGGCGCGCTACGAGCTTGTAGGTCTGCTATTTTTGAAAAATCGTGAAAATATTTATTTCAGAAAACTGGAGGATTTAGAAGGATTTTTTTAATTTTTGAGGTCAGGCCTAAATGGGTCAAATGATAAGGGACAATATCGGTGGCACCCAACTGTATACAGTAACAGAGATTTGATCTCATCAGACGTACAGTATACGGTCACTAGTATACACTACAGCAGGGGTGTTGATTTTGTCGACTAAGATGAAAAATGACCGTCGACTACCTTTTTTCACTGACGAAAACGAAATGGAAACTAAATGAAAACTAAGCTATATTGACTAAAACTAATAACTCATATACTGACAATTTTGTCAACAAGTAAAAACTAGACTATAATGTTAGGAAGGGACTAATGGAAAAGAGATCCAGTATAAGTCATTTTACACTTGCATGCTGTGCATGCTCTTGCATGCTGAAAATAGCAGATCTACAAGCTTGTAGATCTGCTATTTTCAGCAAGTGTAAAACAGTCATTACGACAGCATCAACACCCACCAAAATACATTTTAGTCGACTAAATCAACTGTAGATTTAGTCGACTAAAACACAAACATTCCAGGTAAACTATTCAAAAGACTATGACTAAAACTAAAATCAAAATGTGCTGCCAAAAACACTGTACAGCAGGGGTGCCCAGAAGGTAGATCGCGATCTACTAGTAGTCTAGATCACAAAGGCTGCGCCACATTTTAAAGATTTAAAAAAAAATAGCAGATCTACAAGCTCGTAGCGCGGCACCGGGTGCCGCGCTACGAGCTTGTAGATCTGCTATTTTTCAATAGCTAAAGTAGAACATAACGCTTCCCGTCCTGAATGGGCTAAACAGCATGAACATTCCTCAACGACGAAGGACAGTGTGGTGGTTGCAGTGTTTTAGCGTGGGTTCTCAGTGTGGTTGTAGTGTTTTTTATGTTTTAGCGTGGGTTCTCAGTGTGGTTGTAGTGTTTTTTATGTTTTAGCGTGGGTTCTCAGTGTGGTTGTAGTGTTTTTTTATGTTTTAGCGTGGGTTCTCGGTGTGGTTGTAGTGTTTTTTATGTTTTAGCGTGGGTTCTCGGTGTGGTTGTAGTGTTTTTTTATGTTTTAGCGTGGGTTCTCAGTGTGGTTGTAGTGTTTTTTTTTGTTTTAGCGTGGGTTCTCAGTGTGGTTGTAGTGTTTTTTTATGTTTTAGCGTGGGTTCTTGGTGTGGTTGTAGTGTTTTTTATGTTTTAGCGTGGGTTCTCGGTGTGGTTGTAGTGTTTTTTATGTTTTAGCGTGGGTTCTCAGTGTGGTTATAGTGTTTTTTATGTTTTAGCGTGGGTTCTCAGTGTGGTTGTAGTGTTTTTTTATGTTTTAGCGTGGGTTCTCGGTGTGGTTGTAGTGTTTTTTATGTTTTAGCGTGGGTTCTCGGTGTGGTTGTAGTGTTTTTTTATGTTTTAGCGTGGGTTCTCAGTGTGGTTGTAGTGTTTTTTATGTTTTAGCGTGGGTTCTCAGTGTGGTTGTAGTGTTTTTTTATGTTTTAGCGTGGGTTCTCGGTGTGGTTGTAGTGTTTTTTATGTTTTAGCGTGGGTTCTCGGTGTGGTTGTAGTGTTTTTTTATGTTTTAGCGTGGGTTCTCGGTGTGGTTGTAGTGTTTTTTTATGTTTTAGCGTGGGTTCTCAGTGTGGTTGTAGTGTTTTTTTATGTTTTAGCGTGGGTTCTCGGTGTGGTTGTAGTGTTTTTGATGTTTTAGCGTGGGTTCTCAGTGTGGTTGTAGTGTTTTAGCGTGGGTTCTCAGTATGGTTGTAGTGTTTTTGATGTTTTAGCGTGGGTTCTCAGTGTGGTTGCAGTGTTTTAGCGTGGGTTCTCAGTGTGGTTGTAGTGTTTTAGCGTGGGTTCTCAGTGTGGTTGTAGTGTTTTAGCGTGGGTTCTCAGTGTGGTTGTAGTGTTTTAGCGTGGGTTCTCAGTGTGGTTGTAGTGTTTTTTATGTTTTAGCGTGCGGTTCTCGGTGTGGTTGTAGTGTTTTTTATGTTTTAGCGTGGGTTCTCAGTGTGGTTATAGTGTTTTTTATGTTTTAGCGTGGGTTCTCAGTGTGGTTGTAGTGTTTTTTTATGTTTTAGCGTGGGTTCTCGGTGTGGTTGTAGTGTTTTTTATGTTTTAGCGTGGGTTCTCGGTGTGGTTGTAGTGTTTTTTATGTTTTAGCGTGGGTTCTCAGTGTGGTTGTAGTGTTTTTTATGTTTTAGCGTGGGTTCTCAGTGTGGTTGTAGTGTTTTTTTATGTTTTAGCGTGGGTTCTCGGTGTGGTTGTAGTGTTTTTTATGTTTTAGCGTGGGTTCTCGGTGTGGTTGTAGTGTTTTTTTATGTTTTAGCGTGGGTTCTCGGTGTGGTTGTAGTGTTTTTTTATGTTTTAGCGTGGGTTCTCAGTGTGGTTGTAGTGTTTTTTTATGTTTTAGCGTGGGTTCTCGGTGTGGTTGTAGTGTTTTTGATGTTTTAGCGTGGGTTCTCAGTGTGGTTGTAGTGTTTTAGCGTGGGTTCTCAGTATGGTTGTAGTGTTTTTGATGTTTTAGCGTGGGTTCTCAGTGTGGTTGCAGTGTTTTAGCGTGGGTTCTCAGTGTGGTTGTAGTGTTTTAGCGTGGGTTCTCAGTGTGGTTGTAGTGTTTTAGCGTGGGTTCTCAGTGTGGTTGTAGTGTTTTAGCGTGGGTTCTCAGTGTGGTTGTAGTGTTTTTTATGTTTTAGCGTGCGGTTCTCGGTGTGGTTGTAGTGTTTTAGCGTGGGTTCTCAGTGTGGTTGTAGTGTTTTTTATGTTTTAGCGTGCGGTACTCACCCTGTTGACCCAGAAAAGCAGGCAGTTCTCCCACGGGGCGCCGGCGCCCATCTGCTCCGCCTCCTCCGCCATCTTCACCCGTTCCACCGTCTCCTTGGCAGTCAGCAACATCAAGGCATCAATCAGGGCCAGGTGTGCCCTCTGCACCAGTGGTGGTGGTATTAGGAGGAGGTGAAATACAATAAACACTCAGTCAATATATGATGGAGGAGGAAGAGGCAGGCAGTACAGCGACAACTTAGATATCCAATCTAACAATCTGACAAATTACTTAAATGGGAAAACTGAACAGTGCGCGCACACACACACACACACACACACACACAAAATCCACAACAAATGACTATACTAAAGGGCCTTTCAAACGTGAAGCGATATAAAAATAATTTTCAACGAGACCGGCGTTTTTGCGCGGAGCACTGCGGTGCGACAACGCAAGCGTATTTACGTGAGCGCGGTCCCGTGAATTTGTTGCGCGCGCCCTCGTTACGTGCACATGCCCGCGACTCACCAGACCTGTATACCGTTTAGTTGTTTTTTTACGCTTGCGTTGTCGCGCCCCTCTTGAGCAGACCTGTGGCAGACCTGTCGTTGATCCAGGCAACAACGCCTGCGTTCCTCGCTTGCCCTTAAGGCGTCTAGGTTAAGATTATAAATGCCCTGGGTGCCCGCTGGCCTAGTGGTCCAGGCGCATGCCACATATGGACTCTGGGCTGGTAGCCCGTCGCGTGTTCGAGTCCCGTTCATGACGACCTTTGCTGCGTGTCTCTCTATGGGAAGCCGTTTAGGCCATAAATGCATAGTCAACTCGCACATACATGTATACTTCTCTTGCACATACATATATATTGGTACTTCACTTGCACATACATGCATATCTCACATACACATACATGCATACTTCACTTGCACATACATACATTTAGGTACTTCACTTGCACATACATATATATTTCATTTACACATACATACATACTTCATTCGCACATATATAAATACTTCACTTGCACATACATACATACTTCATTCGCACATACATACATACTTCATTCACACATATATAAATACTTCATTCGCACATACATACATACATACTTCATTCACACATATATAAATACTTCACTTGTACATACATACATACTTCACTTGTACATACATACATACTTCATTCGCACATACATACATACTTCACTTGTACATACATACATACATACATACTTCATTCGCACATATATAAATACTTCACTTGTACATACATACATACTTCATTCACACATAAATACTTCACTTGCACATACATAGGACTGCATGTATACGTGTGCGTGCGTGCGTGCATGCGTGTGTGCGTGCGTGTGTGTGTGTGTGTGTGAGAGTATGAATGTATATGCACAAAAGTATTTTTATAACAGGAAGGCAATTCCTTTAACAGGAAGCTCGCAAGATGGTCACATAATTCGTCAGGACACAATTTTTGCCATAACACCGCCCACGCTGCGACAAGAGTGTCTGTCTGGCTCATTTCTCAACCGTTTTGGACAGAGGTGGGTTTGTTGGAATCGTGTCACCCCCCTGAGTGCGTTTTTGGGGGGTCTTAAGGTTCGGGGACCCCTAGGGACCCCCAGGGACCCCCCCAGGGACCCCCACATGATAACTGTCATTTCTCAACCGTTTTCGACAGGGGTGGGTTCGTTGGAATCGTGTCGCCCCCCTGGGGGGCGTTTTGGGGGGTCTCAAGGTTCAGGGACCCCTAGGGACCCCCAGGGACCCCCCAGGGACCCCCACATGGTAACTCTTTCATTTCTCAACCGTTTTGAACAGGGGTGGGTTTGTTGGAATCGTGTCACCCCCCTGGGGGCGTTTTTGTGGGTCTCAAGGTTCGGGGACCCCCAGGGACCCCCCAGGGACCCTCACAGGGTAACTGTCATTTCTCAACCGTTTTGGACGGGGGTGGGTTCGTTGGAATCGTGTCGCCCCCTGGGGGTGTCTTTGGGGTTCTCAAGGTTCTCAAGGTACCTATGTAGACTCACGTTTTGACGCTGCATCTAATGCACATATTGCTGTTGCTGTGCGACGTCTAGAAAGTGGTGAAATAGCAGACGGAAGGGGAAACACAGTATAGTATAAAAATGAACATGTACTTATCTAGACTTACTTTTCGACGCTGAATCCAGATATCATAATGTCGAGGCTGTCCGATCCCAGGAAAGTGGTAAACAATGGCACCAAGGTTTTGTAAAAGTGTCACAAATGCACCCAGAAACGATATATTTCCAATGTTTTAAAATAATCAAGGGGTATGTATCCCCACTTACTTTTTCGACCCGATTCCAACGGTGGTGGTCTTATCTCTCTACAATGTCAGGAAGTGGGTGTAAACGCCTCCTATCGGTCCCTTGCCCTCGAAACACGTCTGGAAAAAAGTGAGACCATTTTCGGACTCAGCACGACAAGCTGAACACGCTGATATGTGTTTCCCAGCACACGGACTTACGGTTCTCTTAATTGGCTAGCGTTAGGGTTAGTTTTCAACACGCGATAGCTCGGGAACAATAGGTCCGTCAGCCAAGTAATTCACATGGGCGCGTACAGCTCTCCAACATCTACGCTCCGATAGGTCCGCCATTCTCGTGCGACACCCGTAGCAAGAGTTCTCCAACTCTAACCTGTAATCCACAAGCCATATAGACATGGTAAACCTTACAGTGTATTGAATGGTGAAATGCTAACCCTAATTTTGAGAACCACACGTCCGCGGGGAGACACATATTGTCTCATCGATAGCTATGCGTGGATGTAAAGCACGCCCATTTTCGACCTTTGTGGGAGGAGCTATCGCGCGTCAAAGTCTAACCCTAGTTTTATGAACCACATGACCGTGTGTGGAGAAACACATATCAGATTGTTCGTCCTGACAAGCTATATAACATACTAAAAGATGGGCCCCTAATATCCAATGGTTTTTGACTTAGAGGCCTTAGAGAGGCTAGAAAAATAACAAAACATTCTTTTTCAACGGGACCAATTCCATTAAATCCAGCGTGAAAAAGTGAGTCAGACTACGTAGTTTTTGTAAAAAGATATATATATTTGTGTTTGTGGGGTCCAAAGAACGTGTCTAAAAAAGATCTAAAATATTTAGAAGTGTCGTAGAGACTTGAAACCAATTCCATTGGATTCCCCGTGCTTCAGACATGGATAGACACCCTTTGTTTTAGAAAAAATGTTTTATCCCTGTCGACTATAGCTTAAAAAGGGCTAGACGCCGCACAGGGGTCACGGGCGTGACCTTTGCTAATTAGAAGTGTCGTGGAGACTCAGGACCAAGTTCAATGGATTCATCTTGATGAGACGAAGAAAAAATTTGCCTGCTCAAAACAAACTGACAAATTTTGGATTTCTAATTGATTTTAACGCGTTGGAGGCCACTAAAAATCATTTTTTTAAGGATTCCTCTAAATACACTTCCCCCCCCTATGTCAAGTAAGGGAAATCTAATGGTGTTAGTTACCATGTGGGGTCCCTGGGGGGTCCCTGGGGGTCCCTAGGGGTCCCCGAACCTTGAGACCCCCCAAAACGCCCCCAGGGGGGCGACACGATTCCAACGAACCCACCCCTGTCGAAAACGGTTGAGAAATGACAGAGTTACCATGTGGGGGTCCCTGGGGGGTCCCTGGGGGTCCCTAGGGGTCCGCGAACCTTGAGACCCCCAAAAACGCCCTCAGGGGGGTGACACGATTCCAACAAACCCACCCCTGTCCAAAACGGTTGAGAAATGAAAGAGTTACCATGTGGGGGTCCCTGGGGGGGTCCCTAGGGGTCCCCGAACCTTGAGACCCCCCAAGACACGATTCCAACGAACCCACCCCTGTCGAAAACGGTTGAGAAATGACAGTTACCATGTGGGGGTCCCTGGGATTCGCCAGGGGTCCCCGAACCTCCAAAACCCCCGAACCCAACACCATTCAAAACAGTTGAGAAATGAAAGAGTTACCATGTGGGGGTCCCTGGGGGGTTCCTGGGGGTCCCTAGGGGTCCGCGAACCTTGAGACCCCCAAAAACGCCCCCAGGGGGGTGACACGATTCCAACAAACCCATCCGTCCAAAACGGTTGAGAAATGAAAGAGTTACCATGTGGGGGTCCCTGGGGGGTCCCTGGGGGTCCCTAGGGGTCCGCGAACCTTGAGACCCCCAAAAACGCCCCCAGGGGGGTGACACGATTCCAACAAACCCACCTCTTTCCAAAACGGTTGAGAAATGAAAGGTCAGCCAGACAGACACTCTTGTCGCAGTGTGGGCGGTGTTATGGCAAAAATTGTGTCCTGACGAATTATGTGACCATCTTGCGAGCTTCCTGTTAAAGGAATTGCCTTCCTGTTATAAAAATACTTTTGTGCATATACATTCATACTCTCACACACACACACACACACACACACACACGCACGCACACACACACGCATGCACGCACACGTATACATGCAGTCCTATGTATGTGCAAGTGAAGTATTTATGTGTGAATGAAGTATGTATGTATGTACAAGTGAAGTATTTATGTGTGAATGAAGTATGTATGTATGTACAAGTGAAGTATGTATGTATGTGCGAATGAAGTATGTATGTATGTATGTATGTACAAGTGAAGTATGTATGTACAAGTGAAGTATTTATATATGTGTGAATGAAGTATGTATGTATGTGCGAATGAAGTATTTATATATGTGTGAATGAAGTATGTATGTATGTGCGAATGAAGTATGTATGTATGTGCAAGTGAAGTATTTATATATGTGCGAATTAAGTATGCATGTATGTGTAAATGAAATATATATGTATGTGCAAGTGAAGTACCTAAATGTATGTATGTGCAAGTGAAGTATGCATGTATGTGTATGTGAGATATGCATGTATGTGCAAGTGAAGTACCAATATATATGTATGTGCAAGTGAAGTACCAATATATATGTATGTGCAAGAGAAGTATACATGTATGTGCGAGTTGACTATGCATTTATGGCCTAAACGGCTTCCCATATCTCTCCCCTTCTTTCTCTCTCCCTCTTTCATGTCTATCTTCACTTGTAATTGTAACTATCAATAAAGGCATAAAAGCTAAAAACAAATCTTTAAAAAAAGAAAGAAGATTATAAACGCCGTGCTAGCAAATCAGTATAGTTCATTCTTTATGAGCCATGAAGGCGCACCACAAATTCAAGGTCCCACATGAATCTGCCATTACATTTTGAGATATCTTGTGCAACTAGACATGTTGGTCTAAAGGTGGCACTGTCTGGAACTACAGGAAAAGCCATATATAGGCAGGGGCCAAAGCCATAGGGGAACCACAATCGCATCATAAAAGGTTCAAAATTACATGGCACTTCAGCCAGTAGTCTTCAAGATATCTTGTTTCGGTTGACGGACGAATCCGGACAGACGAAGCGACATATACACTGTCACCCTTACGGTGCGTTCAGACTTGAATTGAAATATTCGCCTCGGTTCGTCACGTTTGTGCTGCGCCAGGTCGCGCCGCGCCCGTTTGTGGCGCTCGCGCAACTTCTCGTCTCTGCATAGACTTTGTATGTAATCGCGCCGCTGTAAACATCCAAGTCTGAACGCACCTTTAGGGCTCCATTTGTCACCGCTAAACCCCTTATCCCTGAACTTCTTTGCCTTTTTTACTATTTTGAAAAACATTTTTGAATCGTTCAACTAGCCAATCTACATTGACACGTTGTGAGCTTGTAGGAAAAAAAAGGCTAAGAAGTTTAGGGATAAGGGGTTTAGCGGTGACGAAAATGGAGCCCTTAGAGCCCGAGCCCCTGGCGAGGCTAAACATCACGGCTACATGCTTAACCCATTTTGGGCGGGAACCCCTTTAGGTGTTTTCACTTTTCAGCATTATGTTATACTTTAGCTATTGAAAAATAGCAGATCTACAATCTCATAGCGCGCCACCGAGTGGCGCGCTACGAGCTTGTAGGTCTTCTATTTTTGAAAAATCGTGAAAAATCGTCGAACGTTTTTAGCTCAAATCTTTGCTTCTAGGAGGTCACTGGAACAACATATTTTTAGATGGGGGTCGGCGTCCAATTACATATATTTTTGGGGGTCCTTCACATGAAAACGTTTGAGAACCACTGACACAGAAACATGGGTTTTTCAAGAAAACTGTCATGATTTCGGAGACATTTGTAGAATCGTCCTCAGGTCTAAATGGGTTAAACACACGTGCACAGAAACGCACGCATGCACAGACACAAACACGCACACAGACACGCACCGTCCTGATGGGGACGTGGCAGAGGTCTTCCTCTGTGACGTCGACGTCCTGGTCTTTGGGGGCGAAGCCCTTCTTGGTGAGCAGCTGCAGCAGCGAGGCGTTGTCGCTGGGGGCGTCCTGCTGCGCCGCCGCGTGCTGCTGGGAGACCCCCCCGCGCTGGGAGACCCCCCCGCGGGTCAGCATCAAGGCCAGCACGCGACAGTAGAAGTCTGCGGAGACGAGCAGCTTGACCACGGTAGGCTTCAGATGCTCCTGCTTGTACTGGTCCTTGTACAGCGGCTCGCGCAGCTCCACCGGCACATTCTCTGTTATGGGCCGTGAGAGACGGGAGGAACATCATGACATGTTTTTAAGACATTTTTACAGTGGTGGTGTAGCCTATTGAGTGTTTTCTATATGAGCCCATTTGACCTCGTTGTATAAATGAACGGAGGAGACCAGGCATGCCCTTATTTCTGTATCATTTTATTTAATGATATTATCATTTAAGACAAAAGCTTAGTTACCAAATTCATGTTCAGTCCACACTCCAGCAGTGCTAGTCATCCTGCCGAGCTGAACCTCACACCAGCGGTGCTGTCCCGCAGTGCCCGATTTTGATCTCTGCCTCTCCCTGTTTCTCTTTCTGTGTCTCTAGCTCTCCCTGTCTCTGGGAGACCAAGCTTATGTATGGATTTGCGTAGCCTATGCGTACGCCTGTGCATGTATTGTACAAAACCGTGCGCGTGGTGTGTGAGCACGTGCACGCAGATTCTAAACATCATACTGAACAGGTGACCATTTCTAATTTCTATAGGATGTCAACACAGTGTCCCATTGATCACGATGGCCCTGCGCGTGGTGTTTCACCAGACACAGGTCACAAGTCCAGAGTACCATGCAGTCACCTGCATGCAGTCATCACTAAGCACAGTATACTGCATACTGCAACAGTATATCTATTATACATTTGAAAAGGTGTCCCCAAGACAGGAACAAAAGGCACCAGCTACTACGTCACTGACACACTGCAACACACACTGCAACAACCCACTAAACACACTAACACGTCACAGACTTACCCTCCGCGTCGTTCGTTCCCTATCTCCTCATGTCGCGCCGCACGCCCAGACTCAACACCAGCCGCCTAAACATTGTCATTGCACTGCCACTAAAGCCGCCTCCCGTCCACACGCGCAAACAATATCAATATCAATAATAAACACAAACACGCCACAAGCACCGACACCCCCGCCTAATTTGTTGCCACGTCTATGACAACAAGCACCGAAAAAATGCCATTCAACACGCTACTTACACACACTACCACTCGCTTACAATACGCGGACCTGGCAACACTACATCTCCCATTTGCTCACAGCCCACCACGTGACCCACACACACACATACCAAAACCAAGTAGAAGAAGAAGAACTAGAACTACACAGCGCACACTCTGATTCTAACTTGGAGACTTACCATAATGCTAACACGACCGCGTCGACACCTGGCGTGGTACAAGCGGGACAAACCCAGGCGCATATATGGATACCAACAACAACACTACACGCACACGCGCGCGCTGCAACAACAAACAGCTACGTACAGTGTCAGTGTGTGTGTGCGTGCGTGCGTGCGTGCGCGGGGGGGGGATTTGGATCGCCTCGCGATGCCGCGACAATGGCACTACACTACACAGCGCTCGCCAGTGCCACTACGTACTCGCATTTGCAACTTACAATATCACCGTGCGAGTTGTAACATTCACTTTGTAGCACCGCTGCGACTACACAATCCAAACTTCTTTACAGCTACAAGTTGCGCCGTTTACATCCACAACAATGTGTCACTCTCTCGGTTCTGCACCGCTGCTGGAGAAGTATAGCACTGTCGAAGGCAGCGCAACTACTCCCCCCCCCCCCCCCCCCCCCACACACACACACACACACACACCAGAGAGGGAGGAGAGACAAGAGAGCGAGAGAGAGACAGAGCACACACGTCTTCACGTAGGAACACAGATAGACAAAGACAGCGCTTTCCAGTCCTTAGTAACTCCTTACCTTTTCTCTCACATTGTTTTCTTAGCTTTGTGACTGACCAATGAGAAGCAGATTGTATTGTCTGCAAAGCAACTATGTGTCTGTCACAAATAAAAGTTCTGTCCTGCAAGCCCATGTCATGTCAACACAGACAAGGCAGCTGTGCGCGCGGTGACTCCTGCAAATTACACTGACCCAATATTATTTTGTACAACCTAGCAAACCATAACATATGATGGTTTGGAGAATAGGCTGGTCTCTCTTTTTACAAGACATACGCCATTGCATACAGGTTCTCAACCTTTTTAATTTCAAGGACCCCCATAACTCTGACAGTAAAACCAAATGGACCCATAAGAGTCCCATTTGATTCCATTTGTACAGTATCAGAGTTAAAAGTTATAAAACAGTCCATTGGGTTCCATTTGTACACTCTCAGAGTTACACACCTGTAGGGTCCACTTGGTTCCATTTGTACACTCTCAGAGTTACAGACCTATAATGGGTCCATTTCGAACCCCCTCAAGGAACCATGAGGGTCCCTGGATCACACCTTTGAGAGCCACTGCTTTCCAAAAATACACAACTAATATAGAGCATATTTGATCAATTTAATGTTAGGCTACAGATTATTTTGACATCTTAATTTAACAGAACCGCCCACGCACGACACATGCACATGCACGACGTGCACGTCCACATCCACATGCACGCGCGCATGTGTCCTCTTTTTGCTCATTCAGAATATGGTATGCCTACACACTTAAAATAATGCAAACACGCAAATTGCGCAAACGACTGCATCGACACCTGGCGTGGAACAAACGGGACGAACCGAGGCGCATATATGGATAACAACAACAACACTACACGCGCGCGCGCACACGCGCTGCAACACAAAACAGCTGCATAACACGCGTGTCACTGTGGACTTCTGTATCTGTGGACTTCTGTATCGCAACGCGGGGCAACGCAACTCTGGGATGAGCGGGCCGAAGGCCCGCGAAATTCTAGTATATAAACATTAAACAATATGGAATATTACGTGATGTGGTTCCAATACACAACAGTGGGAGAAAGTACCCAAATGTTTTACTTAAATTAAAGTATCCGTACTGCAATATCAAAATTACTCCTGTTAAAAGTAAAGGTCGGGTATTCAAAATGTACTTGAATACGTTACTAAAATGCGACGCATATTGTGAGCTTGTAGATTAAAGCAATAAGCCACAAGAGCGTAGCGGAGTGTCTCCGACCCTTTGAAATGTAGTGAATTACAAGTATGCAATATTTGCAAGTAAGAGTACTGTAAATTGGAAATACTCAAAAGTACAAATACCTCAGAATTGTAGGCTACTTATGTACTGTACTTTGGTAAATGTACTTTCCACCACTACTTTTTTTCTAATAAGGCGAGACACACTGAGAAATTGTTGGTAAATACAAACTGACTGCACGGTCCCATGGAATGTACATTGTCCACAGGGCGACAACACAACATATACATAGGGAAGACATATTTGAATATTCTAACCACAATAAGTACAAGAATCACGGCACTCCATCTTTAATTTAACCTTGACGTGACCATCCTGGTAACATTTGTGCACTCTCAGAGTAACATTAACAGTTAGGGGGGGTTTACTGTGCACGCAATACCAGAAAGCCACAGAAAGAACAGCACAGTCAGCATTCCCACTATAACACTGAGTCAACTGCATACAGTTGGGTGCCACCGATATTGTCCCTTATCATTTGACCCATTTAGGCCTGACCTCAACATTTTAAAAAATCCTTCTAAATCCTCCAGTTTTCTGAAATAAATATTTTCACGATTTTTCAAAAATAGCAGATCTAAAGCTCGTAGCGCGCCACTCGGTGGCGCGCTATGAGCTTGTAGATCTGCTATTTTTCAATAGCTAAATTAAATTATAAAATTAATTATGTTTAAAACACCAAAAGGGGTTCCCGCCCAAAATGGGTTAACTGTCCTTTTGCGCAGATCACGCAAACCTCAGCAAAAAGAAAAGGACAATATCAATGGCCTCCAACTGTATATAACAGCATTAGTAGCAAACAGTGTCTCTTTATGGGACCTTCAGACCTGCTAACAGCTTCCTGCATGCTGCATCTCTGTGAGTGATCTCTGCTCTGGGGGAGAGATGAGGGGAAAACTGGGGCGGCTGTGGTCGGCAGAGCGGGCGCCCGGGCGGAGCCGTGAGGTTCCCGGTTCGATCCCGGGCTCCCCCAGAGTTAGTGTCGAAGTGTCCTTGTAGCAAGACTCTCAAAAACGCCTAATCGCTCACGATGATGTGCAGGTTGGTGCCTTGTATGGTTTCCTCTGTCCTCGGTATATGTGTGAAAATGCACTGAATGGCTGAATGAAATGCACAATCTATGTTGTAAAGCGCTTTGGATAAAATCATAAAAGCGCTATATATAAATGCATAATTTTACCATTTAACTCTGCTGGACTGAAAACAAGGGAAGTTTTTCCATATAACGGAAACTGGGTGACAGTAAATGACAGCCTCTGCAGGGGGATATACGAGGAACGAACTGCTCCACAGATAACGTCATCATCTGCATGAGCAGCTCAGCTATACTTTAACCAGGAAACTCTCTCTCTCTCTGTGTGTGTGTGTGTGTGTGTGTGTGAGAGAGCGCGAGTGTGCGTGCTTGCGTTCATGTACTATAGAAGACAGTACAACAGAAGTCACAACTCGAGTAAAAATCCCATTTTCTTTTCCTACATTTTTCAAAATATTTTACATAAAAAAAATATATATATATATATATTTCTAAGAAACTGCATAAATTGCCGATCTACAAGCTCGCAAAGTGGCGCAAAGTTTGCTATTTTCACTATGGGTTCAGGCAAAAATCTAATCTCTCTTTTGGGTCTCGACTTGAATTCCCATCTAAATACCAACAACACTACTCGAAAAGGTCAGTTGCATCTCACAGGCACGCACACACGCACGCGCACATGCACACGCGCACACACACACACACACACACGCACACGCACACACACGCACCCCTCATCATGCTGACCCATATTTGGACTCAGTGAATGGCTGCTCAGGGAGTCAGGATTATCTTTAAGATTGGAACGGACTCTTCCATTCCCACATCATGCGGGGGGCGGAGAGGAAGGATTCCTCTTCTCTCCTCTCTAATCCACTGGTTCTCAAAGTGGGGTCTGGGCTGCATGGGGACTCCACATGGGTCCTTGAGGCGGTTCCACGATGGTCCCCCCATGCAAAATGAGTTAATAGCTCTTCACAATCAGATGAATTCTTTCTCTGCATGAATATGTTCGTACCCCCCAGCCTATATGGGGCGTTATCTGCTATAGGTACGAACATATTACACAAGTAAGGTTTTCATTGTGAGCTCGCAGATCAGCCATTTTCATAAGATCCTGAAAAAATTATTCTGTGTTTGCAGTCTCTGCACTCTTCCTGCACTCCGTTCCTTCTCCCCCCACACACACACACACAGCACTTCACGCCATGCACTCCCCCGTGAGTCGTGACGTCAGTGTTGTTTTTGTCGACTAAAACTAAGACGAAAAATGTTCGTCGACTACCATTTTCCACTGAAGAAAACTAAATGGAAAGTAAATGAAAACTAAGCTATGATGACTGAAACTAAGACTAAATATACTGACAATTTTGTCAACAAATAAAAACTAGACTAAAATGTTAGGAAGGGACTAGTGGACAAGAGATCCAGTATAAGTCTTTTTACACTGAAAATAGCAGATCTACAAGCTCACAACGCGCTGCTATTTTCAGCAAGTGTAAAAAGTAAAACAGTCGGCATCAACGCCCGCCAAAATACATTTTAGTCGACTAAATCAACTGTAGATTTAGTCTAAAATCTTATGACATTTAGTCGACAAAAACTAGAAAAAACACTAAAACATTCCAGGTGACTAAAACGTGACTAAAACGCCATTATAGTTACTGTGTTTTCAATGGGTGAGTTATGCCCGATTCATACTCCTATTTTACCGCTGTAGTGCCGAAATGATTTCCGAACCTCAAATGACGTCACATTGTAGGCTCTACAGAGCCGAACCGACTTTTATTCAGCTCTAAAATAGGAGTATGTTAGTAGTTACCCACAATACGTAATGTAATCCAAAAGAACCGTCTCCTTCTCCTGCCAGTGCGGAGTCTGTCATGTAAACTGACATGGTGCGCTGAGTGGAGTCTGTCATGTAAACTGACATGGTGCGCTGAGTGCGCTCCCAGAGTGAAACACATTCCACATGAGAAAGAGAAAGTATGGCTTTCCACAGGGCATAACGTCATCATAATGATGATGATTGGTCAACATAGGGTAACATAGGGTAATTACTTTAGGCCTGTCTGTGCATGGGCAGGGCATCAGCATTATATCCATATCATTAGACTGGATATTGTCTGTGATTTTGGATATTGTACTATTGGTATAAGTGTTCTATTCCTGTTTTTTAGAGTAGAGCTTAAAACAAACCACAACTGGACCAGTGACGGTCCAGTTAGGGAATATTTTTTCCTTGAAAACAATGTGTCTGAATTGGAAAATCTTAAAAGTAAAGTAACTAGTAACTATTTACTTTCATAATTTAGTAACTAGTAAAGTAATTAGTTACTTTTTCAGACTAGTAACTATAACTAATTATACTTTTTAAAAATAACTTGAACAACACTGATCCTCAGTGATGTATGCCAAGGTCATCTGGGGTTTCGGGTCTCGACAACATCATACCCCTCACTCAGGTGACCAAACCCGGGGGTGATCAAGTCCCGACTTATACGTCCCAGTAGCTACCCTCAATCAGTCCCATTAGGGCAAGACCAGGGCCACCACAATCCGTTGCTCCGGAACTACTCTGCCGCGGGACTGGGTAGGTCTGGCGCGTGGAAGGACTATATAGGCTCTGTGGGTTGACTCCTGTCCGGGCCCCTCCTATACGTCTCACCAGGTCCACTCCTGCTCTCACCAGGTCCAGGACACCAGACACCAGACACTTCATTATTGAGAAAAAATGCACAGGCAGTCGCCAAAGATAAAACGGTGGTTTGTGTGTGTGTGTGTCACTCAGATCGCACTGCCACATAAACGCTAGAACGTTATAGATCATGTGAGCGTGCCGCAAGTGACGCAAGCTGCGAGTCTATAGTGTGATACATTTTCTTCAAATGGTAGCTATGGGATGCAGAACTGGTGGGGCGTGCACAGAGAGAGTTATGTAAAAAAGTGATGCAGTGACACACACATAGAGCCGTGTTCTACAGTCGCTTCCCTGTCCTTCTTTCACACTCCACAGCGCTGGAGGAGAAACAGAGCTGCCAGCCATATCACTATGGAAACGGTGGAAGAGAGAGAGAGAGAGAGAGAGAGAGAGAGAGGTGGTCATTTTGTCCCAGTAAAATGCAGAGGCTGTGGGACTGGACTGGACTGCAGAGTAAAGGCCAGCTAACTAACCCAGTTAGCTTAATGCTAATCTAATACGGCAGAAACAAGGCCTAAACACAATGTATAGTTCAGTAACAAACAAAGCCAGAGACTGTATAGTTGCATGGTGGAGTGCTGCAACGACTTGACATGTGTTCAACTTTTACTCATACTACACGATACCGTAATAGAATGAATGCTAGTCCAGAATGGCACAATAAAAGTAAGCTATGCATTGACACTATGGGACATATTACCAAGTAAGCCTTGTCACACACGCACACACAAACCGTATGCATTTGAACTATAAGAGAGGAGACATAATTTGAATACAGACAGAGGGCAGTATTATGCGTGTCTTAAGTACCAGGTCTTATGACTTAACTTAAGACCTGGAGGCGTGGTCAATGCTGTTTGGCCACTCAGAATAGCCAAATGGCATTGATCACGCCTCCAGGTCTTAAGTTAAGTCATAAGACCTGGTACTTAAGACACACATAATACTGCCCAGAGTGTCTAAACTAAAGAAATCTGAAGGGAGAGACAATAAAGCAGGGATGTATCTCGCTTGCTCACACACACACACACACACACACACACACACACACACACACACACACACACACACACACACACACACACACACACACACACACACACACACACACACACACACACACACACACACACACACACACACACACACACAGCTAAAACAGGGTCTGCAAAGCCAATTATATGTGTTTCCCTGGGCCTCCAATCTTCATTAAAATGCAATAGGGTATAGAGTAGTAGACAACCTGGTGGGCCCTTCCCAGTTGACAGCCAACAATACCCCCCCCCCCACACACACACACACACACACACACACACACACCATTGACAGGTAGGTGAGGCCAGACAGAAGGTGACACATATAAAGAAAGAATAAACCCACAACAATCACGTATAATTATGGTATGACTGCATTCTTCTTCAACGTAGCAAAGTCAAAATGTTCATCATTGACCCATATGGTTATTAATAGTAGCCTACATCCAGTTCTCAAAATCTCCAATCTTGTATTTGATTAAGAAGACTAATTAGAAAATGTAAACATATGTTGCATTAATTCACGTCCTGTCATATGTTCGATGTGTGTGTGCGTGCGCGCGCGTAACACTGACACAAATTCCATGCGGCGTATTGGCCCATTTTCACCCGCGGTCCACTTTGCATAAGATGCTGCTGTAGCCTTTTCACATTGTCATAACCTAGCCTATACTCCCCACTGGCTTATAGTGGCTACTTCATTACATTTACACATTTGTTTCCAGATTCCAATGGCTTATATTATTGTTTGGCCAGTTTCAACATAACTCAAAATACAGACAGGCCAAATAATAGCCAAGCACACTGACAAAGGGCTTTGTTGCAACTAAATGGCAGGGATGGATATACCTGGCTCCAATTGGCTGTTCTGTCTGTGGCTTGCAACATTTTTTGGGGGGGCACGTGACGTCATGATGATTAACTTGTTAATAATTCTACATTGTGGAAAGGGAATTGACAATAATGGCACTGGATTGTCAAGAAGGGATGGTGTGTGTGTTCGCCGGTATAGCAGCACACACCGCCAGCAGGATAGCCTCCCAGCTGGATGGATCCATCACACACACACACACACACACACACACACACACACACCAAAGGCCAATTTAACTCTGGGACCCATTTATCCCTGCTACGATTAATTATTAAGTGCCCTGCCCAAGCACTTGGCTGCTTCTTCTCTTCTGCCCCTTTTTGCATTATTATAGCTAGGCTAAAAGGCTATATCTTCTCAGGGATAATATAACTGCTAAAGGCTCAGACAGAGGAAAGACGCCCATTACATTTTACCATACCTGCCGACCCGTAAGATTTCCCCAGCAGCCAGCGGACGCTGGCGCAGATCTTGGCTCGGTTGAAATCATACTGATCCAGCGGTTTGATCTCCGGCACGGAGAACGCCTTCTTCATCGCGTTGTTCGCATCCACCATTGCCGAGCCGAGAGAGGAGCCACCGGGCACACTGTGACACCTCACCAGCCAGTCACCACCACCACCACGCCTGCATCAGCCAGCACGCCACCGCACCGGTCCGGGAAGATGATGTGATGATAATGCGAGGATGAGCGAAGAGTGGGTGTGGATGCATGGATGGATGGATGGATGGGGTCCTCCCCATCTCTGTCTGTGAGGAGGGAGGGAGGAGAGGAGAGAGCAAACCCTGATGCTCTCTGTGGCGCCGCATCGCGGATACTGAGGGGGTGGACAATAGAATAGTAGCCTAACATAGAGACTACTCGTGTCAAGAATATTATAGCCTGCCTAGTGCCTACTAGCTGGTATATTTCTCAACTACAAGTAAAGTGTAGTTTAATTTGCTTTAAAATATATCGGCTGTGTAGTGGGACCTATAGCCTTCGATCAAGAAAGACTATTGATCCGAGGCTAATGTGAGCTGAGCTGTGTTATTAGAGACAGGGCAGCCCCTGACTGTGGCTGACTGAGTCTGGAGGCCTATATATTAGTGTCATGTGGAGTGTGTAGTTCAGGCAGAAAACGCGGGTTGAATAAATCAGGGAATAGATTGTATGTAGCCTGACAAAGGCAGAATCAATACATTTCCGGAGTTATGGGCTATGACCTGCTGAAATATGGCCTCCTGGTGGCAGCACAGTATACGACAGGCACTGGCATTTAAGAAAATGAAACAAACAACAGTGTCAAGTGTACAATACAAAATGTTTATTCCAATTTCACAGTCATTATTCACACATGTGACATAACAAACGCAGGCAGAGCGAGTCTCCATCTCTTCCACTCACAGACGCAGTGGGCATTCTAGTCAGGGAATATAAATACAATCTGGGAATACATTTCTTACCAT
This sequence comes from Electrona antarctica, assembly GCF_951216825.1. Taxonomy (NCBI): domain Eukaryota; kingdom Metazoa; phylum Chordata; class Actinopteri; order Myctophiformes; family Myctophidae; genus Electrona; species Electrona antarctica. Next base: position 51,788,579 of record NC_136809.1, read on the forward strand.
GACGTTTCTTCACCAATGTGTTTGTAAAGGTGTCTACTAACATATCCCACATTGCTTTCTATTCAGCCACCCTAGGGGAATGTTTGACAGCTGCTGAAAGTTGGGGTACCATACAACCATTATAAGGCAACATTTTCTAAATTTAATTATTCTTTAAATGATACTGAATCGATTCCAAGCGTGCCCAAATGCGCTAACCTCATCACATTGTGATGACGGCTATGGCCGTTTTTATCCCAAGCTGTGTTTTTCGTGCGAAACTAATGCTTGGAATGGATTTAGAATCATGAAAACCCCCTAGTTTGACGTCAGCAGCTGTCAAAAATTCCCCTAGGGTGGCTGAATATAAACCAATGTGGGATATGTTAGTAGACAGTTACAAACACATTGGTGAAGAAACTTCTTGGTAAGAAATGTATTCCCAGATTTGACATTATTCTGACAATGTTCTCTGACCATTCGTAGTGGAAATGTCATCGAGGCACTGAGTGGTTGTGTTAGTAGTGGTCATTATAACGACGCCATACAAATCATAAAAAACATCAACAGGAGCGTATCTTTAAAACAAAAAAAATCATAGTTTTTACAAACGAGAATATTAACCCATTAAGACCTGAGACCAGATGCTACAAAATGTCTTCTAAATCACGACAGTTTTCTGGAAAATGTGTGTTTCTATATCAGTGGTTCTTAAACTATTTCATGTCAAGGACCCCCAATATGTTATTCCAGGGACCCTCCAGAAGCAAAGATTTGAGTTAAAACCTTTGCTGTGAAAGAATATATATATATACTCAAAGATTTGCACACGTTTTCACACATTTTCAAAAAGAAAGCAGATCTACACGCTTCTATATCTGCTATTTTGTGAAGAATATGCTATATTTCAACAGCTACAGTTTAAAAAATAATGGTTAAAGTGGTTAAAAAGCTACGGTGACAGAGATGCGTTCCAGGCCTTAATGAGTTTAAATTCATAACACTGCTACCGAAAGAAGAATTTCATATATAGTCAAACATGTAGCATAACATCATTTCTCAAAATAAGGCAAGTAGAAGAACCTGAATCCTCTTCTTCCACGGACAGCACAGGTGATATAGATCACATGGTACACTAGAGTGGGGATTGAAGCACAGGTGATATAGATCACATTGATTGAAGCACAGGTGATATAGATCACATTGATTGAAGCACAGGTGATATAGATCACATTGATTGAAGCACAGGTGATATAGATCACATTGAAGCAATAACAGTGTGAAAATGCTGAATATAGCCTACCCATTTAGACCTGAGGATGATTCTACAAATGTCTTCTATATCATGACAGTTTTTTTTTAAAAGAACATGTTTCTATGTCAGTGGTTCTCAGACAGTTTCATGTCAAGGACCCCATACATTTTATGTAATTGGCCGCCGACCCCCACCTGAAAATATGTTGTTCCAGGGACCTCCCCAGAAGCAAAGATTGGAGTTAAAAACGTTATAATATATATTTAAAGATTTGCACCACATATTTAGGATTAAAAACAAAATAGCTAAAGTATAACATGATGCTTAAAACACCAAAAGGGGTTCCCGCCCAGAATGGGTTAAATAAATAAAGCGGCCAAAGGTCAAGTTAAAAACATTTTGGTTGGAATTAAAAATTAAAAAATATATATATGTTTACCCCCAGGAATGAAGAGAAGAAATCCAGGAACAAAGAAAATGGCACTTGAAACACCTGCAAGAGACAATAGTGATTCAGTTTAAGTACACAAAGTATATAGCAGTGACCTTAAAGTTTCAAGCGTCCAGACGTCCACATTATGCGGTTATGTTAATTATGCATGTAGATCCACACGAGAGCGGCGGGGAGCGCTTCGGACACCCAGAGAAAGCTGCGTGTAGTGTAGGCTATATTATGCACGGCATGTAAAATGCATATTATGTGGCATTGTGGCATAATCATTCAGTAGAGGCTACTGGGCATAATCAACTATAGCTGATGTTTTTCCTTTCTTTTCATTACAATTTAAATGATTTTACATAGGCCCATATTCTCATAACTACCCTCTTCTGCCAGAAGTAGGCTACAAAGTAATGTATACATAAGCATGAGCTTCATAGTTTGCAGATCTTAAAGCTCACAACGAGGGGGCGGCATGATGCATTGTGAACTTACGAGTTTGACTTTGGAGATTGAATATAATGTAGATCATCCGTCTTTCCAGATTGGTAATCACCATAATTTATATCTGTTCCCCGAAAATAGCTCATCTACAAGCTCATGCACTGGCTGCAGATCGGCTATTTTCGGCTCTCATTAGCAGGCAACAGTGCAGCACTATTTCTCTCTCTGTTTCTGGCACGACAGCGCCCCTAACTGGTACTCATGAGTCACACATGAGTCACACACAAACATAGGTTAACACGAGTCACATAGGTGTCACACGGACCCGGACATTGCTGTTCCTTGGAGTGGTTGCACCACTCAAAAATAATTGCTGTGATACTGGACGTGGAAAGTCTGGTGACGTGAGGTTAGTTTGGAGGGGACGATTGTGTCACCGTTTCAGCAAATAGGCGGCATTCGCTGTACGACAAAGTCTCCAAAGTTTGCCACTCTGGGAGGTGGTTTCAAAAAGAGCCGGTTAAGTCCCCAAAAACGCCGTCTCTGTGTGGCAGAAAGGGCAGATTGGCTAAATACTTGCCCCGGGTAACGCAGAATACGTCCTCATGTGGACACCACCTTAGACTATACAATTGGTCACAGGTTTGGTTGTCAAGTAACCATTTGTTTTTAGGTTGAACTTAAGGAGCATTTAGTGATTTGGGTGATTTTGGAGGAAAAAAACGGTCCGCCCTAGCAACAAGATGTGCACATGCACGCACTACAGTGGGGATACACACAACAGGCCAACAGCACGCACACCAAGGCCCGCCCCGCTCAATCCTGATTGGATGAAGGCTTTCTCACCCACCACCAAAACTGAAACTAGGGTTTTTTGACCCCTGCGGTTCACTGGGGACAGGGAGGAACTCATTATATGGTCAGCACACTCTAGAGTAGGGAGGATTATCACAAATAAAGTTTAAAAAAAAAAGTGATATTTGAATTAAGTGAAATCACTGAATATACCTTTAAAGGATGGAAATGAAGTATACAACCTCTTATGGTCAAAGGTAGATCACTGTTTAATCATTCCAGATTAAACAGCCCTGAACTGAGAGGATGTTTTCACCGGAGGCGGTTTTCTGGCCCGGACAAACCGCCTAGTGGTTCTAGTTCATTCTAGTGGTTGCCCTAGTGCTGATGCCTCATTCCTTTCTATGATTTCCCTCAGGGGAGGCAGGCACAGACCATGGAGGGTCTTGTACATAACACCAGCCTGTTTAAAAACTTTAAAATTGGAAGGTGACTGGCAGAGAAGACAAAATATGATGGGTAACCGCCACAGAGTTATAAAGGATAGAGGGCGGATAGCCCCGCCCGCTGCTATTCATTTCAATGGAAGTTGCTCAGTGGCGTTTTGAAGCACCCGGAAGAACGCTCCACTTCCGCATTTTTCCAAAATGTGGTGCCCAAAATGCGGAAGTGCTCAATGTTAAACCACCAGCTGCACAGGGTTTCCTCGTGCTAAAATGCACGGGCCCACCTGCAGTGCCAGATCTGACCAGTAGGGCCGAGTGCTTCAACGCTGGCCAACCCTTCTGGGGGCTTGGTAAACCAACCAGAGCAATAATTTCAAACCTAAATCCAAGTTTACACCATTCAAAAGGAATGAATGGCTCACTTGTCACATACTGCCATCTGGTGGAGAGAGATGTTCATGTAGCCGTAAATAAGAAAACAGAATAAAGTCCACGCAGACTGTTAACACTCCCAACGCGGATCGCGTATCAATACGTTATCAATTAATCAAACGTCGGGTGCGGATCACGTATCAATACGTTTCAATCACTTTTTTATAGAATACTTTCATTCATCTTTTTACCCACCCGGACAATGAAGAACCATCGCCCTATCATTGCTGCTTACTCCCGCTCACGTGATCAGAAAAAAAAACAAAAAACAAAAACCCCCCTCCCCTCCTGAAAACAGGAGGGCTGGCCGCTTTACGTGTAGAAGCCAGTTGAACGCTGAACGGAACGCTGCCTATTGCCTAAACACATATGCACCAGATCGGCATTGCAATGCATAACATCTGCAACACACATGGACAGATGCATGTTTCCTTCTTCATACTGTAGCGACCAAACGATCCCCGAGCCTACAATACTACCACAGTATCGAGGGGCCGCCACGACAAGACAGTGTTCCGTTGGTGGATCACGTATCGCCATGCAGAGCCGTCATAATCGGAGATCGCTCAGACGTGTGATTGTAACGCTTTTTTATTCATTATAATTGTAGTGATAAGACCGCAATGAACGCGTCGGGGACGTAATCGACCCGGGTGTAATGTATAACGAACTTTTCCGCGACCTAAACCGTGGTGTTGTCATCTGTGGAAGTCATTTTTTCCTTCTCGTCGACATCACAGCCGGGTGACGCTTTTTCCCCCCTCCATCGCCCCCAAGCTGCATGCCCATAGCCTGGCTTGGCCAGCCTCATAGCGGGGATTCACTGAAGATTCTTCCCCGGAGGAAACATCAGTGAACCCTCGCTATGAGTCTGGCCGTGCCAGGCTAGCATGCCCAGGCATGTTCCCCTACACTAGCTTGAAAAACAAAATCAGCTGATGACAAGGCGTCTCACCGTTATACTATAGTTCTGAACCGAACGGTGGAATGGGACTTTTTATAGCCGTACGGATCAAGACTTTTGCTGCCCAATGTGCCCATGACCCCCCCCCCAATGTTACTGCGATCAAAACAATGAAAGCAGTGAGATAGATTAGGCGAGGCGGCAATCATCATCAAAAAGAAAGCATAGTTATGAAGGTTTATAGTCAGACATTGACAGGCAGATATAACAATAAACACAATAAATATGCTATACATCCTATACATCGAATGAAAGCCCTGAATGTGTACTTTTACGAGGAAAATAGTAAACATTGATCCCATGTACAGTTTGTCATAAATTGGATACTGGGTGGATGCACATTGCGCCCACCAGATATAACTGCAGAGAAGACATGGACCCGAACTCAATATTCACAAAATAAGGCCTATAGCGACATATAAATACTATATACCGTATGAAACAGAAGACTCTCTGCTTTCATAAGGAAAAAAATTGTACTGTAATAATAAAAAAATCACACCCCTGTGAAGTGAGCAGTGCAACTCTACTTCTCTACTTATTCACTACAGCTCGCTATATACGGACTGAGGCAGAAAGTCATGTAAACCTTTTATTTACAGTTTGGTCTGTAAACTTCTACTGTAATAATAAAAATCACACCCCTGTGAAGTGAGCGTTGCAACTGTTCTGTACTTATTCACTACAGCTCGCTATATACGGACTGAGACAGAAAGTCATGTAAACCTTTTATTTACAGTTTGGTCTGTAAACTTCTACTGTAATAATAAAAATCACACCCCTGTGAAGTGAGCGGTGCAACTGTTCTCTACAGTTGCACCGCGCAACTATAAAGAACAGTTGCACCGCTCACTTCACAGGGGTGTGATTTTTATTATTACAGTAGAAGTTTACAGACCAAACTGTAAATAAAAGGTTTACATGACTTTCTGTCTCAGTCCGTATATAGCGAGCTGTAGTGAATAAGTACAGAACAGTTGCAACGCTCACTTCACAGGGGTGTGATTTTTATTATTACAGTAGAAGTTTACAGACCAAACTGTAAATAAAAGGTTTACATGACTTTCTGCCTCAGTCCGTATATAGCGAGCTGTAGTGAATAAGTAGAGAAGTAGAGTTGCACTGCTCACTTCACAGGGGTGTGATTTTTTTATTATTACAGTACAATTTTTTTCCTTATGAAAGCAGAGAGTCTTCTGTTTCATACGGTATATAGTATTTATATGTCGCTATAGGCCTTATTTTGTGAATATTGAGGAGTTCACGTCCATGTCTTCTCTGAAGTTATCTGGTGGGCACAAGCTGCATTCAATAACCAATTACTGTCTAACTGTAGATGGGATCAATGTTTACTGTTTTCCTCGTAAAAGTACACATTCAGGGCTTTCATTCGGTGTATAGGATGTATAGGATATTTATTGGGTTCAATTTTATATCTGCCTGTCAATGTCTCTGACTTTAAACCATCCATAACTCTGCTCGCTGTTCAAGATAACCACTTCCAGGCAAATGCAGGTGTTGCAAAAAGGTCAATATCTCCAGAATGGAACATGGTAAAATCAAAATGTATTTTTTTAATTGAAGTGGACAAGTTCAGCTTTCTTTTGATGTAGGCGTGTGATTCTCGCTATAAGAGAACATTTTACTGTGGGCCCCCGAACAAGGCCTTTGTGCAATGTTAAATGGCAGCAACATCCAAATAGGCCTGTTGAGATCTTCCAGCAATCAAAGTGTTAAGAGGACACTGTTATTCCTTTGTTTTGCCCAATGGGTTCCAGGATTGACAATAACATGACAGAAGATGAAAGAAAGGCCCTCATGGATCTGGAACAAAACGATACCACGACAATGTGAATATAGTAGCCTACGTGAAATCAGTATGGACTTGGACATATTGATCATTAAATAAAAAGGTGTGTTCCTATGCTCAATATTATAATGTTCCATAACTGTCTTGGTTGATGGGGTTTGCCATGTGTAATTTCTCACTTTCACAATAAAGAAAAGAATAAATGCTTTTCTATATAAAGACAAGTTATATAGACAATTATAATTTAAAAACAATCTGTCAGAGGAGAAGCAAACCACGACTACTTAGGAGACCATTTTTAGGATTTGTGTACCATTTCTTCAATCTTCGGTATCTTAAAAATCTTTGGCTATGCTCAGTGTTCACGAGACGCTGGGGATTATAGGTACCAAATTGTATTCACCTGAGGAAGACCGCTCGCTGGTCGAAACATTGTAGTAGTTTGCACATTAAAGTTGTTTCAGAGCAGCAGCAGACTTATTCTATTATTTTATGTACATAGATAATTTGTCCTGCACAAGCGACATAGATACATGAATGAGCTGTGGCTCTAGTGCAATGGTTTAAACAAGTCCCCTCAATGTTTCTATCATCTTACCTGCTTCTGGGTTCAACTGGATGACGATACCTGCGAAAATAAGAGCTGTGGATGAAAGCAAACAGTGAGATGAGGAGATGAAAAGACAGCACAGTGTCACACTGATTATAAAGACTGAACTGGGACACAGTTCACTCTCTGTCGAAAGCATATCATAGCTGGCAATGCCAACAAATTGCAGTTTAATATTGCATGACACCTACATACAACAATACAACCATACAACATACAAACAGAACAAAAGCTCTTCCAAAGATAGCCGCTCCCACTGCACTGATTCAACCCCTAAAGTGCATATGGAAAAACATACCCATAGCGCAATAAAACCATGTTAATGAACAAAGTACAAACATGCGTATAGAACCAGACCTACCTAGTCCAGTGATAAGAAGAAGGAATGAAGCCAGGACCACTTTTCTGTTCTTCTTGACTAACGGGTGAGACGACCACCTGAACAATAGAACAAAACAAAAATAGTGAATGTATGTACAATATTGTTTGTAGCGGTCATTGCATGTAGGTTGCATTGCATGTCATGAACACGTTGACTGTGTTTCTGGGCATTCAACATTGGACCATATTGTATTAGATACAAATTAGAGGTTTGGCTTTTAAGCTTCATAAACAAGAATTAGCCCTTCGCTAAATCCCACCCCAAAAAGCGATTGTCCAATGCCAATCCACATAGTTTAGCAACTGTTGCTATGCAGGTCAAGCTTTCGCCACCTCATAGCTGTCAGTGTTATTTTCCATGGCTGTGTTGTTGAACACATACACGGCTTAACATCGAGAAAGTTACACGACTGACCCACCCAGGTGATGGCCATAATACAAATGACCGTAGTCTTACCGTGCAACATGGGTGGTCGCTAAAAGTTGATTTCTCCCTCTGTCATTCCCTCGTATTTCTAGTTTATTTGAATAGTGTCATGCAAATTTCTCCAGTGCACAGCGTACTGCAGGCCTGGTTGACTAGATTTAGAAGACATTTTGAAGGTTTTGCTACTGAAATGATCGATTATTTATTTTATATGGAGAAATCCCGTCATTTAACATGCATCTCAATTGGGGAGAAGGACAGCTTGCCCTGTCTCCTTGCTGCTAACGTGCCTATTGGGTCGGGGGAGGGACTTAGCGAAGGGCTAATAGAGCGTCGCAGTCCCGCCCCCTTTCATGACGACGCCAGGCCCAGGAAATGAATCCCAATGCATTTTTCCCATAGACATTTCAAAAAGTATTTATTTAAAGACCTTTTAAGCGTCGTACGAAGCCAACTCGAGTCGTGACAAATAATTACAAAGAAGAAAAACAACAAAAAAAGTGTTGTAACCTGCCGTTTTTTTTCTACTTTCTAATTCTTTGTTTGGCCCAAAACATTGTGTTTATTGTCATGATTTGTCACGACAAGAGTTGGCTTTGTCCGCGGCGTAAACGTCTTTAAATAAATACTTTCTGAAAGTCTATGAGGAAAATTAACGGGGATTTCTTTTCCCGGGTCTCTCGAGGGGGCGGGACTGCGACGCTCTATTGCGTGTGTGCACTCCTGAACTTACCCGCAGCAGTGGGCAGAGAGCTGGGTGACAGAACTCAGGGTGCTGAAGGACCACTGGGAGCTGCAGTATGACAGGGTGGCGGGGTCGCTGTGCAAAAAGAACAGGAAAAGATTATGTAGTCTTCTGTAAAATAATTATTATATAAAATCTCGCCACAAGCCATAAATGGTAAATGGTGCATTTATATAGCGCCTTTATCCAAGGCGCTTTACATAGATTGTGCATTACATTCACCCATTCATACACCGATGGCGGCGGAAACCATGGAAGGCACCAACCAGCACATCAGGAGCAATTAGGGGTTCAGTGTCTTGCTCAAGGACACTTCGACACTAACTCTGGGGGAGCCCGGGTTCGAACTGGCAACCTTGTGGTTACCATCCGGAAACTCTACCCCTGAGCCACCGCCGCCCATGTGCAAGCCATGTGCAGAATATCAATCATGAATCATCATCTCAATGACTCACCTGATTTTGAAGAAGTTATTGAAAGTGGAATTGACACTGCTGCCCAACACATCTTCATTTTCCAGATTCTACAGAAGTAAACAAAGAAGGCTGCAGCTGAGTTATGGATTCAAAAGCAGCACATTAATTACAAAAATAAACATGTATACAGTATACATATTTCTTTTATACTGTATACTATCCAGTATAAATATTTCAGTCAGATAACTCAGGAATAGATTGAACAAATATTCATTATAGAATGAGAATACAAGTGTGGATATATTTCATTTTGGGGGTTTGGCTCCGCTAAATTTTGTCTCCCTGCTCGGGACAATATTAGACAGCCATCATTAAACATTAAGAGCAGGGAGATCGATATACAACAACAACCATGGGGAACAGAACTAATAGCAGAGCCCACCTGTGTGGTGCTGGGGTGTCGGCGGGAGCAAACAGCACATAACAACAACCAGGAACGCATATGCAGAAGGAACACAGACTCAGGTGAGCTTAAATAGTAGCCTTGCCGAGCCATGAGGCCCATAGGGGCAGGAGCCTATCTCCTGTTTCTGTAGCGTGAGGCAGCTTGATGTACAAGTACACCCCCTGGACATGACGCTAGTATGTCACAGGGACTTACCCCCAATCCAACCCTTGATGCTGAGTGTCAAGCAGGGAGGCACTGGGTCCCATTTTTAGAGTCTTTGGTATGACCCGGCCGGGGAGCTTAAATAGCCCGCCCGATTGGTCAGCTGCTTGCCACACGTCAGCGTATGACATGTGGGTCTTGCATTACACTGAATACACCCACGTACAGACTGCCGTATACTGTAGCTGAGAGAGTTGCGCCATTGAGGGGGCAGAAAACTGAGCGCTCGAGCGCTGTTCATGCAGCATTGTTCATGCAGCGTGTCACTGGAGTGTGACCCGCTGGAGTTTGAAATACATTGTTTTCAACGAGGGCGGCGCAAATATGAGCAATTTTAGGTAAGTGTGCAACGTGACAACTGAAAGTCAACTTAAAAGTCTTGCACAGTGACAACTAAAGTCTCATTAAAGCTGGGCTGTTGCCCGAGTCCAGTGCATTCTGCCAACTTCCGGTCCAGGACTTTGTCACTGTTCGCTATGCTCTTCGCCAATAGAAGTCTATGTAGAAGAGCCGCCATTGGACTGGCCCCGTGAAGTTGCCGTAACTCCGTCGTATTTCAATGGCTCTGCCCACAATAGTAATGCAGCGTATTAACTCCTCGAGTATACCTGACTGAACTAGCTCTGCTAGCTGGTAGCCCTACACACATTTGAAATAAACAAAAGCTATACACACACCTGGTATTTCATATTGCTGTGGTCGGGAGAACCGGCCCCAGCAGCAGGGGACGGGAGGCTCTGGGGTTTAGTGAAAGACAGAGTGCCAAACGTCATCTCTCCTCCTCCTCCTGCTGCTGCGTCTTTATCCCTGCTGCCTCCTCCTCCTCCTCCTCCTCCTCCTCCTCCTCCGACACTCTTCCAGCCTTCCGGCTCTCCATCAGACACGCCACCGCCTTCCTCCTCCTCTCCCTCCAACACGAACGCATCGTCGATGCTGAACTGTGCTGCCATCATGCTGGCCCGACTCCTCCTCCCTCGCCCGTTATCGTCAGACCCTCTGGTCTGGTGGAGTGATGCACACTGTGGTGTGGGGTAGAGGGATGTCAAATGTCAATTCAACTCAATTCAATACAAAGCTTGTGCCGAGCTTTATAGGGGGTATATATGCGCGTGACGTCATCTTCATACCCGGAAGTTATGCGGGAACACCTACTAAGTGGCGAAGAAAAATACGTTCTGGCCCTTGACAGCCCATACATACATCCACACAGAAAAGTCCTATCTGATTGCATTAAACGACATTAAACTCACTTTGTCACTCACATTGCCACTCGATTTGCCATTCACTTTATGCACGTGCATGCCCTCTATTGGCATGAGAAAACATACGTTTACAATGCCAAAGCAAGTGTCAAAATATAAAGTAAGGCAAAGTTGGAGGGGGTACACTTGGTAAAGCATTGTGTAAACAGAGCTATGTCGCGTTGTTATTATACATGTTATATATAGGGTATGAAACAAATAGCACTAATCTTTTGCAGTTATTTTGGCACAAATAGCAGCCAAACTATTTAAATAGTAAAATAAATGAGTGTGTGTCTTTGATCCGTTTGATTATTATGGATTATGCATGCATTATTATTTTCGTTTCAAAATGCTTTAATGACATGCTAAAATGTGTTTAACAGTCATTACCACAAGCATAAATAAATGCTAGTAATATTATCACATGTCTGATGATCGGACTTGTAAATGGAAACCCCTCCCGTTTTCCCCCCCCACACTCATCTGAAAGCCAAAGGCGACCGTTAGCTCAGCAAATAACCTGAGAGACCCACCCAGAGTAATGGTGTTGTTCTTCTTGTGGTAAAAAACAAACATCAAACCGAACCAGCACTGTTGTTCTTGAGGTAAACAAACGACATTAAAGATTAACCATGTAAATTACTGTCGTTCTAAATAAATTAACTTCAGCTAACCAGTTACCAGTAGCTATATTCTCTCTGCCATTGTTGTTTGTTCTTTTTTACAGCTATGCTGCGATCAGATGATTAGATTCCAGGCGTAAAACCTTGCTCTCTCTTTGAAAAGATTTATTATAATATGTCAAACTTACTGCCTGTTCGCTCTGCCTCTCCGCGTTGATGTGTCCCGTGTTAAATAACTACATGATAGTATTGGAATTTTGGGGGGTTTTAAAAGTCCATCCAAGTACGAACGTCTGTTTTTCTGATGCGAGAAAACTTTTCCCAAACTTTGGAATCTCCTCTTTTCTTTTCTTTCACATCCGTCGCTCGATTACTTGCGACTGATTCCGCCCCGATGGATGGACTTTAACGGCCAGTCCATGTAATCGAACGCCGCGATGTCGATTTGGCATAGTGGCGACAATCAATCCGCTACAAATCGAAATCAAGCATTTTAATTTAAACAGAAATCACAAATCAATGATTAATTGTTGATTAACTCAAGATTGTTCCATATACTCATTGTGCATGCATTTATGATGAATTCCTGTTCTGTTCTTTCGGCTAGATTGAAGTGTATTTGTACGTCTCTAAATGTTTTGATGAATTGAACAAGGTGGATCCTCTTGTAAACAAGTGTAATGCTTCACTCACAGTTAACAGTCTTTGTATTGAGTTGTGCTTGAAATGTACTGTAATTCTGCAAACTGTTAATAAATATTTCAATTCATCCATCAATCAATCAATCAATCAATCAATCAAAGCATATTTATATCAAGCATATTTTTATTTATAGAAAGATTACACTTAAACACGTCAACTCAGAAATAGGCTAGAGATTAGAAAGGAGTTTCATTTTGAAGATATAAAATATCCAAGGCAGTGAATAGGCACTGGGAAAAAAAGAAAAAGTGAAACCATGTGATTTCCAGTAAGAAGTCACACATCCCATCCCCACACAGAGCAAACACACAGCTAGCTGCGAATAAACAATATTAGATTTAGAAGATTAGTCATTATGTCCTCGGTGGGTGGCACTGACTGACAGTAATACTGAAACAAGCCCAGAGTGAACTGTTGCTCATGGAAATTCTTGCAGTGAGTGTTTGTTTTTTATATTTGTTCATGTATTATAGGCTTAGAGATAGTCTGTCTGTTTTAACGAAATGGTGAAATGTATTTTATTTTTTCCTTCAGATGACACATTTAGGCGGCTTACCTTGGCTTTTGCTGCTGCTCTTCTTACAGGTAAATCCACATTTATTCTTAACCCATTTTGACCTGAGATCAGATTCTAAATATGTCTTCTACACCCTGACAGTTTTCTGTCAAAAAAAAAAAGCTATGTCGTTCTTCGATTTTTCAAAAATAGCAGACCTACAAGCTCATAGTGCGCCACTCGGTGGCGCGCTATGAGCTTGTAGATCTGCTATTTTTCAATAGCAGACCTACAAGCTCATAGTGCGCCACTCGGTGGCGCGCTATGAGCTTGTAGATCTGCTATTTTTCAATAGCTAAAGCATAACATAGGCTAATGCTAACACCAAAAATGGGTTTTTAACCTATTTGAAGAAAAAGTGAAAGTATAAAGCAGCACATTGGAAAGTTAGGTTTACAAACTATTAAGAATCTGTTAATGGATCCATTTCATCATACTTTTTCCAGCAAGACTCATTTTGTGTATTTTGCTGTAAATAAATAGACTATATCAACAATGTTTTTTTTTAAATTTAAATCTGTCTGTAAGTTTCATTGTAGGCCTATACTAACTACAGTTCATTATTAATGTATACATATCGCTTCATCTTTTTATTAGACTATAACTAGAGTTAGATTATTACTCCATTTATTATTAACTGTCTATACCACATTTTCATGCCAATTAAGGATACTAAAATGTGTATTTGGCCGCTGGGGCCCCCATAAGAGTAGATTTGTCAACATTTGTCATTTTCCAAAACATTACAAGCTCATATAATGTAGCAGCAAATTTTGAATAGCAGAAAAAATAAAATAGGTACTTTAAACAGTACTGTTTTAATTGGAATGTGACCTCTGGAACTTTCTGCATGGACCCCACAGTCCTCACTTGAGAACCAGTGCTAATATATAAGTTTATTTTCAGTTTCACTTTATTTGTATTTATAGTACAAAATCACCCCAAGAGGTCTCTGTGCACTTTACATTTTTTTTAACCTTTATTTAACCAGTAAAAAAACACATTACTGCGTCTCTTTTACAAGTGGGAACTGGCCAAGAGGCAGAAATACAATTACACTTCAATACCACATCGTCAATGTTACATTTTGGACCAGCAAATACAACATCCATAATACACCTCAAAGTACCTATGAATAAATACAACAAGTCAACAAAGTCCTATTTTTTTGTCGCAGGGCAAAGTACACAATATACACGATCTGAACCGACATAATAAATATAAAGGCGCATGAACATAGGCTAGTACATATCCAAACATGAGCAAGTGTTGGACTGTACATCTACAACAAGAATACATCAAGTCATATCAAAAACACAAACATCAAGCAATAAGAATATAACATATTAAAATGTTGCATTACCGGTAGCTATAAATCATCAGGAAGAAAGAGAAAAAGGCAAATTACAGCACAGTATTTTAAAATCACATGGTGAAAATAACAATGGTTTCAATCCCAGCAAGCCAAATGACGTCATGATGACGTTATGACGACGTCATCCAGTGATGTTCAGGACTATAGGCCAGATCACAGCCTATATGGGGATGATCTTTACGTCATTTACAAGACGTCTTCACCAGTTGAAATAATATAGCTTATTCTGGGCCAGATCTGACTATAGTTATGATAGGACTTAAGTTGATCTGGCCCCGATCGGACTCTCTCTTGCTGGGATAAGACTATAGGGGGTAATAATATATCCTACCTCTTATTCTGGTGGATAAAGTAGCCTACTCAAATGTTTTACTTGGGTAAAAGTATCAATACTGCAATGTATGAAATACAGACTTATGGCATGTCATGTAGACAGCACAATAATTGCATTGTATATAGTCATAGCACATCATAGTAGCCTACATATGTACAGCATAGTATAGTATATATGTATAGTTAATATGTATAGTGTCATTATATAGATATGTTCTAGTTACGTTCTTAGCTTACGCATGTTTCTTGATAAATGCATTTTATATATGTGATGTATTCCCATACTTTTGTTCCTGCCTAATGTAAGTCGCTCTGGATTAAGAGCGTCTGCTAAATGCCTAAATTGTAAATTGTAAATTGTACTCTGTTACAAGCAAAAGTGTAGGGCCTCACTCAGACCTTTACTGCATTGCTGTATGCTTGTTGGATGAATGTTGTGTAGTGTCATGGCCGCCCCAATGCATTTCCAATGGGAGTCACATGGTTTGACACAACATTTGTGTTGTATGAGGGGGAGGGGCGCAGTCGAAACACAGCCGAAAGCCAAACAACAGCTTGTAGTCCAAAATGTGGACTATACAAACCATGTGACTTCCATTGGAAATGCATTGGGGCGGCCATGACACTACACAACATTCATCCAACAAGCATACAGCAATGCAGTAAAGGTCTGAGTGAGGCCTAGGAGAGAAATTAAAACTTTACTTAGTTCTAAAGTACAAAAGTAAAAGTACACATTTTGCAGTATGTCCTATTTCACAACTTTTCAAATGTGTAAACAAATCCTCTGAAAATAGCACATCTGCAAGATCACAATGTGTAATTTAGTCACACTATACTCCAACCTTTTGCGGCCGGCCAGGTTTCCTCTGCCTTACATGTCTGGGTTGTGCATGGCTCCACGCTGATCCTCCCCTGTCTGCCGGTCCAGAGAGACTTCACCGGGGCTGTCGTCACATGGAAGTATAAAGGTCCAGTCAAACTCCTGCTATACCACGTACTGTACCACAGCATCCCACATGAGCAATAATAGGAGGCTATTAGACATCCGTCTAAAATCGGGCTATAACTGGTCAGGTTTAGGCAGCGGTGACCGAACGGTTTGCGGAGCGGTCTTGATACCGGAAGGTCGCCAGTTCGTATCCCCGGACTGGCACGTTAAAATTACCACCGCTGAAGTGCCCTTGAGCAAGGCATTGAACCACTACCATGAAATGTTCTATGAGCAGGGCCTGGCTGTAAACAAGTATCTGATGCTTAGTCCAGTTACCCTGGGTAAATATAGTAACTTTGCTTTGCTTTCTAAAAGTGAATGTTTTTTAGTGGTCTAAAGGCTTAGCTTAGACATTGATTACCTGTTTTTTAAACAAGTATATAGACTGAGTCTATATACGAGTATACTTCTATATACGAGTATATAGAGTCTATATACGAGTATATAGAGTCTATATACGAGTATATAGAGTCTATATACGAGTTAAACAGGTTTGAGATTTAATTGGAAAATAAATATGCTTGATGCTTTTAAGCTGTCGTAATAGGAAAGGACTTTTCTTCATAAACATATGGTAGGTGTCACAGTTCCTGCCGAGTCCTCTGGGTCTGTTACGATCAAGGATGACTTCTACCTGTCCATCTCACATGTCACCGCTGCCAATGAGGGAGAGTATGTCTGTACGCTGGAGGAAAACAACATGGAGTGGATGAAGACGTACACCGTCAAAGTTGACGGTGAGGAAATTGCAAAGCTCTATTTGCTCTGTATACTTAATCGTGATGTGGTGGAGTGTTTTTGATTTGGGCACATCGGCTAATGGAATGGGGTTTCGTGATATCCTGTTATAAATGCACCACCTCAATAAGGGCCTTTCTCTGCCCCACCTCTCTGCCATTGTTTATATTGTGTTTTAGGTTCCAAGATGGCCGCAGCACCAGGAGGGGGTGGCCTTACTGGGCTGCGTTCACACATTCAAGACACCTGTCTTGTGTCTGTGTTTAACGGCCGCTCCAATGCATTTCCAGTGGAAGCCCATATGGTTTGACCAAACATTTTGTTTGATGGGGGGGAAGGGGGGCATGCAGAACACATCCATCAAAGCTGTGTTCAGACACAAGTCAGGTGTCAGACACAAGGCAAGTTTAGGGGGGTGCATACTTAGTTTAGACTAGTCATTGGTTAGACATGGGTTAAGGTTAGGTTTAGGTGTGCTGCTCCGTGGGAGGTTAGGTTTAGGGTGAGGGTTTGAGATAGGTTGTAGTTGTAGGACTAATGACGCAAAAACGAGAACTGTCAATCACAACGACTACTGGCCATTCCAATCACAGCAGGGCTTTCCTAGAACGTCGGTGGGATACATAACGCCTCCTGGTGCTGCGGCCATCTTGGAAACTAAAACAATATAAACAATGTGAGAGGGGTGGGGCCGAGAAAGGCCCTTCTGACAGGACGTTTAATTTGTTCTCTCTCCCCAGTTTCCACCGGTTACACTCTTAAAGCATACGAGGGATCCACTATTGACCTGCCCTGCCATCGTCGCCCATCATCATCATCATCCTCCAACCAGACCGAGACCTATGCACGTTGGCTCAAAGGAAAACCCGGGGATGCCGAGCGGAGGCAGCTGGTTCCCGTAGAGCTTCCGACGCCCGGCGAGAGACTGTTATGGCTCTACGCGGACCCGCTGGACGACGATCAGACCGTCACCCTGAAGGAGCTGGTGGCGGAGGACGGCGGAGTGTACCACTGTGAATCTGCAGAGGGGGAGAACCTCAACACCATCCAGCTGATCGTGGCAGGTATATATGTGGATTTAGAGAAGTGTTTTTTTTTTTCAACCGGTGGTCCGGGGACCACTTGAGGAGGGGGTTCCAGGTGGTCCCCGTGCATGCAGCTAAATAAATGGAGAGTTGGTAACCAAATGGACCCTTATTACTATAGATCTTTAATTCTTGAGAGCGTAAAATGAAACCAAATGGACCCGTACGGGTCCATTTGGTTTCATGTTACGCTCTCAAGAGTTAAATTATTGTTAAGCATCTGCATTACTTACGTGTAATTTACAAGAAGTCTACACAATTAGAACAATGTAAAAACAATTGTTATTTTGATCAATGTTTCAACACAGCATGGAATTGTGGACAAATTAACGGAAAAAAAGGTCTAAAAAAGAATAAAATAATGGGCCTTGCCCATTATTAATTCAGCATTGGAGCCACGGACCCACCATCTGATGACATTTAGCCTCTCAGAACCAAGACGTTGAATATTTAGTTATATCATTCGATACGATTTTGTCCACAATTCCATGCTGTATTGATGTTGGTACCATTAGGAGAGATGCAGGCATACTTTGATCAAATTAAGTAACAATTCTTCTACATTCTCAATCTCTAATTATTGTGTAGACTTCTTGTAAATTAAGTAAAGGAGAGTTTTAACAATAATTTAACTCTTGAGAGCGTAACATTTGGAAATTGTGAAATGTGACATCCCGCACAATGCGTTACTTTGTGTGTACTTTCAGTACATTCTGAGGACAATACTTTTGTACTTTTAAAGACAATTTGAAATTATGGACTTTTACTTGTAACAGAGTATTTCTGCATTGCAGCATTGATACTTAACCCATTCTGGACGGGAACCCATTTTGGGGTTCTGTACACAGTATGTGTACAGTATTCAAAAATTACAAAAAGGTTGATGCTGCCATATAAATATTTTAAGTTTTTCAGAAAACTTAGGTCAGGATTTAGAAGGCGTTTTTAGTAAAGAATGTGAGTACCTTTTTACACTAGTGGTTCCCAAAGTGGGGTCCATCCAGGGGGTCCCCAGCTAAATGATAATTAGGAACCAAATGGACCCTTATGGGTCTGTAACTCAGAGAGTGTACAATACAAATGGAACCAAATGGACCCATTTGTACACTCTCAGAGTTAAATTAACATTGCTTTTACAATTATAATTTACAATTTACAATTTAGGCATTTAGCAGACGCTCTTAATCCAGAGCGACTTACAATAGGCAAGAACAAAAAGCATGGGAATACATCACATATGTAAAAAAAAATGCATTTATCGCGAAACATGCGTAAGCTAAGACCGTGACTAGAACATATCTATATAATGACACTATACATATAAACTATAACTAGAACATATCTATATAATGACACTATACATATAAACTACACATATATGCTATACTATGCTGTACATATATACTATGAAGTGCTATGACTACATACAATGCACTTATTGTGCTGTCTACATGACATGCTATAAGTCTGTTTCAAATGCTATATAAGTCTAAGAAGTGCTGTCTAAGGGGGTAGGGTAAGTGCTATGGGCCATGATGGAGTCTGAAAAGGTGGGTTTTCAGACTACGGCGGAAGATCGGGAGTGATGCTGCAGTTCTGATTGCAACGGGAAGTGCATTCCACAGTTTTGGGGCCAGAAGGGAGAAGAGTTTGGGACGTGTGGAGCGTTGTCCCGGCGTTTTTAGTGAGGGTACTTCCAGCTTCCCTGCGTTGGCTGATCTGAGTGCGCGGGAGGGTTTGTAGGGTTCAATCATGCTGGCAAGATATGGGGGAGCCATACCTTTGGTTGCTTTAAATGCCAACATCAGAGTTTTGTATTCTGTGCGGGCAGCGACCGGGAGCCAGTGCAGGGAGCGGAGCAGGGGGGAGACATGTGAGAATTTTGGCTGGTTGAAGACCAAGCGAGCTGCGGCATTTTGGATCAGTTGGAGAGGCTTCAGTGCACATGCCGGTAGGCCAGTAAGGAGAGAGTTACAATAGTCAAGTTTTGACAGGACTGTTGTCTGGATTAGGAGCTGGGATGATTCCTGGGTGAGGAACGGTCTAATTCGTCGTATGTTATAGAGTGTGAACCTACAGGATCGAGTGACAGCTGTGATGTGAGTTTTGAACGAGAGCTGACTGTCCAGGACAACACCAAGGTTCCTGGCTGTTGGGACAGACGTTACCAGGGCGTTGTCTACGGAAATAGTTAGCTCCCGCATCGGGCAGGACTTAGCTGGGAAGAAGAGAAGCTCAGTCTTGTCTGGGTTCAGCTTGAGGTGGTTGGAGGACATCCACTGTGAGATGTCAGCCAGGCAAGCAGTGATGCGCTCTTCCACCTGGGTGGCAGAGGGGGGGAAGGATAGAAACAGTTGTGTGTCATCGGCATAAATTGGGGTCCCAGGGATAGAAATGCCAATAAATGGGGCGCCGTAGCCTAGTCAAACCTGGGGGTCCTTGAAATTAAAATGGTTGAAAATCACTGATGGCATATATTTTCTAATGGGGGTCCGCAGGGCTAATTAGTGTCAATTTGGGGGTCCTTGACATGAAAAAGTTTGGGAACTATAGTGTTTTACACCAGTGCCTTTGAACGTTTCTTCTAGTTGCTCCTACCGTCCGTCCTCACTCCTGCAGCGGCTTCACCACAGCATGGGAGTCCTGCCAGGACGAGAGCAGCCGGTCCTGGGCACCCATGCTGGAGGAATCCATGGCCGACTTCTCACAGACGCTGTATTCCTACCTCCGCCAATCACAGCCCTCCAAGAACCTGCTGTATTCTCCAATCAGCATCAGCATGGTCCTCTCCCATCTGTTGCTGGGTAAGAACACGTCAGACGATTTATTTCTCACTAGTCTAGTCCATAGAGTATAAAGAAGGATAGAGACTGAACGGGCGCTATTCATGTCAGTGGAAGTTGCTCAGTGGCGTTTTGAAGCACCCGGAAGAACCGTCTACTTCCGCATGTTTTATGCGGAAGAGCAAACGCGCTCAACGTTAAAGCCCAGCTGCACGGGGTTTCCTCGTCATTCCACGGGTCCGCCTGCAGTCCCTCCTCTTACCACTAGGGCCGAGCGCCTCAACGTTGGAGAGCCTCACTGGGGCCTTGGTCTAGTCTAGACTCTAGACTGTCTGTCTATAGAGTCTAGTCTAGTCTAGACTCTAGAGCGTCGCAGTCCCGCCTCCTTTCATGACGACGCCAGGCCCAGGAAATAATTCCCAATGCATTCTTTCCCATAGACATTTCAAAAAGTATTTATTTAAAGACCTTTTAAGCGTCGTACAAAGGCAACTCGAGTTGTGACAAATCATGACAAAAAACACAATGTTTTGGACCAAACAAATAATTACAAAGAAGAAAAACAACAAAAAAAGTGTTCTTCTTCTTTCTAATTATTTGTTCGGCCCGAAAAATTGTGTTTGTCGTCATGATTTGTCACAACTCGAGTTGGCTTTGTACGAGGCTTAAAAGGTCTTTAAATAAATACTTTTTGGAATGTCTATGAGGAAAATGAACGGGGAATCATTTCCTGGGCCCTGGTAGGGGGCGGGACTGCAACGTTCTATAGAGTCAAGTCTAGACTCTAGAGTCTAGAATCGATTTGATGACACAGACAGACAGTCTAGAGTCTAGACTGTCTGTCTGTGTCATCAAATCGATTTCACAATGAGCCGGTGAATGAGATGGGTCGTCAGAGTACAGCAACTTGCAATGGGCCTGGTCTACAAGATTCGCTACACCACTAAGATACGCATGTTGTACTTCCTCACAACACCAGGGGGAGTTCAACAAACCAGTTAAACCTAGCCTCGGTCCCAGCCTTACTCATCTGCAGAGAAAAGCCTGGTCACAACCTAAGGCAGAGAGTGTATATTATTATTATTAACACAAATTATGGATTGCAGCTTTTAAAAAGTGTGGTTTTGCCAGTGGTCACTGGCTTGGACCATTGGGCAAGTATACATTCAAGAGACAATATGTAACCCTACTTTATTCTACTATATTACGCTTATAGTACATGATTTCAAATAAGTTACACATTTCATTTAACAGGGAAAATACAAAAAAAACAATGTATCAAGTTGTAAAAACATGAAACGTTGCATTGGGTTTGTAGCCACGGCTAATTTGCAACCCCAGTCCTCTATACCAGGGGTTCTCAACGTTTTTGGCCGGGGACCCCCGGAAATGCTTTGGCAATGTCTCGGGACCCCCGCCCCGCCCCGCCCCCTCCCGACCCCCAATATAAATTGACTGCTACAATAACCTTAACCCATTTTGGGCGGGAACCCCTTTTGGTGTTTTAAGCATTGTTATAATTTAGCTATTGAAAAATAGCAGATCTACAAGCTCATAGCGCGCCACCGAGTGGCGCGCTATGAGCTTGTAGGTCTGCTATTTTTGAAAAATTGTGAATTAAAAAAAAAAAAAAAAATCTTTTTTTTTTTTCTTTTTTGAGAATAATTTGGGGACCCCCTAAAATAATTTGGCGACCCACGGGTTGAGAACCCCTGCTATATACTCCGAAATGTCACAGTAACCCTCTTCCATGAATGTGCGTGTTCCACTCATTTCCGCGTCATTCCCCCCCATTTCTGTTCCATCCTCTGTCTTCACTAGGTGCGAGGGGAGATACTCGCAGAGACATGGAAGCAGCCCTCAGAGTGGGTCACGACAGCTGTATTCACCTCCAGATGAAAAGGCTGAGAGAGAGACTTCTTGACTCTTTGCAGATTGCATCTCAGATCTACTATAATCCACGTACGGTACTATGCCTGCACAGTGGTGCCCAAACCTCATTTGGGCGTGTCCCCAGACGATTAGCTTCATGTGCAACGTCGTTTTCTCACTCAACAGCATATACAACATACTTATTAGTGTACACTAGGGTATCTTATTAGTGTACACTAGGGTATCTTATTAGTGTACACTAGGGTATCTTATTAGTGTACACTAGGGTATCTTATTAGTGTACACTAGGGTAACTTATTAGTGTACACTAGGGTATCTTATTAGTGTACACTAGGGTATCTTATTAGTGTACACTAGGGTATCTGCGCATTCCTAAAGAGACAATTTAAAGACCCTTAAGACCTTTTCATTATACCAAATTATACGAAAGAAAGAGGCAAACATTGTGAAAATAGCCGATCTACAAGCTGCTAACAATGCCTTGCAGTTTGGCTATTTTCACAATATTTATCTGTGGAACTGAGTCAACTAAATCTATATATTACATCTAATATTTTCAAAATATTTGTATACATTTTGAAAACCTGACAAGCTCATAGCGCGCCACCGAGTGGCGCGCTATGAGCTTGTAGGTCTGCTATTTTTGAAAAATCGAAGAACGACTGACATAGAAACATAGCTTTTTCAGAAAACTGTCAGGATTTAGAAGACGTTTTGAGAATCTGATCTCAGGTCAAAATGGGTTTTTCGACACCATTTCCTGCCCGACACTGCGTGTTTCCCCCTCATCAGACATGAACCTGAGCGAGGCCTTCGCCGACCAGTCGGTCCAGTTCTATGACGCTGAGCCCAGCAGGCTGCTGGACACCGACCAAGCCAACACGGCCATGATCAACGGCTGGGTGGCCGAGAAGACCGGCAACAAGATCACACAGCTCGTCCAGTCAGTACCCGCTCACACCCAGTTGATACTCCTCAACGCTGTCTCCTTCAAAGGTCAGGGGTGTGTGTGTGCGTGCATGCGTGAGTGTGTGCATCTTCCTCTCATGTGGCCTTATAGAGCGTCGCAGTCCCGCCTCCTACCCTGGACCAGGAAATGAAACCCAATGCATTATTCTCATAGACATTTCTTAAAGTATTTATTTAAAGACGGTTACGCCGCGGACAAAGCCAACTCGAGTCGTGACAACTCATGACAACACAAACAATATTTCTAATTATTTGTTTGGTCCAAAATATTGTTTGTGTTGTCATGAGTTGTCACGACTCGAGTTGGCTTTGTCCGCGGCGTAACCGTCTTTAAATAAATACTTTAAGAAATGTCTATGAGAATAATGCATTGGGTTTCATTTCCTGGTCCAGGGTAGGAGGCGGGACTGCGACGCTCTATTGACATTTGTATTTACTACATGGATATAAACTTTATAAAGTAATGAATGGGTTTGGCTGTATTTATTGTGTATAGGTCAGGGTTTTTAGCAAAAGGCCGATGCACACCTCAGAAGGCTAGTGACAGGTGCGTAGGGCAATAGAGCATACTTAAAAAGGGTATCTTTGAAAAACAAAGAAAGGGTCCCGCACACTGTCAGACACTTGCCAAAATGTTGCTCTTTATTGGGACGACGTTTCGGTCGATTAGACCTTCATCAGGACAGGCAATACAGGGCCCAATAACCACATGTATAGACCACACCCCCAGTGAGAAGGTCATGGAGATGCAGGTCATTGGCTGCACAGATAACCCATAACCATGTTACGCAACGTTTGTGTTTACACAAACACACAAAATTGTTCATTCATCATCAATGGCATTTAATGTTTGTGTTCGGACAAAATTAGGGTTACACACACCAAAAGATGGACATAAAAGAGGATATCCCCAACCCCCCCCCCCCCACACACCCGTGTGAAGTGAGGGGCGCTCTTATCATCATACATCATCTCATTCCGGCCAATCACAATTAGCGTCATCACTTCTCCGTCTTCACCTTCCTGCCCTCACTTTTATATTCAATGTGCTTTGTGCTCAGCCAATCACATCATCGCTATGGGGTGATCAGCCAATCACATCATCGCTATGGGGTGATCAGCCAATACAAGCCAATGTTTGTGTTTACACAAACCCGGAAAGCTGGGAGTAGGAGGAGCTAACGTCCCTCCGAAAAATGCATATCAAAGATATGCAAATATCAAAGACATGCAAATATCAAAGATATCCGGCACACAAGAGTCCATTTGATCCCATTCTTGCCCAAATATGTACTTCTGTACTGATGTCACGAATTATGCTACGTTTGCCCGAATATGGTGTTTGTGTGGCTGCACCGATATATAAGTGTCAGCATGTGGAACAGAATTGCATTGTTAGAGACACTCGAGGATTTTGCTTTCATACACGTTGTAGTCGTCCAAAATGTGGCGTTGGACCCTGCACCTGAACAGAGGAACAAAAAGATCCTTCGATGCTGCCGTAGCGGTGGGACACAAGCTGTACTCCTTCGGAGGGTACTGTAACCTTATCGACAGGGACCAGATTGCAGTGCACGTCTTCAACACAGTGTCTTTGCATTGGACTCAGTTGCCTCCCCCTGTGACAACCGGAAGAGGAGAAGAACAGCCCCCTGAGGCTCCCTCCAACCGTGTGCTCCACACAGCTGTGCTCATAGAAGACATCGTCTACATCTGGGGGGGTGTAGTAGACTTTCAGATAGAGGAGCATGCCGATCGGTATTCTTACCAGGGGAACTACTCCAACGTGCTTTGTGCATTCGATGTCGACGCCCACAGATGGTTTGAGCCCAGTGTCTCTGGGACGGTTCCAGAGGGGAGGGGCTTCCACTCAGCCTGCGCCTTGGAGAAGGTCATGTTTGTCTGTGGAGGATGGGTACAGCTGACTGGATGGACTAATGACATGTACAAGTTGGACACCAGCATGATGGTCTGGTCTTTGATTAACGCCAGAGGACCTCCTCCACCTGCTACATCATGTCACTCTGCCACCATCATCGGGACAAAGATATTTGTATTTGGGGGTCTAGGGGACGGTAGCTACTACAACACCATCAGAGTGTTTGACACAGAGACCAACTTCTGGTTGAGCACGCCATCTGCACAGCTTCTTCCAGAAGGACGCTGTGCTCATTCAGCCTTTACCTACAATGAAGAGCTGTACATATGTGGTGGGTGTTGCAAATATAATAACTATATAACAACCCTCAATGATGTGTGGAAATTCAATCCAGATACCTTCTCCTGGAAGAAGGTTGAGCCCAAGGGGAAAGTCCCGTTTTTGATCGTCCAGATGTCCTGTTGCATGGTGGGAGATCGTATCGTGCTCTTTCGAGGATACAGAGACAAGCCCAGTGTCCTGTACGTGCTAGACGTGAATCCTGGTTTGAAGATGTTATGTAAGCTAGCAGTTATTCAGTACGGTCTGGATCAGTCTGAACTCCCTCACGACATCAGGTGGGAACTCGCAACCATGACGGAAAAACAGAGTAAATCATGAATCCACCAATGACAACAACTACGTTGTCTATTGTGAAGTGTAAACTGAAAATCACACCCGTGTGAAGTGAGGGGCGCTCTTATCATCGTACATCATCATGCATCATCTCATTCCGGCCAATCACAATTTGTGTCCTCACCTCCGTCATCAATGTTTATGTTACGCAACGTTTGTGTTTACACTCAAACTGTCCATTCATTACCAATGGTATTTAATGTTTGTGGTAAAACCCAAAAAAAAAAGTAGGGAAAAAAAGTAAAACGAAAACAAAAAGAAACAAGAATGCCACGCATATCATTAACAGCAGGTGAAACAAGTGTTCTCCGTTGTGCATCTGTCCATCCTTTATGCAGCGTTACAGACTCTGGGTTGAGACCATAGAGGTATAATATATGTAGAGAGTTGACTCTGGGTTGAGACCATAGAGGTATAATATATGTAGAGAGTTACAGACTCTGGGTTGAGACCATAGAGGTATAATATATGTAGAGAGTTACAGACTCTGGGTTGAGACCATAGAGGTATAATATATGTAGAGAGTTGACTCTGGGTTGAGACCATAGAGGTATAATATATGTAGAGAGTTACAGACTCTGGGTTGAGACCATAGAGGTATAATAATGTAGAGAGTTACAGACTCTGGGTTGAGACCATAGAGGTATACTATATGTAGAGAGTTACAGACTCTGGGTTGAGACCATAGAGGTATACTATATGTAGAGAGTTACAGACTCTGGGTTGAGACCATAGAGGTATAATATATGTAGAGAGTTACAGACTCTGGGTTGAGACCATAGAGGTATAAGAGAGTTACAGACTCTGGGTTGAGACCATAGAGGTATAATATATGTAGAGAGTTACAGACTCTGGGTTGAGACCATAGAGGTATAATATATGTAGAGAGTTACAGACTCTGGGTTGAGACCATAGAGGTATAATATATGTAGAGAGTTACAGACTCTGGGTTGAGACCATAGAGGTATAATATATGTAGAGAGTTACAGACTCTGGGTTGAGACCATAGAGGTATAATATATGTAGAGAGTTACAGACTCTGGGTTGAGACCATAGAGGTATAATAGAGTTACAGACTCTGGGTTGAGACCATAGAGGTATAAGAGAGTTACAGACTCTGGGTTGAGACCATAGAGGTATAATATATGTAGAGAGCGGATGAGGAGCGATAGCCCCGCCCCCTGTTATTCACTTCAATGGAAGTCTGGGGGCCTATCAGGGGCGGAGCCAGGAATTATTTATGAGTAAGGCTTACAAAAGTATAGAGGGGTGTAAGTGGGACTGTTTTTATCAAGTATAGAGGGGTGTTAGTGGGACTGTTTTTTATCAAGTATAGAGGGGTGTTAGTGGGACTGTTTTTATCAAGTATAGAGGGGTGTAAGTGGGACTGTTTTTTATCAAGTATAGAGGGGTGTTAGTGGGACTGTTTTATCAAGTATAGAGGGGTGTTAGTGGGACTGTTTGTATCAAGTATAGAGGGGTGTAAGTGGGACTGTTTTTATCAAGTATAGAGGGGTGTTAGTGGGACTGTTTTTATCAAGTATAGAGGGGTGTTAGTGGGACTGTTTTTATCAAGTATAGAGGGGTGTTAGTGGGACTGTTTTTTATCAAGTATAGAGGGGTGTAAGTGGGACTGTTTTTATCAAGTATAGAGGGGTGTTAGTGGGACTGTTTTGATCAAGTATAGAGGGGTGTTAGTGGGACTGTTTTTATCAAGTATAGAGGGGTGTAAGTGGGACTGTTTTATCAAGTATAGAGGGGTGTTAGTGGGACTGTTTTTTATCAAGTATAGAGGGGTGTAAGTAGGGCTGTTTTTATCAAGTATAGAGGGGTGTTAGTGTGACTGTTTTATCAAGTATAGAGGGGTGTAAGTGGGACTGGTTTTATCAAGTATAGAGGGGTGTTAGTGGGACTGTTTTTATCAAGTATAGAGGGGTGTAAGTGGGACTGTTTTTTATCAAGTATAGAGGGGTGTTAGTGGGACTGTTTTTATCAAGTATAGAGGGGTGTAAGTAGGGCTGTTTTTATCAAGTATAGAGGGGTGTTAGTGTGACTGTTTTTATCAAGTATAGAGGGGTGTTAGTGGGACTGTTTTTATCAAGTATAGAGGGGTGTAAGTGGGACTGTTTTTATCAAGTATAGAGGGGTGTAAGTGGGACTGTTTTTATCAAGTATAGAGGGGTGTAAGTGTAGTTTTTATCAAGTATAGAGGGGTGTAAGTGTAGTTTTTATCAAGTATAGAGGGGTGTTAGTGGGACTGTTTTTTATCAAGTATAGAGGGGTGTAAGTGGGACTGTTTTTATCAAGTATAGAGGGGTGTAAGTGTAGTTTTTATCAAGTATAGAGGGGTGTAAGTGTAGTTTTTATCAAGTATAGAGGGGTGTAAGTGGGACTGTTTTTATCAAGTATAGAGGGGTGTTAGTGGGACTGCATTTGCAGCTCAACAAAAGCTAATTCATGTGTATGACTGAGGACGACTTCCAGACAAAAAAAAATCACCGCTAAACGATCATTGTTTCATTTTATCGTGATAATCGATAACGATTATCACGCCATCCCTTCGTCGTTTTGATCTAGGGTCTTCAATGCGTGAATCACACATAACTTTACTATCCCATTAATACCTGGAACGCGTCTGTGTCACCGAAGCTTTTAACCACTTTAACCATTATTTGAAAATAGCAGATATATAAGCTTGTAGATCTGCTATTTTTTTTTTTAAATGTCTTTGACGATATTTTATTTCACAGCAAACGTTTTTAACAAATCTTTGCTTCCGGGGGTCACTGGTACAAAACATGTTCAGATGGTGGTCGGTGGCCAAGTATATATCATTATATAAGTATATATCATTATATAAGTATATATCATTTTTGGGGTCCTTGACATGAAGATTGAGAAGCACGTTTTTATATTTTTTGGAAAACTGTCAGGATTTAAAAGACATTTGTAGAATCTGGTGTCAGGTCTTAATTGGCTAACTTACACCTTTCCAATAAGGATGTTCAAAATGGCCACTGTGTTCATGCTCGCCCACCATTATGGACAGACCACATCTATCTACAGTATCTATCTATATCTATCTATCTATCTATCTATCTATCTATCTATCTATCTATCTATCTATCTATCTATCTATCTATCTAACTATAAATGCACCACGGCTATGTGTGTACGTCTGTCCGTACGTCTGTAATCCACGTAACTCAAGAACCGTTCGCCCCACCGACTACCCCTCAGGGAGTGCAGTGCTCGGTGTCGAGTCCGTCGGATAGCTGGTTGTCCAGAACCAGCACAAAAGCCTTTGCCCGGGCTCTGGACCTGATCACCCCTATATCTCCATGTCTATTTGCTCAGAAACTATGACGTTAAATTGTCCATTCATTGTCAACAGGAATTTAATCTTCGTCTAGGACAAAAATAGACATTAAGACGATTTGCTCAGACACATATGACGTAAATGCTTCATTCATTGTCAATGAGAATTTAATCTTTGTGTAAGACAAACATCTACACTAATAGCTGAATATAGGAGGGGCTAGCGCCCCTCAAAAATCACACCTGTGTGAAGTGAGGGGCGCTCTTATCATACATCATCATACATCATCTAATTCCGGCCAATCACAATTAAACAGAGTAAATAACAAATCCACCAATGACAACTACGTTGTCTATTCTATTGTGAATTATAAACTTGAAAATCACACCCGCGTGAAGTGAGGGGCTCTCTTATCATCGTACATCATCAAGAAAAGCAAAGGGGAAAAAAGTGCTATTTGCATGTCGGTTATATCAAATATAGAGGGTTTAAGCTGTTGAGACCTGGAACACATCTGTGTCACCTTAGCTTTAAACCACTTTAACCATTATTTGAAACTTTAGCTGTTGAAAAATAGCAGATCTATAAGCTTGCAGATCTGCTACCTTTGCTCCCGGGTGGTCCCTGGTACAAAACATCTTCAGATGGGTGTCAGCGGCCGAATACATATCATTTTGGTGGTCCTTGACATGAAGATTGAGAACCACTGATATGGAAACTTTCTTTTCTTTCTTTAGAAAGTCAGGATTTAGAAGACATTTGTAGAATCTGGTCTCAGGTCTTAATTGGCTAACTAACACCTTTTCCCGATAACGATGTACAAAATGGCCGCAGCGTTCATGCTCGCCCACCATTATCAAAGTCAAAGTCAAAGTCGTACGATTTGTCACACACGTTACCGCAGTGAAATTTGTGAAATTATGGACAGGCCAGAGTGATGTTGGTACATTATTGTCCTCAAACCCGATGACCAGTGACCACATCTATCTATCTATGTATCTATGTATCTATCTATGTATCTATGTATCTATCTATCTATGTATGTATGTATGTATGTATGTATGTATGTATGTATGTATGTATGTATGTATGTATGTATGTATGTATGTATGTATGTATGTATGTATCTATCTATCTATCTATCTATCTATCTATCTATCTATAACGCAGCACGTCTCTGTCTGTACGTCTGTAATCCACGTAACTGGAGAACCGTCCGCCCCACCGACTACCCCTCAGGACAGGAAGGGAACGAACCGGATTTTATTTTCGGGCCCCGTCATATGAGCGCCTCCACCGGGTGGCAGCACCACTTTCGGATTCGGGCACCCGCCCGAGTGCCCGATTCCGAAGGGGGCTGGGACAAGTCCGCCCGCTCCCCGCCCAGAACCCATAAGACACTCCCCTCAAAACCACATTAGACCCACCCTAAATAAAGAAAAGGTGTAGGCTATGCAATCCCATAAAACGAAATACAACAATTTATCAGGGTCAGGGCATCACTAAAGAACAAGGGCCACTATATTTCTACACTAACTCCAGAGGGCCACGTTGCATATTACTGTCGCAGCAAAAATAGCCGATCTACAAACTCAAAACTTTTGAGCTTGTAGATCAGCAATTGTTTGCTATATTTGAATTGAAATCCTGGAAAAAAATGTGGCCATTTTTTTATTGGAATCCTGAAAAATAACCTTTTTATTTCATTTCAAATGAATTTAGTTATAGTTATGTTAACTTTACGAACTAAATCCAAACACATTGGACATACAAAAGCGGGTCATGTTTGCATGTTTGGAATTGTAACAGCTGAAATCAATAATATATCAGTATTCTGATATTAACCTGAGGGCATGTGAATTCATCATTAAGACCCTTAGGGGGCGGGGCCAGGGTTTGCAATGTAAAGAATCCAGAATGTTTCTCTTTTTTTTTAACCTAAATTTTTATCCCATGATTTTGCAACCCAGTTTTTTCACCCAGTGCCAATTATCTAATGTAATCCTGGGCGCTACACTTCCTCTGCCAACCTGGGGGGGCAGCGGACTGACCTCATGCCTCCTTCTATGCATGAGGAGTCCAAGCTGCTTCTTTTCACCTGACAGGGGGGAATTTCCCTGGCCGGACATAGCGAGTGGAAGGAACACGTTATTCCAACCAGTTCCTTTCCCCTCCATCAGGCGCCCCGGCTGGCCAGGGGGAGGTAGTTTTAGAGACCAGGATTACTGCATGTTTTTGTGAGGGTACCTACCCTAGGAGACACAGGGAGAACATGCAAACTCCACACAGAAAAACCCCAGAATGTTTCTCTTCTTTTTATAGCATGAGGTCAAGGTCTCCACCTCTGGGTGGCATTTGGACTTGTTCTATCCCCTGAAATCTAAAAGAGGATATGTCATGCTTTAAGTCATTAGAATGAACAGCGACAGGATATTCTCTGTTGTTCCTGCGGATTGAGCTCTTGTGCTCACCTCACTCATGCGTTCTTTTAATTTTCGGCTGGTTTTACCGACATATGCCAGTCCGCAGGGGCACGTTATCAAATAGATAACATGAGTGCTATCACAGGTGATGACGCTTTGTATGAGAAACCTTTTCCCTGAGTGTGGGTGCCTAAAGTGCGTCAATTTAGCAGTGGTATTATAGCCTACACTGTGCACAGTGGCCACACCGGTAGTTTCCTTTAGGTAAGGGCAGAGTAGTATAAAAGAGAGTAATGACACTCCCGTTGACTCTCATTGTAACAATGGAATGCGGAAGTGCTCATTGTATCTCAATGGAATAGTTCCAGCCATAGGAGCAATGTTTGGAACTATCGCCCATAGGCACCCGCTTTGCGGCGAGATCAAAGCGTGTCACCACTCTCTTACTACATTACTCTGGGTAAGGGGCAAAGGCGTGTTTGGCTGGACTGTGGTTCGTTTTGTGCAAAATATGCATCGACAAGATTGTCTCTCAGATTGCGGTCACGTTTAAAAACAAACAGAGGAGGATCACGCAAGGCAGTGGTTAGTTCAGGGTCTGACTGTAGAATGTGCCAGTGTTTTTTTAAAACAGATTTAATGGCTTGCGAGTGGTGGCGAATATTTTGTGATACAGGTCACTGAGAATTAATTTTTAGTCTTATTGCCGGTAGTTAGCAATTCGGAACGAGGCTTGTGGAGCGCTGCATTATAAACTAAAAAGACATTCTCAGTGACCTGTATGACAAAATATTCGCCACCACTCGCTAGCCATTAAATCTGTTTTAAAAAAACACTGGCACATTCTACAGTCAGACCCTGAACTAACCACTGCCTTTCGTGATCCTCCTCTGTTTCTTTTTCATCAATTCACTTGATGGGGGTGGCCTTGTCAAGTGGATTAATCAGATGCTATAGCCTGTGTGTGTGTGCGTGTGTGTGCGTGCGTGTGCACATTCCGCACAACTGAGTGTACATCTGTGTTTCAGGTCAGTGGATGGTCAAGTTTGACTCGAAGGCCAAGAAGGCACAGTTTACTAAACTGAATGGTGATGTAGTGATGGCTCCTGCTCTCTACAGCTCCACATACGCATTACCCATCGCGTATGTGCCTGAAGTCATGGCAAAGGTAGCACGCACGCACGCACGCACGCACGCACGCACGCACGCACGCACGCACGCACGCACGCACCGCACGCACGCACCGCACGCACGCACGCACCGCACGCACGCACCGCACGGCACGCACGCACGCACGCACGCGTTTTGATTTCGTTGACTAAAACTATGACAAAATTATTTCGTCCACTGCCTTTTTTCACTGCAGAAAACTAAATGGAAATGAAGACTAAGCTATGGTGACAAAAACTAAGACTAAATGTATAGACAATTTCCTCAACAAATAAAAACTAGACCAAAATGTTAGGAAGGGACTAGTGGACAAGTAAAAGACAAGTCATTTTACACTTTGCATGCTGAAAATAGCAGATCTATAAGCTCATTGTGAGCTTATAGATCTGCTTATAGATCTGCTATTTTCAGCAAGTGTAAAATCAGTCATTTCGACGGCATCAAGGCCTGACAAAAACATTTTAGTCGACTAAAACAACTGCAGAATTAGTCGACTAAAATCTTATATTTAGTCGACTAAAACTAGACTAAACACTAAAACATTCCAGGTGACAAAAATATGACTAAAACTAAATGGAGTTTCATTCCGAAGACTATGACTAAACTAAAATAGAAACTTGCTGCCGAAAACAACACTGATGCACGCACGCACACACACACACACACACACACACACACACACACACACACACACACACACACACACACACACACACACACACACACACACACACACACACACACACACACACACACACACACACACACACACACACACACACACACACACAAACTCTATCTCTTTCTGGCCAACAACAGGTGGTCAAGTTGTCTCTGACCGGCGACAGCAGCCTCTACATCCTGCTGCCTCGCACCCACACGCTGGCCGACCTGCAGCAGGTGGAGGACAGGCTGACGGACACCGCCGTGCGTCACATGATCGCACAGCTGACGGCCGCCACTCCCCAGACCGTCGAGGTCACCCTGCCCAAACTCAAACTGGACGTCCAATTGGAAATGAACTCTCTTCTCAGGAAATTAGGTTTGTTTACCATTTGTTTCTTTTTTATCTCGTCTATACCAGTAAGTCTATTTTGTAGCGCTTTCACTTCTTCAAGGTCAAGGTCAAGGTTATCTTTATTTGTCTCCCTTGGGAGAAATTTGTCTTGGAGACGGAGTCACAGCTGCATACAAATAACAGACACGTTCACATACGAAAAGGAAAAACACCATGAAACACCCAACATACACAAAACAGAGATATTGCACACATTCCCTTGGTAAAGTGCAACCAGTCAATAAAGTGCTTTCAGTCAGTAAAGTGCATTCAAGTTCTTCTCGTTTGTCAAGTGTCAGTCTGCCTCAACGTTCACTGCGCAAAAAGCATGGATATACGGATGTGTAGGCCCATATTTCAGGAAACTCCCGTTAAACTTTCCAACAAACTCCGGTGAACTCCCGAATTGTACCATCACACCTGTATATTACCGTATATTACTGTCTGTATATGCCTGCTAAACTTGAAGTTTACGGGCAAATCTAGTGCCCATAATTGCCCGTTAACTCCTCTTTTCACGTCTGTCATCCTCTCTAGTCTCTGCTTTGGCTCCACGTTGTCTTTTGGATCCCGTCCTTTAACCCATTTTGGGCGGGAACCCCTTTTGGTGTTAGCATTATGTTATGCTTTAGCTATTGAAAAATAGCAGACCTACAAGCTCATAGCGCGCCACCGAGTGGCGCGCTACGAGCTTGTAGATCTGCTATTTTTGAAAAATTGACGTCAGGACTAAATGGGTTTATGTTTATGTTTATTGAAGGATCCCCATTAGAGACACATGACTGAGCCTCTAGTCTTCCTGGGGTCCTGAATAAAACTAATACAATACAAATGTACAACTAAAAATACAATTTAAAATAAAAAACAGAACAAAATAAAAACAAATACAAAGAACAAATTCACATTATAAATCAAACTAAATGGGTTAATCCTGCCTTCTCTCACTCACTCTCTAAAGGCCTCATTTATACTTGCGTGCCATGATGTCACGCACCGAAAATAGCAGATCTACAAGCTTGTACCTCTGCTATTTGTCAACGTGTGTCAGCGGCACTCGACCTTGTCTAGATCAGGCTCAACGTTCCTGCCTCCAGTCCTGTGTTGTTTTCGTCGACTAAAACTAAGACGGAAAATGTTCGTCGACTACCTTTTTCCACGGACGAAAACTACATGGAAACTCAATGAAAACTAAGCTATGATGACTAAAACTGAGACTAAATATACTGACAATTTCGTCAACAAATGAAAATTAGACTAAAATGTTAGGAACTAGTGGACAAGAGATCCAGTATAAGTCATTTTACACTTGGTTGCATGCTGAAAATAGCCGAAAATAGATCGGCTATTTTCAGCAGGTGTAAAATCAGTCATTACGACGGCATCAAGGCCCGCCAAAACACATTTTAGTTGACTAAATCAACCGTAGATTTAGTCGACTAAAATCTCATGACATTTAGTCGACTAAAACTAGACTAACACTAAAACATTCCAGGTGACTAAAATGTGACTAAAACTAAATGAAAACTGCCAAAAACAACACTGCTCCGGTCCAAACCTCTCCTTTGTCCCCCCCCTCCCCCCCCCACACACTAGGCCTGTCGTCGCTGTTCGACGAGCCCAACCTGTGCGGTCTGTTCTCGGAGGACAGGCTCTCCCTCAGCGACTCGCGCCACAGAGCCTTCCTCACGCTGGACGAGGAAGGCGTGGAGGCGGGCGCCGCCACCTCCATCTCCTTCTCCCGCTCGCTGGCGTCCTTCTCCGCCCTGCGGCCCTTCATCCTGCTGCTGTGGAGCGACCGCGCCAACGTCCCCCTGTTTGTGGGCAGAGTCACTGAGCCAGAGTGAGGTAGAGAGACATAGAGAGAGACAGAGGGAGAGAGAGACAGAGAGACATAGAGAGAGACAGAGGGAGAGATAGACAGAGAGAGAGATAGACAGAGAGAGAGAGACACAGAGAGAGAGAGAGATAGAGAGAGAGAGAGAGAGAGAGAGAGACAGAGAGAGACAGAGACAGAGAGAGAGAGAGACAGATAGAGAGACAGATAGAGAGACAGATAGAGAGTCAGATAGAGAGACAGAGACACAGACAGAGACAGACAGAGAGAGAGAGAGAGAGAGAGAGAGACAGACAGACAGATATCCCGGCCCGATCATATAATATTACTAAACGAAAACAATAAAAACAAAATGATTCAATGATAATTTGAACTGCATGTTTTGTCTCAGCAACAGAATTAAGACCATGGAAACCACTTCATTTTATTTGCTGAAGAAGTTACACAAGTCCACCACATGATGGCAGCAGCCACACTGTAATGAACCGCATTGACAGTCAGTGAGTAATACACACAGGGACGCCAGTAGTGACTTCTCATGTCATTCACCCTCAAATAAACCCCTCTTCAAATAATCTCCATATACAGTATGTGACATTAAAGGTTTTAAAGCACTAGCTCAACTTGGTAAAGCAGTGGTTCCCAAACATCTTCACGTCAAGGAACCCCCCAAATTGACACTAATTAACCCACGGACCACCGTTTGAAGAGATTATGCCAGAGACCCTCCATAAGAGAAGAATTTCACTGCTCTAGCAGTAATTTCAAGGACCCCCCAGTTTGACATGCATTAGTCTACGGACCCCCCATTGAATAGCATTTCTATCTCTGGGACCCCCAGATTTATATTGTAAAATCAACGTTAATTTAACTCAGTGTACAAATGGAACCAAATGGACCCTAATGGGTCCATTTGGTTCAATTTGTACATGCACTCTCAGAGTTTGTACACTCTCAGAGTTACAGACTCATAAGGGCTGATTCATACTCCTATTTTACCGCTGTTTCGGCGCTGTAGTGCCGAAATGATTTCGGCTCGTCAGAAATTTTCAGTAGCACCGAAGAGCCGACTTTAGGACGGTACCCGCTCCCCCGAACCTCAAATGACGTCACATTGTAGGCTCTACAGAGCCGAACCGACTTTTATTCGGCTCTAAAATAGGAGTATGAATCGGGCCTAAGGGTCCACTTGACTTGGTTCCAAACTATCATTTAGCTGGGGGACCCCCTGGAACTCCCTCAAGGACCCCCTGGGGGTCCCCGGACCCCACTTTGGGAACCACTGTGGTAAAGCACATCAACTGAGCAAAAATTACCCTGAATTATTCCTTTTTTTCCCCCAACAGACATACAATTATACTTTAGCGGCAGTGGTGGACAAACAATCTGTAAACAAGTCAGCATTCAGAATGATCTAGTTAAACTCTGGAGCATCATGTCACTCATATTCATAACTGCTAAACATGCAGCTCAGTTGTAGGTAAGATGTTGACATGACCTCCATTAAAAAAGGACAGACGTGAAGGTCGTGGTACCTGAACTATGGGCCTCTATACAACGATTTAAAAAAAAAAAAAAAACGTTTGGAATTTAACCCATTTTTGGGCGGGAGCCCCTTTTGGCGTAAGCATTATGTTATGCTTTAGATATTGAAAAATAGCAGATCTACAAGCTCATAGCGCGCCACCGAGTGGCGCGCTATGAGCTTGTAGGTCTGCTATTTTTGAGAAATCGACTGACATATAGAAACATAGCTTTTTCAGAAAACCGTCAGGATTTAGAAGACATTTATAGAATCGTTCCCGGGTCAAAATGGGTTTTTAAGATCCTTCCCCAGACCTTATATAACCACAGCAAACCCCATGGCTGAAAGGTATAGGGTAAGTGATATTCTTTGGTTAAAACAAAAATGTTTTTGTTAAAAGGTACTCATTCTAATAGTAATCATTGCTATAGAGTGTTTGTTTAGCAACAGGGGTCGCACTGTCTCTCCAGCTCTCTAATAAACAGAAAATGCATTTTCAGGTGGGTGACAACGTACATTTCAGCCAGTCAGGAGAAAGTAGCCCTTCATCAGCATAATCTTTATAATGTTCCAGTTCCAATTTTTGTCTGCTCATTTCTTTGTGTCGTCACTTGTTTAATCTGTATCCTAACTGCGTTCTCCATTCTGATTGGATCAAATTGGTATCCCCACCTGTAATGCATTTTCTGATTAACCCATTTTGGGTGGGAACCGATTCTGGTGTTAGCATTATGTTATGCTTTAGCTATTGAAAAATAGCAGATCTACAAGCTCATAGCGTGCCACCGAGTGGCGCGCTACGAGCTTGTAGGTCTGCTATTTTTGAAAAATCGAAGAACGACTGACATAGAAACATAGCTTTTTCAGAAAACTGTCAGGATGTAGAAGACATTTTTAGAATCTGATCTCAGGTCAGAATGGGTTAATAAAAAGCTGGAGAGACATGGAGACTCCAGTGTGGTGTATACCGTACATAGACGAGAGAGTGGCGTCATTGAGGGGGCAGAAAACGGCCCTCGCTGTGAGTGTGACAAGCTGTAACTTTTAAATACATTGGATTCGAGGGCGGCGCAAATATCAGCAATTTTAGGCATGGGTGCAAATCTCTGTAATATTAATGTTGTACTATTACTAAAAAACAATCTAAAATAAAGGGACAGGACTTTGTCACACTTCGCCATGCTCTTCGCCAATAGAGCGTCGCAGTCCCGCCCCCTACCATGGACCAGGAAATGAATCCCAATGCATTTTTCCCATAGACATTTCTTAAAGTATTTATTTAAAGGCGGTTACGCCGCGGACAAAGCCAACTCGAGTCGTGACAACTCATGACAACACAAACAATATTTTGGACCAAACAAATAATTACAAAGAATAAAAACAACAAAAAAAGTGTTGTAACCTGCCGTTATTTGTTCGGCCCAAAAAATTGTGTTTGTTGTCATGATTTGTCACGACTCGAGTTGGCTTTGTCTGCGGCGTAAACGTCTATAAATAAATACTTTCTGAAATGTCTATGAGGAAAATGAACGGAGAATCATTTCCTGGTGCAGGGTAGAGGGCGGGACTGCGGCGCTCTATAGAAGTCTATGTAAAAGAGTGGACTGGCCCCATGTAGTGAACGGAGTTGTCACAACTCTCTCATCTAAACGGCGCTGGGAGACTCCCGTTACTGATCAAACACTCTATAATAGCAATGACTACTATCACAATATAGAGCTTTTTAACACTCATTCTAACCAAAGAATATAACGTAGCTTGTCTCTAACCCTCTTTAACGTAATGTCTAAACACATCCCTTTCAATATGACCTGAATTTAGTTCAGTGCACGTAACTCTGACGGCAAGAAGTGTGGGTATGTATATTATATGATTCTGCCAGTTCAGGAACCACTACCTTTTGCAAAATTCCTCCCAAAATCAATCTTTGAAGCATAAAGCATTGGTCACTTTTGACTGTTTTAATGTTTTGGGCTGATTATCTCACTATACTGACTGATATGTCAGGGAATTCAATGTGCATACAGATACAGCTCCCCATCTTCAGGCTGACCCAGTTCTCTCGCTGAATCCATTCGACTTCAAATCGACGGCATTTTAACCATCCTTTTTAACATTTTAACCAACCAATTCCTATAATCCAATATCTTGACATATAAAACACTGAAGTTTAAATGTTTTAAGTTTAGTTGTTGTTTTTTTCATGTTTTTTTTCTCCAGTTAATGATTAAACATTCACAAAGTTGTCAAAGTTCAACAAGAATATGAACGGATTAGATTAGTTCTGAAAATGTGTAGAAAACAAGAAAGCTTGAAAGGGGGTTTGGGGTGGGGGGGGGGGGGGGGCAGTCCGTGGGGCCAGAGTTGTAGTCCTATATGATGGACTACAACTCTGGGAGTTGTAGTCCCATCTGGAGGGAGGAGGCACCACTCATCACCCTGGGAGGAGCCATGATGACTACTCAGCAACACAGTACCCCATGAACCTCATTTACATATAGAGAGGTTCAGGAGCTAACACACACACACACACACACACACACACACGCACACGTGCGTGCACACGCACACACACACACAGTAAGTCAGAGATACAGACACAGAGAGAGAAGACACACACACAGAGAGAGAAGAGAGACACACACAGAGAGAGAAGAGAGACACACACACACAGAGAGAAGACACACACACAGAGAGAGAAGACACACACACACACACACACACACACAGAGAAGACACACACACAGAGAGAGAAGACACACACACAGAGAGAGAAGAGAGACACACACACAGAGAGAGAAGAGAGACACACACACAGAGAGAGAAGAGAGACACACACACACAGAGAGAAGACACACACACAGAGAGAGAAGACACACACACAGAGAGAGAAGACACACACACAGAGAGAAGACACACACACAGAGAGAAGACACACACAGAGAGAGAAGACAGACACACAGAGAGAGAAGACACACACACAGAGAGAGAAGACACACACAGAGAGAGAAGACACACACACACACACACACACACACACACACACACCCCTATAAGTCAGTGTCCTCCCCCCTCCCCGATATATATCCTATAATGTCTCATTGTCCGTTGCATTCCAGAGGGATTCGGTGAAGGTTATAATCCTTCCGGACAATCCCATCCAATGATGGGGATGCTCCATTGTGTCCAGAGGTCCTTTCTGTTCTGTGTGGACCAGCCAGAGTGCTGTGTTGTTTTGTCTCCAAAAGGCAATCCTGTTATCTCACAAAAAAATAGAGAACAATTGTCCCCGTGGTCTAATCTCTCATAGGCCCAGTGCCCTATATATACTGTATATATTATACACCTTCCACTGCACCACATTTGTATGGGTCTGGGAAAAATAAATAAATGATGAGTGACTTCATCCGATGGCTGCAGTTGAGTTACACCACCAGTATAATTTTGGGGCGCTATATTTACATTTCGCCCCCACCCCCCAGCCCTGTTTTTTTTTATAGTTCACGATCAAAAAAAGGTTTTAGTCTCAACCAAAATGGACTATAAAGTCAACTCAAGCACATTTTTGTAACAAAAAATGTCTTATATTGAATCAGAATGAATCCACTCGAGTTGTGGCTGTTCTGTGAATGATGTCGGCTTGACAGCTTCCCAAACGATAACTCCATAACGATAGAAAGAACCCCCCCCCACTGCTTCATATATCGTGTCCTCCTCAGCCTTTTCGGCTGCACGGTGGGGTGAGAAGTGAAGAGGGTCCCCCGGAAGCAGCAGGGAGGAGGGAAGGGGGGTCCCATGGGGGTCCCCATGGCACACTCGGACATCTGCTGCATGCGTGCGTATATATACACCGACTGACAGTGGGCAAGGCAGGGAGGGACAGCCACGGTTTGCCACACATGACTGATCGGCTGTCTGGCATCCTTCAGCGAGAGGGTCACTTAACATTCTGAAATGATAGATTTTCTGTTCCGCTATGTCCTTTTCATATTCTTGTTGGGAGTTCATATGGGCTAAAAAAGAACAGAAAAGAAGAAAAATCAAGTGGACCGTGCTGTGATTACAGAGAGACGTACTTCACAGAGGGGGAAATGTTCACGCATGCATGCACCATGTGCGAGCTAGCGAGCGCGCGGCGCATGCTAACATACAGCACAGCACACACACACACACACACACACACACACATACATACACACAACACGTTTCAAAGTCACACTTTGTTTAATTTGCTGATATGATGGCGTGTAATTAGACAACCACCGTCACTGACAGACACTGGAACAACATTGAAAAGAGTACACACACACACACACACACACACACACACATGTAAAGGTACAAATCCACAAAAATGGATCATTTTTGTGCTTTAAAGAGAATTTGTTTGTTTGTTTTGCATTAGATCAAGAACCACTATTATAGGGAAATAAAAAGATTCCCCCCCGACCGAACACGGGAGAACAGAATCACTCTTATGTAATGCGATCACTTCCTGACAGTTACAACATCATACCACTTGATGAGTCAACAGGGTACAGTACAGGGTACAGTACAGTACAGTAACAGGGTACAGTACACACTGCATGGTCTGACCCTGTTATTGACATACCTATACGACATAGTATAGGTTACAGTGAAAAGGATGACTTCGCCCACTTTGGACCTATCTTCATATAATTGGTCCTCACTAATACAAAATACAAGCTGTTTCTACTGCACTCTGACCCCCGCCCCCCCCCCCCCCCCCCTCCCAGTGAGCTGTGGCGTTCCACAAGCAAGCATACTAGGGCCTTTACTGTTCCTAATTTTTAAAGCGCAGCTCAAGACTCACTTCTACACTCTTGCTTTTAATTGATCTTTTAATTATTTTTGTTATTCATGTCCTCACTGTATTGCATTACTGCTCTTGTTTTTTTTTTATGTTTATGCCTTGCTTTTCTTTTCTTTTTTTTCTCCATTGCTCTGTAAAGCACTTTGAGCTGCATTTCATGTCATGAAAGGTGCTATACAAATAAAGTTTTATTGTTATTATTAATATACTGTATGTTAATGACATGACATCAGCTTGTGTCTGCAGCATGTTCCTGTTCGCAGATGACTCGGCACTGCTGGTCTCGGACAGGAACAAGCTGCAGGTTGAAAAGGCTCTGAGCTCGGTAGAATCTGCACCTCTCGGCTCGCTGATAACAAACTATCTTTACACCTGGGAAAAACTGAAGCCATTCTCTTTGGTTCAAATAGTCATCTCAGCCAGGCTGATGACTGGGTGACAATATTATCACACGAAAAGATGAAATTACCTACCTAGGTTCCATCCTGGAGGCAAATCTTTCCGGTGATAAAATGGCCACCAACGTAATCAAAAAGGTCAACCAAAGTACAAGATTCCTATACAGGATCTCCTCACTGGTCGACAAAAACACCTTGAAGACCCCAACAGGAGCCCTTAGTAGCATACAAGGTTTCTATGACTATGCATGCACCTCTTGGTACCACAGCACCTCTAAGGCCCTTAAAACTAGGCTCCAGACTTCCCAAAACAAACTGGTCAGGTTACTACTTGGCCTCACAGTCCTCACTCCTCGAACCCACCTCACCCCTGCCCATTTTGACAGACTGGAATGGCTTAGAGTTGACGACAGAGTACAGCATCTTGCAATGGGTCTGGTCCACAAGATTCGCTACACCACCAAGATACCCATGTACCTGTCTAGAATACTTCCTTAATGTCAACAAAGTCCACACCCATAACACCAGAGGGAGCTCAACAAACCATGTGCAACCCAGATTCGGCACAAACCATGGACTAAATTATTTTCACTCCTATGCGACCAAAATGTGGAAAGCACACCAACAGTCAGTATATTTGTACGTCTCTAATTGT
Source organism: Electrona antarctica (assembly GCF_951216825.1). NCBI lineage: Eukaryota > Metazoa > Chordata > Actinopteri > Myctophiformes > Myctophidae > Electrona > Electrona antarctica. Next base: position 51,831,456 of record NC_136809.1, read on the forward strand.
TATGATGAATTGAACACGGTGGGCCCCGTTGTAAACAAGTGTAATACTTTATGGTGTCGTCCACAGTTAACAGTTTTGTATTGAGTTGTGCTCGAAATGTACTGTAATTCTCCAATCTGTTAATAAATTCATCAATCAATCAATCAATCAAAACCCCTTTTCCACCTGTTGGTTCCTAATGGGAACCAGTTAAGTTCTTTCTGGTTCTTAGTCCATATGAGCCAGAGCTCCAAAATTGGAATGTTAATTATGAATTGAGCAGGCACAACTATAACTATATTAGTAAATTAATATATGATAACCCTTCCACAGTAGTAGCTTTTTAAAATGTTCTATTTTTTGCATATTTTCCTATATATAATGCCTCGTTTGCATATTTGAAAAAATAAAATGTGTATTAATACAATAAATCATTGTCTTCGTGCAAGTAATCAACTGGGGAAGTTTCATGGTGATAACAATCTAATATAGATATAGTTTTGCCCATTAAATTCAGAATTAACGTTCCACTTTCGGAGCTCTGGCTCATGGACTAAGAACCAAAAAGAAAAGGGGTCTCTGTCTCTCATATAGTAGTCTCTCAAGACAGACTGTTGCCTGCGTCAACTAATGCGTCAAATTTCGAGGAACAACAGGGGACGCTGTTTTCCAGAATATTTGACGATGGGATTCTCAGATTGCTCATATAGTGGACAGTTCAGAAACCTGCCTACCTACCAGTGACATCATCGTTTTTCATACAAGATTTTAAATGTTTTATTGTCTGTGCCAGGCCGAGACAGAGATGTATGGTATGTTTTGTACCCTGTCCGTCCATCCGTCCATCCGTCCGTCTGTCTGTGAACAGCTAGTCTCCGGCAGATTTGATCCATACATCACGCAAAGATTGGCTTCCAAAGTTTAAACAAAAATTCCACTGCTGGCCTGCTCGTTTTGCCTAAAAAAATGGCAACTAAAAACTATGGGGAAGCAGCTTTTTGCTTCTACGGGCCGACGGCGTGGAACAAACTCCCACTGTACCTTCGACAGGCAGCCTCTGTTGACATATTTAAAGCACAGCTCAAGACCCACTTCTACAATGTCCTCACTGTATTGCATTACTGCTATTATTTTTGTATTTATGCCTTGCTTTTCTTTTCTTTCTTTCTCCATTGCTCTGTAAAGCACTTTGAGAGCTGCATTTCATGTCATGAAAGGTGCTATACAAATAAAGTATTATTATTATCATTATTAAATTAAGAGGTATTTTGTAGGAATTTGGTAGTTTTCTAGTTTCCACTTTTATTAACGCAATCATACGAAGAAAGGTTGAAAATGGGCAAAGTCGTCCTTTAAGCAATCTGAACCTTGTTTTTTTCTTTTTTGGGGGGGTGAAAATCTGAATGACAACATGTGTGTGAAGGATGAATGTGTGAGTTGTTTTCATCGTCAACATACTTTAACGAGAGACATTTTCTCGCATTTAGCTCATCTTGAAGGAAGGAGAATTCAGATGATATTATTAGTGGTATGTTGCTGTTATTATTGGTATTACACATCAACATCGTTATTGCATCATTCTTTTTCTTTTTTTTTTTTGCTCCTGTTACGACCTTAATCCCGAGTCATGCTTTGCCGCAGGGCGGTGTCACTCGTCGTCCAAGCGATGAAGGTGTCGGCGTTGATTGAAATCGGGTTATTTTCGATGAGTAACGACGACAGCACCATGAAGCAAAGCATAAACCAGACTTTATACTTCAATCCCGTCAGCGATACGTGTTTCATTGTTTCATGTGAGAGTGCATGTGCAGTGTAAAATGACCTCACATGTATGTTTATCCGTGTATGCATGTGTGCGTGCGTGCGTGCGTGCGTGTGTGCATGTCTGCTGTTTGTTTGTGTCTTGAAATGTTGAATGCCGCGTGATTGATTTAGTCTGGCTTGTCGTTGCTCGGGGCACATTGTTGTGTGAGTGTGTGCCAGTACTCGACTTTCTTCCCTTTGTTTTTGAGACACTCAAACCAGTGTCTGAGTCTTTGTCCACTTGCATTTATACTCAGCTCCACTCCACCTGAACGAGAGAGAGAGAGAGAGAGAGAGAGAGAGAGAGAGAGAGGTGCAATTAACAGATAAAGACAGGTGGAGAGAGGACAGGGGAGTGTGAAAGTCACAGAGACATTGTCAGAAAACCTCCCGGCAATGGGAAAGTTAAAGGGACACACGTTAATGACGTTTAGAAGATCTAGAACACGTTCCTGGGGGGGGGTCTCCATGTGCGTAATGTGTGGTTTTAGATATTTTAGATTTTAGCAGTGAGCCCAGTGTCTCTGATGTCATCGACACTGGGCTCACTTCCTTCCAATTCCCATAATGCTTTGGTGCACTGCTCCTCCTTGTGGATAAGGGGAGTGGCTGTCTTACTGAGACAACATGTAGTCCAGGAAGTATAAGTAAGCCCATGACATCAGAGACACTGGGCTCATGCACTGCTAAAATCTAAAATATCTAAAACCACACATTACATACATAAAGACCCCCCAGGAAAAGTGTTCTAAGTCTTCTAAACGTCATTAACATACAGTATTTTTGAGTGGTGTAAACCACTCCAACAACTGGCTTTGTACCCGTGTCTGTTCGTACCAAAAAAATCACACCCGTGTGAACTGAGTGGTGTAAGGTATTATATAGCCTGATCAGCTGTGTTCTGACGTAATGAAATCAGCATCAACCAATCAGCATCAACCATGCTCATTTTTTTTTGCACAGACAGACAGACAGACAGACAGACAGACAGACAGACAGACAGACTAACAAAGCCAGTTGTAGGAGTGGTTTACACCACTCAAAAATGTACCCGTGTCTGTTCGTACCAATTTTTTTTTACCCGTGTCTGTTCGTACCAAAAGAAATGAGCATGGTTGCTATGGTCACCCAGTTCACACGGGTGTGATTTCATTACGTCAGACATTACGTCAGACCACAGCTGATCAGTCTATATAAGACCTTACACCACTCAGTTCACACAGGTGTGATTTTTTTTTGCAAAAAGGGTGAAGTGTCCCTTTATGTCGGGTGTAGCGGCTGGCAGGCAGACGAGGCAAAACAGACGGAAGAAGGAATCACAACACGACACACACATCGAAACAGAAGATGAGAAACATCTTTTGACGGACAGCAGAGAAATGGGAAATGGCAGTGTGTGACAGAGACGAGGGCTGAAGTGCAGGTGGGGGAGGCAGAGAGAGACACTCTTCACACCAAACCCATCATTACAGAGCTGTTCTCCGGGCGATGACTTGCACAGTCAACGGATCTTTTTTATCACACTTTTTTCTTTCACCCAGCTTGTCTAATGTAACCCTGAGCGCTATATACACTCCCTCCGCCAACCTGGGGAGAGCAACGGACTGACCTCATGCTTCCTTCAATGCATTAACACTTAGGCCGCTATCATTTATTGAAAAATCTGGATCTAATTCACGCCAGCATTTTTTTAATTTGAGCTCTTATTTTGAAAAGCCGCCATTTCCGGTCCATGAGCAGTAGTCATAACCTAGGAAACTACACGGAGCGGACAGGCCTTGTTTACCATCTGAAGCCAGACCGGAGCTCTGCAGAGCTCCAGATCGTCATATATGTGCCGTCAAAGAAACGCTGTTTTGACCAAAATGCCATCTGGGACAAGGAATAGGAGATACAGACGATTTTGTAAATGTACAAATATTTATTAAAATAAAAGATAATTATTATTATTTTTTACATAATAGGTAGTTAAACAACTAGTCGACTAGTAAACTAGGTAACTAGTGAACTAGTAAAAATGACTAGAAGTGAATGCCCTAATGAGGAGTCCAAGCTGCTTCTTTTCACCTGACAGGGGAGGGAGTTTCCCCCCTGGTTGGACGTAGCGAGTTGAAGGAACACGTTTATTACAACCAGTTCCTTTCACCTGTCCCCTTTCACTTTGTGACAGCTGCTGAAAGTTGGGGTACCATTATCAACCAATATAAGGCAAAATTCCCCAAATGTCATTATACTTTAAGTAGCATGTGACGTGTCAAACTAGGGGGTTTTCATGATGCTGAATCCATTCCAAGCATTAGTTTTGCACGAAAACAGTCCTTGGGCTAAATTCGGCCATATCCATCACATTAAATGATGGCTATGGCTATTTTTAGGCGAAGGAGTGTATTTTGTGCAAAACTAATGCTTGGAATGGATTCAGAATCATGAAAACACCCTAGTTTGACACGTCACATGCTACTTGAAGTATAATGAAATGTGGACATTTTTGCCTTATATTGGATGTTAATGGTAGCCCAACTTTCAGCAGCTGTCACAAAGTTTCCCAAGGGAGTTGGCTTGGAACAGTTCTTTCTGTGATAGTAGACACCTTTATGAACACATTTGTGAAGAAAGCTAGTGTTAAGCATTTCTTTTGCAGATTTGCCACACATTTAGCAAATTTTCCCTTATTAAATAGGGTATGGGCACTGATGATGCAGAGGAGAGAAAACGTGGGGTCTTGATGTTTTAAATGCACTATTTTAGCAATGTGCTTTTTTTCTCCGAGCAGCACCGATATCGACGGGCACGACCAAACTAGAGTTGTCCCGATACCATTTTTGTCAGAGCGAGTACGAGTACTTTTTAGTACTCGCCGATACCGAGTACCGATATGAGTACTTTTTTTATTTCTGTTGAGTAACCACTTATTTTACATAGATGCAAATGGAACACAGTTGTCATTTATGCTTGTAGATCGGTTGCATTCGTTGCATTCGTTCAGCCTAGTGTCAACTGGATGTTTTGGTACTCGGGTCAAAGTATCGGGGCCGGTTTCCGAGTACCGAGTACTTGAGGGTGGTATCGGCCCGAGTATCGGAACAACTGTTGTTCTCCATGTCCCCCGAGGCCAACTGTGCTTTAGCGCGTAGATATATTCTATCCTTGGCTTAAACTCTCTCTCTCTCTCTCTCTCTCTTCGATAAGCTGCTATAGCTGTCTGAATACAACACTTGCGTGATCTCCATCCTTCCCTCCTCCTAACCACCCCCCTGCATGTCTTCTCTTGCTGCCTCCACCTATAGCTGGGACTAGATCGATACGGTGTTCTGGTGAGTCTGCGGGCGCTCGCCACGGTGATGAATGGTCGCTGAGTGTGACAGACACGGGGGACGGAAGAGCGATGAGCCACTCCTGATGGACACGACGGAACAGATGGGGAAGATGTCTGCATGCAGACATACGGTCTACCACACGCACACCACGCACGCAAGCTTACTCTTTATTACTCCCTTGAATTGCCTTATACCTTCCATCTTTGTCTCTCTCACGTACAGGTATACTGTCTTTTTTTTCCTCCCAACTCCAATTAAGAAATCATGGCCTCTCGTGTCGTGGCTCCTGTAAAATGATAATGGCCTTGGGGAGTGCCGCGGCCGTATAAGTTAGACCAGCGGCCTTTTATCCAAGCAAGACGAATAACTCACTCAACCCATATATCAGCAACCTACCCCCCGCCCACCCTCTCCCACACACACACACACACACAGACACACACACACACATGCGCGCACACACCCTCCCACCCCCTCACAGACACGCGCAGAGCCAGATCGAGAGGGAACTACCACGCTTTGATCTCTGGGCCTTGGAGCTTCCCAGGGCGGTAATCCATTCTCTCTGTACCTCACAGCGCCTGTACACCCACTCCCCCCCGCTCCCCCCGCGCTGCACTGCTCTGCTCTACATTGCTGTGACTGTGTTACACACGCACCGCACCAGGCAGGCCGTGTTGGCATGCACGTCAGTCAGAGTCTGTTTAGCCGCATCTTTCTGGCGTGCCGAGCTAGGAGCCCCAAAGGGGAAAAAAGCAAAGGGCTTTTCCCTTTTGATTTCTAATGCCCTGTGTCCACTTTTCATCTCTCTCTCACTCACTCTGCATGCATGGCTCTCCTTAATTTGTTCAACTCAAGCGCTCTCCTCTCTCAAGCCTCATCATTTAGGCCCTCATTTCTCTTAATTACCAAAGCCCATCTCTCCCAACCGTGTCACTCCTTTTGTCTGTGTTCATTCAAAAGACTCATGTTCAATCACCCTCTTCACAATTCTCTCTCTCTCTCTCTCTCTCTCCCCCCCCTCTCTCTCTCTCTCCTTCCTGTGTTCTTGGCGTGCGTGCCCTCGCAGCCTACCTATGAAGTCGTTGCTCATTCCGAGGTCATAGTCCCACACCGAGATCTCCAGGGACTTCTTTGCCAGCTGGTCCAGGGAAACTTCATACGCAAACTCCTGTACAGAGGCAAGTACACACAGTAACACACATGAGGCCGCTGTATATACCAGCGGTTCCCAAACTTTTTCATGACAAGGACCCCCAACATGATACTCATTAGCCTGTGGACGCCCCATTTGAAAATATATGCCAAGGACCCCCATTAGAGAAGGTTTTTACGGCTCTAGCAGTGATTTTCAACCATTTTCATTTCAAGGGCCCCCCGGTTTGATATGCAACGGACCCCCATCTAATGGCATTTCTATCTCTGAGACCCCAATTGATATTGTAAAGTCAATGTTAACAAATTAACTGCTCCTGACGGAACGTTTCGCCAGTTGGATTCCATCCGGCAACTGCTATTGGCGTAACGTTCCGTCTGATAAGCTTTATTATCGATATCAAACTGATATCGCTGATTTTTTGAATTTTTTTGGCTTGGCCTTTCCTTCTTTAGCGATCCCACATCGGCGCTGCCGTTCACCTCCCTTTATACAGGCTGACTAAAAAGCTGAATAACTCCTAATCTACGGAGCTCTCCATGGTTTGGATAAAACGTGCAATGTTCGGAGGTCTTTGCTGATTATCCGGTGATCTAGATGGAAACATTGGCGCTTTCTAGAGAAAGAATGGCTTCATTTTAGCTCGCTAGCATTGACGCTATTTATTTAGCATCTAAGATGGCTGCACCAAACAGGATGTGAATCCAACGTGTGTCACACTACAAACAGCTCAACGGTCTGCGGACTGCGGTTGGCTCTGCGTCCACCAGGTGGCAGTAGATGGGTTAATTTAACTCTGAGAGTGTACAAATGGAACCAAATTTGTACCATTTGTACACTCTCAGAGTTACATACCCATAAGGGTCCATTTGGTTCAGTTAGCTGGGGACCCCCTGGAACTCCCTCAAGGACCCCTGGGGTCCCCGGACCCCACTTTGGGAACCACTGGTATGTATATACAGTATAGGCGAAACATGCCCACAATGCTAAAGATGGAGTGCCACAATTTTTTCATGTGTCTATGAGGTGACAGTACTTCATTACACCCTGGAGTAATTTTTATGTGCAATGGTGTATTAACTTTGTATTTAGGGATTCTTCCTGGAGGCTGAACCCTTGACAGTCAAACGGGCCAATGAAATAAACAGTAATATAGTGACATCACATTATCAGCCCCTCCCCTAACCCACATAAAAGCATGATTTTAACAAATACTGTACACTTTTTGGAAAAAGTTCTTCCTCCTTATATTATAATAATACCTGATGATCATGTTTTAGGGTGGGAAAAAATCGTGGCACTCCATCTTTAAGCATTGCATCATTCTGATGATGGAGAGATAGATGACCATTAGGCGTTCTTCCAGATAGGGTTGACATTTTGCAACAGTAGAGCAGGTTGACCACCTCCAGCCACTGCAGATTTTACATACTTTACCGCACAGATTGATTCAAATACAAACGTATCCTTTAAAATGATATATTGTTTGCTTTAAAAATGCCATATTCATAATTATAGTTCAGAATATTCTGTTGGATGCTGTCTATACGGTAAAGATTAAAAGGGTGAGAACAGACTTTGAACGGGGGCTTTCCCGTGGGCTATGCTCACAATTGTACGGGAAAATACAAAGTATGCATGGCTCAGAGGTAAAGTGACCGGATGGTAACCGCAAGGTTGCCAGTTCGAACCCGGGCTCGCCCAGAGTTAGTTCAAGTGCTCAAGTGTCCTTGAGCGAGACTCTGACTGAACCCCTAATTGCTCCCGATTTGCAGGTTGGTGCCTTGCATGGTTTTCTCCTGGTGTGTGAAATCTCTGTAAAGTGCCATTGGATAAAGGCGCTATATAAATGCACCATTATTATTAATATTCATTAAGTACAACATAATATGACAACCTAGAACATCTGTTTAGTTTAGACACTGAAGTGTGCAGAAGTAGTAGGCCTGAATGCAATTGGGTCACTAATTCAAAGGGCAATTTGGCCAATAAATAGCTGGTTTGTGCAGAGACTTGGATTGGGACGTATGCCTACCTCGTTGAACTCTGGGTTGAGAGTCTTCTTCTTTACGGTGGTCTTGTACTTGGACTTCTTCCCCATGTCAGGCCCCAGGAGACTGAAAAAAAACAAGGAACCAAAAGAGACAGTTGACCACTTGAACCTATTCTGGGCGGAACGTTCGCTGACAATAGCTGATCCACCACCACGCGCCGCGAGTCGCAACACAAAACGTCGTCATTGTAGATCTCCTATTTTCAGAGAACTAATTAAGGGCAAAGCAAGGATACAGAGTCAACTGGTTCAGGGATGGGCAACTTTGATGATGAAGAGAGAGAGACACTATATTTCCACACTCACTCCAGAGGGCCACTATAGTTCCACACTCACTCCAGAGGGCCACTAGTTCCACACTCAATCCAGAGGGCCACTATAGTTCCACACTCACTCCAGAGGGCCACTATAGTTCCACACTCACTCCAGAGGGCCACTATAGTTCCACACTCACTCCAGATGGCCACTATAGTTCCACACTCACTCCAGATGGCCACTATAGTTCCACACTCACTCCAGAGGGCCACTATAGTTCCACACTCACTCCAGAGGGCCACTATAGTTCCACACTCACTCCCAGAAGGCCACTATAGTTCCACACTCACTCCAGAGGGCCACTATAGTTCCACACTCACTCCAGAAGGCCACTATAGTTCCACACTCACTCCAGAGGGCCACTACATTTCCACACTCACTCCAGAGGGCCACTATAGTTCCACACTCACTCCAGAGGGCCACTACATTTCCACACTCACTCCAGAGGGCCCCTATATTTCCATTTATGTTAACTTTATGAACTTAAATACAATTACATTGGACATAAAAAAAGACAATACAAATTTTAAAAACCAGTAATTAAGATACTAATATAGACTGCCATAATTAAAGCAGGTTATGTTTGCATGTTTGGAATTGTAACCGCTGAAATCAATAATATCAGTATTCCGATATTAACCTGCGGGCGGCATTAAGTGAAGGTGAGCGCCGCATGTGGCCCCCGGGCCGCCAGTTGTCCATGTATGAACTGGTAAATTATCACATAAGGTACACACAACGTAATGATTTTGATATGATGCACTATGGCTGTAGGCTGGCAGCCTACAGGTTGCAAAATGGAGCATATTGGATACAACAAGAACTGCAGTGGGAGAAGGCATGAGAAAGGTCTTCAATCCTCTCAGACATGCAGTGCCAAAGCTGCCATTAATTCTTGTTAGACCTAGGTAAACAAAACCACAACTTTTAATTCAGATTAACCTGACACACAAAGTCACCATGAATGAACAAACAGCAGCAATAACTAAAACAAATACAGAATGAGAGAACATTTCCACCTCGGAGTAAAGTTGAGAGTTGAGAGAAAAGTTGTTCCAAACAAAACCACAACTTTGTATTCACAGTAACCTGACACACAAAGTCACCATGAATGAACAAACAGCAGCAATAACTAAAACAAATACAGAATGAGAGAACATTTCCACCTCAGAGTAAAGTTGAGAGTTGAGAGAAAAGTTGTTCCAAACAAAACCACAACTTTGTATTCACAGTAACCTCACACACAAAGTCACCAGAATGAACAAACAGCAGCAATGACAAAAGAAATAGTATGAGAGAACAAATTTCTACCTCGGAAGAAAAGTTGAGAGCAAATATGACTTCTTATCAAGCGAGTAGAGGGGGAAGAGAGAGAAAAGCCATGCTGTTATTTTCCACAATGAGATAGCAGCGTGGACTCTCTAGCAATGAGGCGACAGAAGGTTTCCCGGAGGGCAATGACTGTCATCATCAGCATAAATTCCACGTCAAGATGTTCCGGCAGTGAGAGATATCTCACTCCCCCAACTTCACCCCCTCAGAGCAGTGACAAATCCTTACTAGGACAGCTGACTCTGGGCTAGGCTCGGGGCTGTCTCATCACCAGGGTAGGAATGAGTGATGCGGGGGTGGGGGGGGGGGCGGGGGTGTATGAGGACAGAGGGGGGGGGGGGGGGGGGGGGGCTGGGGGGGGGACTAGTTGGGAGAGAATGAAGAAGAGGAGGGAAGAGGAAGGGAGAATGAGAGGGTGGGTGGGGGGGGGGGGGGGTTACAGGCAGTGGTGTCATGCTCGTAGAACGCAGTACCACGTCGTGGTACCGGTAATTTTTTTACGTGCACGCGCAGGGACGGGACGGAACAACGGTGCGTGTTCTTGCACGCTAGAACGCGTCCCCTTAGATTGAAGAGAAGACGCACCTAATCAACCTCGCGTCACCAGACTTTCCAAGACGCACCAAGTACCCAGTGGTCTAGGTTTACTGGCGCCCCCCCCCCTTATTTTCACGCTGTGTCAAGTATGCCGAATCAAATGGCTACTACTTTGCATAACAACAGGACAGCTTATTTACCTGAGTGCACGTAGCCTATACGGTAAGCATGCACACTTAAGAAAACAAGCTCCATTCTAGCTGCATTTTACCGTGGGAGGGAAGGGGTGAGGGAAATGGAGAACCAGGGGGGCATCTATGCAACACTTCAAGGCCAATTACATGTATGTTGGGACACGATTATAGACTGATTCCGTTCGTGGGATTTCTCCTTTAAAGAGGATGGATAATGAAGGTGCAATTAAAAAGAGGCATGGGGGCCTGGGCCGTGGCTCACCGGTCCAGGCACCTTGGCTGGTAATCCAGTCTGGCAGTGTGCCGCGGGTTCGACTCCCGATCCTGATGGCCCTTACTGCATGTCACCCCATCTCTCTCCCCATTTCCTGTCAGCCTACTGTCTGTCCCTCCATAAAAAATATTAAATAAAAGGCGAAAGCCACAAAAAATACATTTTTGGCATGGGAGTCATAATAACCGACAGAGCCGGGTAGACAGGAGAGAGCGTTGCATGGACGGAGCAGAAAATAAACCGCATGGTATGCTAGAGCAGGGGTTCTCAACCCGTGGGTCGCGACCCCTCGGGGGGTCGCCAAATTATTTTGGGGGGTCGCCAAATTATTTTCAAAAAAAATAATTTGGTGACTGCAACTGAATGGCTGGAAAGTGGAAATGAAGAGTTTACATATAGTACACATAGTACATACATACACCTTCCCTAATGATTATATCTGGTTTCAGTATTTATTCATGGTGTATTGTCTCTATTATTAAGGTTATTGTAGCAGTCAATTTACATTGGGGGTCGGGAGGGGGCGGGGCGGGGGTCCAGAGACATTGCCAAAGCATTTCCGGGGGTCCCCGGCCAAAAACGTTGAGAACCCCTGTGCTAGAGGAAAAACTGAATGTGGTGTAAAGTACAGTTGGATAGACATGTTGGATATATGTTCCAACAGCAGAGATACATTTAGTTGTTGTTTTTTTTTTTTAAATAACTGCTTACTTTGCAAACCCAGGCTTTGCACAAGCGCGCACGCGAGCACGCACGCACGCGCACACACACACACACACACACGCAGGCACACAGAGTGCCGAAATGAAATACGAAAGCCTGTTTAGTCAGCAGGAAATATTTGACAGCTGTATGTTGTCTCAAATAAATATTGAAGGCTCCCTGGCTGCTAACATGCAAGAATGAATAACCCAGCCACTATAAGACTATTATACTACAGTACATACGTTATTTAGATTTTTCATCAAATACAAGACACACCACAACAATACAAGACATCAAATTACAGAAAAGCAAGCCCAACAACACACACACACAAAAGACGAAGGAGGTGGGATGGATGACTATGAGAAAGCAGGGATAGGTATGTGCTGAGGGAGGTCAATGACTTCAAGTACCTGGGCTCATGGGTCAACGCAACCGAGCAAGACCTTAAAAGTGACTTGCATGGAGGGCCCTGAACGGCATGGTCAGTGTAATGGAACTCCAACCTAACCCCAACAAAACCAAACTCAGCTTCTTCTACGGCACGCAACGGTATAGAGTCTGTTCTTCTGTATACGGCAGTGAATGCAGGACCCTGAAGCCAACCCTGCAGTAGTCTCTATAGACTAGTGTTGATTCCGTCGACTAAAACTATGACGAAAAATGTTCGTCGACTACCTTTTTTCACTGATGAAAACAAAATGGAAACTAAATGAAAACTAAGCTACGACGACTAAAACTAAGACCAAATATATTGACAATTTCGTCAACAAATAAAAACGACACTAAACTGTTAGGAAGGGACTAGTGGACAAGAGATCCAGTATAAGTCATTTTACACTTGGTTGCATGCTGAAAATAGCAGATCTACAAGCTCACAACGCGTCGCGCCGCGACGTGCTGTGACCTTGTAGATCGGCTATTTTCAGCAAGTGTAAAATCAGTCATTACGACGGCATCAAGGCCCCCCAAAATACGTTTTAGTCGACTAAATCAACTGTAGATTTAGACTAAAATCTCATGATATTTAGTCGACTAAAACTAGACTAAACACTTAAACATTCCAGGTGACTGAAACTAAATGAAAACTATTGAAGAGACTACATATGACTAAAACTAAAATCAAAATTTGCTGCTAAAAACAACAATGCTATAGACCGGTGCTACACCAGTATCCTGCATGTCCTGCAGTCAGTGGCGTATCCAGGAATTATGTTTTGGGCAGGCAAGATCATGTGTTAATTGTCGTCTCCCCGCGCACAATCGTAGCACTAAAGGTTTTCAAAGAGATATACCTGCCAGACGAGTAGGATACAAAGGCTGAAAGGCTTGCATTTGCATTCCAATGGGTGATTGAGGGTCGCGCTCTACCGCAACGGCCAATCAGCTGTCCATTAATAGTTCTCATGTCTTGTTTTTGTCTTCTTTTTTTCTCATTGTATGGATTTTGGCCAGGCCAGAAATGGATTTGGACAGGCGGACGCCTGCCCTCGCCTTATTGTAGATACGCTTCTGCGTGCAGTACTTAACATCAGCAAGAATACACATGTTACCAACAAGATTCTGTACGAGGGAACACCACGGGGTGAGCCAGAGAGTAGCAGCCAGGAGAATGAGACTATAGCAGGACACTGCCAAAGACACCCGGAGCTGCCAGCCAGCTAAATTGGTGCTGTGGGAACCAACACACACTGTCACGAGGACGTCCCCCACACTAACATACGTGTGGAATGTACTCAAGAACGACGCAGGAGCGCAAAGAGAAGCACCAACGAGCTGGCCAGATGTATACGGAGAACCGGGATGACTAAAGGAGGACGACCTAGACATAGATATAGTTAGGAGTCCATTGGTGAAAGATGCACACAGTTGCACCACAGCAGCAAGATATACAGAACAAGCACTGCCAGGAATGGCATCAATTCAACATGTTTTTGGAACTTAGCTCGTGTATTCTGTCCCGTCTTAACGGATTTGTTCAAAGCTTAGCGATGGAGAGCATTTTGTTGTGACATCTCTTGACACATTTTCATTTGGCAGCCACCATATACCTTCTATTAAGCATGTGTTTTTGGTGGGGAGGATCAAGGGCCCCTTGTCTCATAAGAGCAACCTAATATATGCTAAACAGCAATCTGGCTGGATATCCCTTTCCAGTTGTCTGGAGAACCAATTATATACTCAGAAAGAATGACTATGGGCACTTGAAGAAAGGAAGAGAAGAGAAGCACTCCATTGAGTAATCCAAAGGTAATAAAGTCACGGGTGCAACCGTTCAGTTCAGGTAGATACAGTCCATAGAAAAGAATACAGCACTCACGTTATATCATAGGAGTCTTGTTTGTTTTTCATTTTTCCCCGCCGGCATGCAGCAAGCAACAAACAACACACAGACGTCTCGGCCCGGAGGCCTTCCTCAGCGTAAATCTGAACAATATGTGACCAGATTTGACTGAGAACCTGCCATCGCGCAAATTCCAGCTTTTCACCAGAGGAGAATATAAATAATTTGTCCCCCCAAAATGAGTTAATAGCACAGGCAGACTCTTCACATACTAGAGCATGTCTGAAATAAGTGTCAGAGCTGAAATCGTATGTAAGAAATAAATGCTCAAACATAGGTGTGATGTTAGAGACCACAGAAGTGAACCTTTCAAGCCTGTTTTCTCAACTCGCTGTTTCTCTGTAAGACATTACTCTATAAGCCATCTCCAAAACTGGTGGGTTAAACTGACAATGAAAAAAACGAAAAGAAATCCAATGGCAGTCCCTCAGTCAAATTTGGTCACATATGGCGTCAGTGTCACTTATAAAGGGGACCTGGGTGCCATGCACAAAACTCTCCGAGTACACCGTCTCTCTCACATTATTCATAACATTACATACTATTATACTGCACAAAGTGTTGTTTTTGACAGCAAATTTTGATTTTAGATTTAGTCATTAGTCTCTTCAATAGTTTTCATTTAGTTTTAGTCACGTTTTAGTCACCTGGAATGTTTTAGAGTTAGTCTAGTTTTAGATTTTAGTCGACTAAATCTACAGTTGATTTAGTCAACTAAAATGTATTTTAGTGGGCGTCGATGCCGTCGTAATGACTGTTTTTACACTTGCTGAAAATAGCCGATCTACAAGCTTGTGTTGTGAGCTTGTAGATCGGCTATTTTCAACATGCAACCAAGTGTAAAATGACTTTAACTGGATCTCTTGTCCACTAGTCCCTTCCTAACATTTTATAGTCTAGTTTTTATTTGTTGACGAAATTGTCAGTATATTTAGTCTCAGTTTGAGTCATCATAGCTTAGTTTTCATTTAGTTTCCATGTGGTTTTCGTCAGTGAAAAAAGGTAGTCGATGAACATTTTTCGTTTTAGTTTTAGTCGACGAAATCAACACTGACTGGACAGTGCCAGACAGAGAACCCTCTGCAATACCACACTATCACACACATAGGAGAGACAGTCAGTGCAATACTTTCACATTGAACCAAACTATGTATCACAGTGATTACAGTGATACGGATATGAATTATTATTGCTATTAAATGTTGTTTAAATAGAGGGTATCTGCGTGACATCATCATTATACACAGATGTTATGCGGGAACGGGAACGCCTACTGAGTGTATATTAAAAAAAACTACTTTGTGTTACCTTGTTGTTACTGTCTAGTATTGTGTAGTACTCAAACAACAAGAAACTAGTCATGGCTATAGTGACAGAAAATGGTGAAAAGGCGATGGAGACAGAAAGCATAGGGAAAGAAAGCATCTGTGGTTGAGGGAGGCCGCCCAGCTCGTCAAGTGGATTGATCACACCTGGTCATCATCAAGTGGATTGATCATGCCTGGTCACATAATGACCCGTCCCTTTGCGTGGGCGCGTGGTGATGGAAGTGGGAGAAGAACTGGCAGCGAGCCAAGGGTGATTTAAAAGTTTCCGTAATAGGCCAGTTTGAGCGATTTAAAACAGAGCAAACAGTGTTTAACCCATTCCGGGGCGGGAACCCCTTTTGGTGTTTTAAGCATCACGTTATACTTTGGCTATTGAAAAATAGCAGATCTATAAGCTCGTAGCGCGGCACCGAGTGCCACGCTACGAGCTTGTAGGTCTGCTATTTTGGAAAAATCGTGAAAATGTAGCGCAAATCTTCGAATATATATTCTTTCAGAGCGAACGTTTTTAACTCATATCTTTGTTTCTGGGAAGTCCCTGGAAAAACATATTTTGAGATTGGGGTCCCTTAATACATTATACTTGCCCTCTATAGCTACAATTAGAGATTAAAAACACCTTGAATATTTGATTTATCTTAGAAATATTAGTGTGTTTTTCTGACATTGCGTCATCAGCCATCTTATCAGACAAAAAAAACGTTTTGCAGACTACACATCCTAAACTCTTCTTGCATTTTGAATCCCTTTTAACCATAATGGAATAGAACTAAAATGACATGATTTAGGCCAGCTAATTAACACCTTGGAGGCCCGGAACTATTTAATCCATTTCATCCATCATTTATAGCGCACGGACCACTTTTACCGGCGCACCGGAAGCTGGTGTGCATGTCTGTGTAGCAGCTAACAATAGCCACACCACTCTAGAGTCGATCGACAACAACGGGAGGTAATAATAAATCTATCGCGACTAGCGACTGGACCGCGGAAGGCCGTCAAACACAGGATCTGTTTTCAGAATTAGACAGGATGATTTAGATCGGCAGTTATGATCGTTTTAAGATTTTCGTTTTCGTCAGCTAAACAGGCAGGGGAGATTTTCGATGATCGGATTGGGCAACAAGCGCTCCAAGGCTCTAGAGCGATGCGAACTGTTTTGTTATCATTAATCTCCGTCCTATTTATCAATCTCTGTGTTGGGCACTTGACCATGACCTTGAACTTGGACAGAGAACTCCGCCCTGGGCTTCCAAGGTGTTCTGCTTAAAATTTTATTTCTGAGGTCCTTCAATTTCTTTTTAAGTTTATCAGGAAAGCAGTGAAGCTGCAATCTGTTGGGATTCCTCTTCTTTGCCGTTATCAAACCTGTCAGACGGCGCTGTGGCTACGAAGCCACTTTACCACATGACGCTCTAGAGCAGGGGTGGGCAACTGGCGGCCCGGGGGCCACATGCGGCCCCCACCTTCACTTAATGTGGCCCTCAGGTTAATGTCAGGATACTGAAAAAATATTGGTTTCAGCTGTTTACAATTCCACAACATGCAAACATGACCCACTTTAATTAGTATCTAAATTAGTAGCTCATTGCTCAACACAAGTATAATTAAAGGCAGTGCGACACGTTTTGAGCTTGTAGACCGGCTATTTTTGCTACGACAATAATATATGGCCCTCTGGAATGAGTGTGGAAATATAGTGGCCCTCTCCATTGTCAAAGTTGCCCATCCCTGCTCTAGCATCTGAAAGATTCTGCGGTTGGGAATGAGTTGACTATAGGATCGTTTGATATAAGCCTGCAAGCTTTCACCTACAAGCCTGATTTATTATACTATAGGCTTTGTGCTCAAATTAATGCCTGACAGCAACAGCAACAACAAGGCACTTGGCTAAAGAAAAATGTAAAATACACGAGCCTTAAGTAGAGATAAGACCCACACAATGGGGTTTTGAGCGGTGTGTGCGTGTGTGTGTGTGTATGCGTGCGTCAGTGCGTGCGTGCGTGGGTGCGTGCGTGCGTGCGTGCGTGCGTGCGTGCGTGCGTGCGTGCGTGCGTGCTCTCATGAGAAGCAAGAGGATGCCTGCAAAAAGCTATTGTTTAGACCTGGACACTTCACTCACAGATATATCTACGTACTGTAACACAGTCAACTGTACAAGAGGGAGTTGTGGTACAGTATATAGGGCATAGCAGTGGGCGTGGTGCACCACTCAATAATCTGCATTTCATTTACAAACATATTTCAATTATTTTAAGCCGAGAATCAAGCCATCCAGTGATTAATTCATGACCATATGATAAAACCTTTGATTCTGTGAGAAAAATATTTAATTATCCGATATACTAATTTGAATAAATATTCTTTATTTAGTATTGTTTTCTCTTTTTTTTCTTTTCTTTTTCCCCCCCACAGTATCAAAGGTTTTTGGTCATGATTCACCAGGATCCTGGATGGCTTGATTTTAGGCTAAAAATAATTGATATAAATATTTGTGTAAATCTCTATGGGAAAAATGAATGGCAGATTTTTCAGTGGTGCCAGAAAACCACGCCCCACTACTATGCCCTATATATCTCTGCTGTCCGGAGGAAACCTCATAACTCCAAAATGTTAATTTTTCAGGAAATTAAAAAATATAAGTTTTTAAGGAAATTAATAAAACCTTTTTTTTTTAAAACGATGCAATACTGCCTCATCAAAGTTGGTGTTGTGACTTTAGATATTCTCAATTACTTGCATGAGAAGGAGAGAGGTGGTGGAGTTAGCGGTTTTAGCAGACAGTTTGAGGGTCCAATGGAGTTAAGAGGTTTTGTCCAATGCGTTTTTGTACTACTTTCCATTGGTTCAATATTTTCGAAACAACACACAGACGTAAAGGATGTTCAATAGCACTGATTTATGGAATAAAATCAAAAACCTCAAAAATGAGGTTTCAGAGACGTCCCTGCCCCTCTGGCTTCCTCAGCGCTCCGCTATACTGTATATCATGATAGTACCACATACTCTGTTACATCCTGACAGGACCTCTGGGAATACATATACAGTAATGTACCATTGACCTTGCACACAGTGGACAAACAGCCCTTATCAAATACAATATCCAATCATATTACACTGTGAACATCACCCCATTTCCTATTCCTTTCCTATTCATTGGCTATATATATATATCGTCCTCTTTGCCTGCAGGGCCCCAATAACAATCTACTGTATTGTGGAACGACAGAAGGCATACTATTTTGGATTTTCAATTTTTAACTAAACTAAAAAGACACTGACATTTCATGGGGATACGGCAAGTTTATTAACAGAGAACCTTTCTTACCAAAGTCTCCACAGGACCTTTAAGAGGATCTTACTTGTGTTATGGTCGCGCTACACGGAACGGGCGAGGAGCCACTAATAGTTCTGGTTTGGTGTTTCTTTCTCTCTCTCTTGTTTTTTGTCTCCACCAGGCCGAAGGCATGGGGAGAGAGTATGTTTTGCACTCCGTCCGTGTGTGTGTGTGTCCTTCCTTCCTTCCTTCCTTCCTTCCTTCCGTCCTTCCGTCCGTCCGTTACCAGCTAATCTCCGGTACCGTTGGCCCGATCCATGCCAAGCTTTGCACACACACTCCATGGATGCCAACGACGAACCTCTGCCCCAAATATTCCTCATCGGCCTGTTATAGCGCCACCATGAGGCCGATTTAGGCAAAACACATTTCTGTAGATTACTCGTACACATTTTATCCATACATCACACAATTCGGTATACACTATCTCCATAGTCATGTGATCAACACAGATCTGCACAATTTCCCATCTTCCATCCTGATTGGCTAATATTGGCTTCCAAAGCTCACATGATTGGTCCGTTTCGAACAAAATGCCACAAATCACAAACACAGTGTGCAATTTCCGTGAAATTATACACGCACATTTCCACTAGGCCGAGGACGACATGCCACTCCTTATTTTCCAAATCAGCCTCATGGTGGCGCTATAACAGGCCAATTCCTGTTTTTAGCTAGTATACATCAATCTGTATACAACTTATGTATGCACACTCCCTAGAGGCCATGGAAAAACATTGTCCCTGCATCCCTCCACATCTGCCGGTTATAGCGCCACCATGAGGCCGATTTCTGCTAAACACATTGCTTATGTTA
Organism: Electrona antarctica; assembly: GCF_951216825.1. Classification (NCBI taxonomy): domain Eukaryota; kingdom Metazoa; phylum Chordata; class Actinopteri; order Myctophiformes; family Myctophidae; genus Electrona; species Electrona antarctica. The sequence continues at coordinate 51,850,946 of NC_136809.1, forward strand.
GTCGCACAGATTTCATCCAAATCTCACGCAAATCGGTGCACATGATCTCTGTAGTCATGTGATCAAGACGAATCTGTTGGATTTCTCAGATTCTACACTGATTGGCTAACATTGCCTTCTAAAGTTTTCAGGAGTGGCCCGTTTCGTTCAAAATGCTGCACATGTCCTGCTCATCCACAATTCTATCCTCAGAGATTCTATGAGTGATCTGGCTCTGCATTTCCTCAACAAAATGAAGAAAATTGTTGCAAAAAACAAACAAACAAAAAAACTTGTTTATATTACTCATAACATTTTGCCAAACATCACACACACTCCTATCCTCCTAGTGGAGACCTGTGCCCAGAAGGGCACTTTTTCTAGTCTCACTTGTTTTCAAATGGAGTTAGGGAGGCAGCTGCCTCCCTTGCCTGCTCTCTATGGTAAATATACGCCCCTCTGGTCATGAAGTAAATTTGTTATTGAGAAATGTTTGTACTGTTTATCGCAGCCTTGGCAGCCGTTCTTGTCCAACTCGTGGGTTGGAAGAAAATCTCTCTTCAGCCTAGTGGGCTAGAACTCAATACAGAAAGCACTGAAGCAATGCTCAAAAACACTGTTATTACTGTTAAGCATTATTAGACAACTTGGAAGCACAAGACAAAAGGTCAAAGAAGACTGCATGCACACAAAGTACTACATTCAAATAATTTACTTTATTGAGGGGCGCTAGCCCCTCTTATATACAGGTTTAATGTTTATTTAAAAAAACGCCATTGACAATGAAGGGAACATAATTACGTCATCTTGTCCCCAACACAAACATTAAATGCCATTAACAATAAAGATAATTTAATGTTGGTTTTTAGTTCAATGTTTGTTTAAAAAAAATGCCCTTGGCAATGAAGGGAACATTTACGTCATCTTGTCCCTAACACAAACATTAAATGCCATTGACAATAAAGAGAATTTAATGTTTGTTTTTAGTTCAATGTTTGTTTTAAAAAAATGCCCTTGGCAATGAAGGGAACATTTACGTCATCTTGTCCCTAACACAAACATTAAATGCCATTGACAATACAGAGAATTTAATGTTTGTTTTGTCACCGTTTGTTTTACATCACCATTACATCACCTAGACCTTAGACTTTAATATATTAGCGCCCCTCACTTCACACGGGTGTGATTTTTTGTTATGAATATGGGTTCCTTGAAATCAGTACCTTGACAGCATGCAGCAGCTGAGCTTCTAAAACAGCCATCATATGAAGAAAAACAAATGTGAGCGTGTAAATCTTTGTTGTTGTTTAGATGTATGACTTTAACACGCCCAGGGGCTTATCTGTCTGTCACGTTGTGCGTGAGAATGGACTGGTCAGGCAGCAAGAAATCAATAACCAGGCAAGAAAGAACTATGACAACAGAAATAGATGGAGAGAGAAT
>NC_136809.1:51852567-51975273 GCF_951216825.1 Electrona antarctica
GATGCCAGAGCACTGAGGAAGTGGGATTGACTGACTGTGGTGCATGATGGGAGAAACAAACACTTGACACCACAATTACACGGAAAAAAAACACATTCTGTGATTCTGAGCAATTTACCCAGAAACTCATTTAAGGCACAAAGAAAAAGCACGGACGCTCCCGGAATGCAAAGTGTGTGTGTGTGTGTGTGTTGTAATGGCTTGCGATTTACCCACCAAACACAAGGGTGATAGCGCGCGGCCACGCGCACCCACCCACTCTCTCTCTTTCGTGTGCTCGCGCACGCACGCACGCACGCACGCATGCACGCACGCACGCACGCATGCACGCACGCACGCACGCACGCACACACGCACACACACACAATCAAGCAAGCAGTGTCTGGACATTTTGATATGCTGGGTCGGGACATTCGCTCATAACCACTGAACCGGTATTTTTGACAGCATTACACAATTTTTTCGGCTGCCCACTACGACACGATTTTAACAGGACGTCGTGGAAGTGGAGTGACACGTTTCACCGTTTCCAGAAAAAGGAACCCACCTGTCCCGTACAGTCGTCTGATTAGTCTTGCGTATAGCCAGACAACTATTCCACAATCTCTGAATGCTATATAGAGTCTGGAACTACTGTACACCTCCCTGAATCCGAGCAAGGAAGCTGCCATTTCCGTCCACGTATTTTTTAAATAAAATATCTCTGGACATGATGTCAGCAGCAGCAGCAGCATGCCCAAGTTGACGCTCATGTGAAGAAGAGTATGAGGATATGTGATATAGGTGATATTCATATTAGCAGCAGTAGCTATGTGCTACAGTGTAACGAGGGTTCGACTCCTGATCCTGACCATTGCTGCGTGTCACTCCACCCCTCCCCCCGCCCAACTCCCTCCCCCGTTCCCCGTCAACCTACTGTAAATCTATCAATAAAAGGCATAAGTACTGTACTGTACTGTACTGTACTGTACTGTACTGTACTGTACTGTACTGTACTGTACTGTACTGTACTGTACTGTACTGTACTGTACTGTACAAGCCCTCATCCCTGGCCTGTGTGTGTCTGTGTTAGGCTGTGCAACAGTGACACTTGGTGGTGAACACAGGGTATTTTCGTGCTCGGACACAGGGACACAGGGACAGACCCAGCCACACACATAGCTGTCTATAGGAGTGGTTGCACCACTCAAAAAAACAAACAAGCCAATTCACCCATTGGTTGCTGCTTTGTTTCGTGGTTGGACAAAAGTCCATTCTCATCTCCATCGACTATACCACTAAATAAGGTGTTTTTCAGTAGCTTCGTATTGATATTCTGTGCATTCATTATTTAATGCTCGGTGTCAGTAAAAAAAGGAACATCACAGTTACAGCATGGTCGGTGACTATATATATATATGTTTCTATATATGTTTTAGCAAATTCAACATAAACAAGGCGGAACCAGGGTGGAGCAAGGCAGAACCAGAGCCTGCTGGTTGGTCAGTCAGTCAGTCAGTCAGTCAGTCAGTCAGTCAGTCAGTCAGGGACCAATCAGAAAGGCTGACAAACGAGGTGAATCACAAAAAAAAGCACTCACTGGCTTCGCCGTCCGAGTCTCCCTCGTCGTCGTCTCCGCCGCGGCTCTCTTCGCCGCCCCGGTCGAACTCGGCGCCGATGATGTGCCCGTTGAACGTCTCCTCCTTCAGGATCTTCTTCTCGCGGGGCGGCGGCGGCGTGCACGGGTAGTCGTGGAAGCGCGGGAAGAAGTCCGAGATCTGCGGTATGGGCAGGATGGGCCCCGGGCACACGTTGATGGCAAAGTGCTCCTGCATGCTGATCTTCACCGGGGAGGGAGGGGGGTGCTGGGCATGGTGGTGGTGGTGGTGGTGGTGGTGGCCCCGAGGGGCCACGCAGGGGGAGGACGCCGGAGAGGGGCCAGAGGAGGAGATGGGGGGGGCGCCCGAGGAGGAGGAGGGGGGGATGACCAGGTGGGTGGTGGTGGAGGAGGGGGGCGGCGGGGGGGGCTTCGAGACACTCATGCGGACGGCCGGATGTGACTGTCAATGGGACAGGGGTGTGTGTGTGTGCATGGGAGGAGGAGGGTGGGGACGTTTGCGTGTGTGTGTGTTTGGGGGGGGGGGGAGGGGAGGGGCAAGAGAGAGAGAGAGAGGGGGTGAAAAAAGATTGAGGTGAAAAGAGGGACAAGGGGAGGATCGTCGTGAGTATGAACAGGCGATGGGAGAATGAGACGTTATATGGGCGGGAAAAATGAGCGAGGATGGTCAGAGGGGACGGGGAGAGAATTAGGAGACAACGACAGACAATAAGAACACAATCACATCTGTATCAGACTCTGTCTCTTCTTCTTCACACTCTGGGCTGAGACATGAGGTTCAGGGCTTTACACAGCTGCACTCGAGTGTTTGAGTAATTAATTGTGTGGCGTGCGCTCGTGCGTGCTGCACGTATACAGACACACTTACATACACAGTGCCATTCCTGTACAGTACACACCCACGCACGCACGCACGTGCAGACCGCGTGCACACACGCATGCACACACGCACGCACGTGCAGACCGCGTGCGTGCGGTCGTTCTGAACAGGAATGGCAGTTGAATGTCCTGTGATATGCCAACGGTATCGGCATGACATTTATATCTCGGGTTGTAGCCGACAACAAAATAACAGCTCGCTCACCTCCGCCGCGCGATGGAGGTGTTATGACACGATGGTATCTTCATTTCATTCTCTCTCTCTCTCGCTCTCTCTCATCTTGCTTTCACATGAGTAGGCGACTATATTCCCGTCGCGCAGCTTGAGCTCTTACTTTGCTACTTATGCTTGTGTTTGTCAGTCAATCGAGTGGAAAGACTTGACGGCGCGGGGCGGATAATTGTTCCGACCTTAGCCCATTTGGGACGGGAACGCGTCGCCTGTGTCGCCTCGTATAGCTTTAAAACCAATTTTAAACTTTTGCTGTTGAAAAATAGCAGATCTACGAGCTCTGTAGGTCTGCTATTTTTTGGAAAAATCTTGAAAATGTGGCGCAAACCTTTGAATATATATTCTTTCCGACCGAACGCAAACCTTTTTTCATATCAGTTGGGGGGGGTCCGGCGGCCAAATACATATAATTTTGAGGGGGGTCCTTGACATGATAATGTTTGAGCACCAGCAGCACTGATATATAGAAACATAGGTTTTTTTTCCCAGAAAACTGTCAGGATTTAGAAGACATTTTGTAAGAATCTGCTCTCAGTCCTGTAGGGGTTAAATGCCGCCTCCGGTAAAAAGGCAATGTGTTTTGATTCAAATGGCAGAGCAGGATGTTATTCAAAGTGCAGCTGCTGCCGTATGATTTCTGCCGTATACAGAAACCTCCCATCTCCAGATTTTAAACGTTGTTCGTCATTAAAAAAAATGCCCCACTTTGTCGTACGACAAATACAGCGAAAACGGCACGGCTTTGGGGCTTCATGGGGTGCGGAACTGATTGAAAATATGTCACTTGTGACCCATGGACCTTGACAAATTTGGATTAATTTCTTTTTTCAATTTTCATTTTTTTCACGTCATATGAAAGCAGGGAACCATAGCTTCAAATTGACGTATTGGTTGTTCTGTTTGACCCACCGGTTTTGGAGATACGGTAATGGTCTTGCAGAGACATAGCGAGTTGAGAAAACAGGCCTCAACATTACACCAATAGCTACATGTTGAAGCATGTTTTACACCTATAGCTACATGTTGAAGCATGTTTTACACCTATAGCTACATGTTGAAGCATGTTTTACACCTATAGCTACATGTTTAAGCATGTTTTACACCTATAGCTACATGTTGAAGCATGTTTTACACCTATAGCTACATGTTTAAGCATGTTTTACACCTATAGCTACATGTTGAAGCATGTTTTACACCTACATGTTTAAGCATGTTTTACACCTATAGCTACATGTTTAAGGATGTTTTGCACCTATAGGTACATGTTGAAGCATGTTTTACACCTATAGCTACATGTTGAAGCATGTTTTACATCTAATTAAGCATGTTTTACACCTATAGCTACATGTTGAAGCATGTTTTACACCTATAGCTACATGTTTAAGCATGTTTTACACCTATAGCTACATGTTGAAGCATGTTTTACACCTATAGCTACATGTTGAAGCATGTTTTACATCTAATTAAGCATGTTTTACACCTATAGCTACATGTTGAAGCATGTTTTACACCTATAGCTACATGTTTAAGCATGTTTTACATCTAATTAAGCATGTTTTACACCTATAGCTACATGTTGAAGCATGTTTTACACCTATAGCTACATGTTTAAGCATGTTTTATATAGCTACATGTTGAAGCATGTTTTGCACCTATAGATACATGTTGAAGCATGTTTTACACCTATAGCTACATGTTTAACCCTCCCATTCAAATCCGGTCACATTATTTGGGTGAACTGCTCCTTTAAACACTTTCCCTGTGGAACCCGACTTTCCTGACCTGATTGATAAAGAACTCTTTCCCTGCTAAACACGCTAAACCCGACTTTTGTTTATTCGCCGAGTTTTGATAACTTTTAAGCCATACATGGGTTTCCTCGGACACTCCGTGATACGTCACACGTTTGGATCACGTGACCGGAGGAAAAAAACCCAAAACAACTTCTCAGGAATTCTGGGAAATGGAGGCTCAGTGCATTCCAACGGTGAATCATGGGAAATGGAGGCTCAGTGCATTCCAACGGTGAATCATGGGAAATGGAGGCTCAGTGCATTCCAACGTTGAATCATGGGAAATGGAGGCTCAGTGCATTCCCAACGGTGAATCATGGGAAATGGAGGCTCAGTGTATTCCAACGGTGAATCATGGGAAATGGAGGCTCAGTGCATTCCAACGGTGAATCATGGGAAATGGAGGCTCAGTGCATTCCCAACGGTGAATCATGGGAAATGGAGGCTCAGTGCATTCCAACGGTGAATCATGGGAAATGGAGGCTAAATGCATTCCAACGGTGAATCATGGGAAATGGAGGCTCAGTGCATTCCAACGGTGAATCATGGGAAATGGAGGCTCAGTGCATTCCAACGTTGATCATCATGGCGACCCTCCGTGTCGCTCTGTGGCAGCCTCTTTGTTTTGGATGGCGGTTTTGTGAATAATGTCTCGAAATGATGAGAAACGAACGCGCGATTTTAACGTGGACGATCGCGAAAGGGAGGAGCTACATTGACTGCCGCGTGATCAAACATATACGGCGCTGTGGCTGTGTGTGTTGACCAAACAGACCTATAAGTTACAACATGTACTTGGACAACTTTTTTTTGCGTCTACACCAAAAACAGCCATACTACTAGGCAAACAACGCGTCACCGTTTGCGCCGGGGTTGTGAGCTTGTAGATCGTTTCCCCCCACATTAGGCATGTGCTGGCGTTCACATGATTAACCCCTCAGTGTCCCTGTTCTCAGCAGACGGACATTCTGCAACTCAACGACGATAGCAGATCTACAAGGTCGCAAAGCTTGTATAGATCCGCTTGTACGGCGAGAGAGATTCGGTGTAGAGGAGGGGCCCCCAGGGGCCAAATATAGGCCCCTGGGGGCCCCCGGGCAAACAAAGATTATAGGGTTTAAGTAATGGTTAACGACAGCATACAGTTTTGCACACAAATGAAAGTGTACTTTTTTAAACAAATAGGAAGCAAAAACAGTACTGTATTTTCACTGTATAGTGTATCATAAGACATTCACTACCTCCTTTGGGCACACACAAACGCGCGCGCGCATGCATGCGTACGTACGTACGTACGTACATGTACATGTACATGCATTGGTCTGTACAGGAACAGTTACATCAGTGACTAAATATGTCCTATGATACACCATTCATACCAATGCAGAATCATTTTGGGGGGGTTAGCTGATTTTAGCAACCTAAATAGCAGCTCATGCATGTCCTCCAGTAATATCGAGTCTCGGCTCACGTGCTTCCCCCCCAAAGAGGTATACTTATTTTGCTCCTTCTGTATATGAAACCAAGTTTCTTTAACCCATTTTGGGGCGTGAACCCCTTTTGGTGTTTTAAACATTACGTTATAATTTAGCTATTGAAAAATAGCAGATCTACAAGCTCATAGCGCGCCACCGAGTGGCGCGCTACGAGCTTGCAGGTCTGCTATTTTTGAAAAGTTGTTAAAATGTGGCGCAAATCATTGAATATATATTTCAGAGCGAACATTTTTAACTCAAATATTAGCTTCTGGGGGGGTCCCTGGAACTACATATTTTGAGATGGGGGTCTGTGTCCCAATAGAGATAATTCTATGGGGGTCCTTGACATGAAAAAGGTTGAGTACCACTGACAAACATGGGTTTTTCAGAAAAATGTTAGGATTTAGAAGACCTCAGTCCAAAATAGGTTAAAAAAAGAAACCCAAGTAACATCTCTCTGTGCTATTATCATTATTATTATTAAGCTACTGCACACTCACGAGCTCTGACTGGAAGCGCCGCCGCCGCTCATGTGTGCACGAATTAAACTCGGACGTTCCAATCGTTAATTATACACACAAAAAAAGATAATCCGTCTTCCATCCATAGTCCATGCTTCAACGTTCCGTCCCGTTGGCCCGGGCGAAGGACGGCAGAACGCTCGGGAAACGACCGGCGACTCATGCAGCATGTTGCTGCTCGGACACACTTTCTCTCCACGGAACTCTCACAGGACGAGTGCTCATACATACATACATGCGCATGTGAGGACACATACATACATGCATGCATGGCATGCGCACACAGACACACACAGGCACACACACACACACACACACACAGGCAAACACACGCACACACAGGCAAACACACAGGCAAACACACGCACACACACACAGTCACGCACACACACACACACACACACATACATAGAGGCACAGTTGTGCACACTTACCCAGGGACTGTCTTCATCTGTGCCAGCGCTGCTCCATCTTGTCTGTTCTCTCGCGCGTCCTCCGTGTATCTCTCTCTCTCGCTCTCTCTCTCTCTCGCTCACACACTGGGAAGAAGCGGCGTGCACCACATCAGCTTTGAGTCAATATCCTCCCGTGCCCACTCTCTCTCTCTCTCGCTCTCTCTCTCTCACCCGCTCTTCATCGCATATATGCGCTCCTCCTCTGTATCACTCCCCTCCCTCTCTTTCACCAACGGGTTGAGTGTGACGTGTCCGCTTAAATTCGCTGTCAGTTGCGCGCACACGCAGCGCATATAGTATAGTGTCACTCACTTTCTCAGCAGCAGCGGCGGGGCGATTTAACACAGCGCCGGGAGAGAGAGAGGGGCACACAGAGAGAGAGAGAGAGAGGGGGGGGCACAGAGAGAGAGAGAGAGGGGGGGGGGGGGCACAGAGAGAGAGAGAGAGAGAGAGAGAGAGAGAGAGAGAGAGAGAGAGAGAGAGAGAGAGAGAGAGAGAGAGCGAGAGGGGCACAGAGAGAGAGGGGCACAGAGAGAGAGAGAGAGAGAGAGAGAGAGAGAGGGGGATAGGGAGAGGGTGAGTTAGCGGGATGGAGATAGAGACGGGCAGGGAAAGACATTATGAGACTGAAAACCCCAAACAGAGACAGTGGCATCATGCGCATACATACAGTATATGCAGCATAACATGGTGTCTACATCCTACAATATACAGTATACAAGACAATCTGTCTCCTGTTACAGGCCTAATGGTGTATTTGTATTGTACGGTATTTTATTTCATGTGTTGTATATTATGTAATCTGCCCTGTAAGAATCCTGGGTGCATTCGTTAGTTTAGTATTCACTTGATTATTGTTTGCAAACTGTCATGTCGGTTTATTGTCATTTACTGTATTGTAATTGTTCATGTAAACTGTGAAAAGTGTCCTGTAAGTCTATATGGGCTGGCTGACACTTAAAGAATCAATCAATCAATCAATCAATCAATCAATCAATCAATCATATACATGGTTACTATACAGTATAAAATACAACATACACAGTGACTATACAACATACGTAGAGACAATATACAACATACATAGTTACTATATACATTAGTACTATAACTATCCATCCATCCATCTTCAACCGCTTATCCGTAGTCGGGTCGCAGGGGCAACAACTCCACCAGAGAGCTCCAGACATTCCTCTCTCATTAGTAACCAGTGCGTCGATGTAATCCCTCCGTCTGCGCCTTGGTCTTCCCCGGGGTCTCCAGTGGGACGTGCCTCGAGGACCTCCCTATAGGGAGACGCTCCAGAGGCATCCTAAGATGCCCGACAAACCTAAGCTGGCTCCTTTCCAGGCGAAGAAGCAGCGGCTCTACTCTGAGTCTCCCTATCTTCTCACCCTATCTCTAAGGGAGATGCCAGCCACCCGTCGGAGAAAACTCATTCCGGCCGCTTGTATTCGCGACCATATTCTTTCGGTCATGACCCACACTTCATGACCATATAGGTGAGAGTTTCCGTCACAACAGTGCGGTACAGCGACTGCAATACCGCCCCTGCCGCTCCGATTCGCCTGCTGATCTCCTTCTCCGTCCTCCCCTCAATCGTGAACAAGACCCCGGGATACTTAAATGCCTCATTCCCTACTTGGACTGCACAATCCACGGTTTCCGGGTGAGAACCATGGCCTCAGATTTGGAGACGCTGATCCTCATCCCAGCCGCCGTACACTCGGCTGCGAAGCGGTCCAGTACTAGTCCTAGTACTAGTAACGATACCAGTAAGACGCCCTGAGGGCGAGAAGCGACCTTGCCCTAAAGGCAGAGGTCATGTGCACGCATCCACCTGGGTAGACTGCAGACTGCTGGGCGAGCGCTGGCGCTTCGGCATGGGGGGTCAGATCATCATATCCGCCTGGGTGACAGCAGACTGCTGGGTGAGCGCTGGCGCTTTGGCATGGGGGGGTCAGATCAACATATCCGCCTGGGTGACAGCAGACTGCTGGGTGAGCGCTGGCGCTTTGGCATGGGGGGGCAGATCAACATATCCGCCTGGGTGACGGCAGACTGCTGGGCGAGCGCTGGCGCTTTGGCATTAGGGGGGTCAGATCAACATATCCGCCTGGGTGACAGCAGACTGCTGGGTGAGCGCTGGCGCTTTGGCATGGGGGGGTCAGATCAACATATGGAATGAATTCTGTACTGGCCATATATGGAGCTTGTCTTACAGGGTTTGATGAGGTCAGATCAACATATGTAATGTCAGAACAGGTCAGCTACATATATGGAGATCTATTGTCAGACGGCAGACTTTGGCATGGGGGGTTAGATCAACATATGGAATGAATACTATACTGGCCATATATGGAGCGTGTCTTGAGTGTTCAGGGTTTGATGAGGTCAGATCAACATTCTGGAATGTCAGAACAGTAATGAGGGGTGGGGAAGGATCAACATATGGAATGTCAGAAAAGGTCAGCTCCATATATGGAGATCTAAGGGTTTGAGGTCAGATTAGAGAGTAGAGTTGCGGGCCGGCTCAATGCAGATCTAGGTGATGATCCAGTCTTCTCCATGTATGGTTATCCAGGGTTAGGTGAGGTCCGTGTCGTGATCTTCATATATGGAGAACCAGACAGTGGCCTTGTGGTTAGAGTGTCCGCCCTGCAACTGGGAGGTTCGATCCCCGGCCGGGTCATACCAAAGACTGTAAAAATGGGACCCAATGCCTCGATGCTTGGCATTCAGCATCAAAGGGTTGGACTGAGGGGGGTCAAATCAACTAATCAAATGATTCCCGAGTGCGGCACGGCTGCAGCTCACCGCTCCTTGGCTGCGGCTCACCGTTCCAAGAGATGGGTCAAACGTGGAGATTCGGAGAAGACATTTCCCTGCGGTAACGTGTGTGACAAATCGTATACGACTTTGATATAATTATAGAGATCTAAGGGTCTCCATGATGTCACGAGATGTCACAAGGCGTGATGGACTGGCAACCATATATGGAGGTGTGACGGACGGACGGACGGACGGACGGACGGACGGACGGACGGGAGACACAGGTTTTCATAGTAAATACCTTTGGTCACAACAACATACAGAACACAATGACTACATAATATATAGAATGCAACCAGACACAAGAAGAAAGAGATTGAAAGGGAATAGGACCAGCGGGTCAGAAAGAATTGCTAAACAAAAAAAGATAAATTAAAGCAATCTTCCTGGCCATATACTGACCGATTACTCCATGTCAAATGATGAAGACCGTGCGTGCGTGCGTGCGTGCGTGCATGAGTGCGGGAGGCGCGTGCATGCATGCATACATGCGCACATATAAGTCTGTGACAGACAGTGTGCATACAGTATGTAATCATCTAGCTGCAGTATAGAAAATGTGTCACAAACCATGCTTCATGCGTGGCTGCGTGCGTGTGTGCTTACGTGCTTACGTGCGTGAAAGGGAGTGGATGAGATCGTCAAGGGACATGTAAAGAAAAGGATGAACCTTGCAGCCAGAATGAGTTGCAAATGACAGATCATAATCAGCTAGTCAAATATTTGACGGGAATCAGGATAGTCGCTCTCCCGGAAAAATGTAAGTCAAAAATGCACAAGGCAAAAGAAAAGAAAAGAAAAACACATTCTCTTGGCTCGGATGGCTGATGAGAGAGAGAGAGAGAGCTCTCTTTGATTTGGAGGGAAATGAAAAATGCAGGGCTTTGACAATTTAATGAAGTACCACGGGTTGGCATAACATCAGAGAGCATGTACTTCTCTAAGCCATTTAGGCCTAAAAAAAAAAAAAAAAAAGTCTTCTAAATCCTGACAGTTTTCTGTGAAACACCTATGTTTCTATGTCAGTGGTGCTCAAACGTTTTCATGTCAAGGACCCCCAGAATTATCGGTATTTGGCTGCGGACCCCCATCTGAAAATATGTTGTTCCAGGGGGGGGGGGAACAAAACGATTTGAGTTCAAAATGTTTCGGTTTCAAGATTTGCGTCACATTTTCACGATTTTTCAAAAATAGCAGAACTACAAGCTCGTAAGCGCGGCACTCGGTGCCGCGCTACGAGCTTGTAGTTCTGCTATTTTTGAGTGGTGCAAACCACTCCAACAACCAGCTTTGTCTGTATGTTTGTGTACCTGTGTACGTGTACGTGTCCGTGCACAGGTGAGCATGGTTACCATGGTCACTGACATTACGTCAGACCACAGCTGATCAGGCTATATAAGACCTTACACCACTCAGTTCACACGGGTGTGATTTTTTTCAATAGCTAAAGTACAACATGATGCTTTTAAAACACCAAAAGGGCGTTCCCGTCGTGAATGGGCTAAAGATACAGTAACGACCGCGAGCATAATCCATTACATTTACGGTTCAACGGAGGGAGAATGGAATAAATACAATTATACACGTGGGTACATGCAGGCTTGTGCATATTTAAACGTGTCTAAACAGCGTGATCAGTCATCTCATTACATCTGCTACTCACTCGTATTGGGTTAATGAGCCATTACACCATCACAGTCACCATTACATTCTTTTTTTTTTTGAGGGGCACTAACCGCTAACCCCTCCTATACTATGTATTCAGCTATTAGTGTAGAGTTTCAGTCTTACGCAGACATTAATTAAATTCCGATTGACAATGAATGGAGAACTTTGCGTCATAGCGTCTTAGCAAATCGGCTTAGTGTCTATTTTTGTCTTACTTTTGTCATTAAATTAATCGGCACTGTGTCTGTTTTACGTCACACTTCACACAGGTGTGATTCTTTCTTTTTTTAAACACAAAAAGCTTAAATGATTGGGAATGTGCTTAAAGGGCCACTTCACCCCTTTTGCAACCAGATCTTATTTTAATAATGTTTGGGAGACAAGAAACACTTTCCTGGGGGTTTTATGTGGGTAATAATTATGTGCTTTTAGATATTCCAAAGTGTGCATGGACACTGGGCTCACTTTCTTCCTGGACTACAATTCCCATAATGCTTTGGTGCACTGCTCCTCCTTGTGGATAGGGGTAGGGCTGTCTTACTGAGACAACATGTAGTCCAGGAAGTAAGTGAGCCCAGTGTCCATGACATCATGGAGTCCATGGACACTTTGAAATACTGAACTATCTAAAAACGCATATTGCCCACATAAAAACCCCAGGAAAGTGTTTCTCGTCTCACAAACATCATTTAACACATTCTGGGCGGGAACCCCTTTTGGTGTTAGCATTATGTTATGCTTTAGCTATTGAAAAATAGCAGATCTACAAGCTCATAGCGCGCCACCGAGTGGCGCGCTACGAGCTTGTAGGTCTGCTATTTTTGAAAAATCGAAGAACGACTGACATAGAAACATAGCTTTTTCAGAAAACTGTCAGGATGTAGAAGACATTTTTAGAATCGTTCCCAGGTCAAAATGGGTTAAATAAGGTTGCAAAAGGGGTGAAGTGGCCCTTTAATGAAAGCTCAGTGTACCAATGCCAAACGGTCATCTGCCTACAAATACAGCTAAACCAATCATGGAGAGACAGACAGGCAGTGGCAGTAAGAGGAAGTAGAGCGGTCGTTTGGGGACTGGGGGGAGGGGGTTCCTGGTTCGATCCACGCGTCCTTGAGAGAGACACTGAAGCCCGACTGCCCCCCGGGCACGGTTCAATGGTTTCCCACTGCTCAGGATGGGTAAAACGCAGTGGACCAATTACAAGGTACAAAGTGCACATTTACTAGGTACGTACGTACGTACACATGGGCAACTGGCGGCCCAGGGGGGGCCACATGCGGCCCCCCCACTTTCGCTAAATGTGGCCCTGCAGGTTAATTACTATAGTATTCAAATGTTGTCTTTTTTTAACATAATTATATAACTAAATGCATTTGTAATTAAATAAAAATGTTACATTTTCAGGATTCCAATTCAAAAATAGCAACAAATTATTCAGGATTCCAATTCAAATATAGCAAAAAATGTGCGAGTGCGAATGCAGTGAGACACGTTTTATAGCTAAATATAGCTGATCTTGTAGATCAGCTATATTTAGCTATAAAACGTGTCGCACTGCGACGCGTTTTGAGCTTGTATATCAGCTATTTTTGCAGTAATATGCAATTTGGCCCTCTGGAGTGAGTGTGGAACTATAGTGGCCCTCCTCTGGAGTGAGTGTGGAAATACAGTGGCCCTCTGGAGTGAGTGTGGAAATACAGTGGCCCTCTGGAGTGAGTGTGGAAATACAGTGGCTCTCTGGAGTGAGTGTGGAAATACAGTGGCCCTCTGGAGTGAGTGTGGAACTATAGTGGCCCTCTGGGAGTGAGTGTGGAACTATAGTGGCCCTCTGGAGTGAGTGTGGAACTATAGTGGCCCTCTGGGAGTGAGTGTGGAAATACAGTGGCCCTCTGGAGTGAGTGTGGAACTATAGTGGCCCTCTGGAGTGAGTGTGGAACTATAGTGGCCCTCTGGAGTGAGTGTGGAACTATAGTGGCCCTCTGGGAGTGAGTGTGGAAGTACAGTGGCCCTCTGGAGTGAGTGTGGAACTATAGTGGCCCTCTGGGAGTGATTGTGGAAATACAGTGGCCCTCCCCTAGTACTATAGGATAATATCCCAATGACAAACAAAGGGGACACATTTATTATGCACTACGACTAATACTACTAAATGACAAGATAGCCCTTTGTCAAGATTTAAAAAAAATAAGTCAAGATAGCCCTTTGTAAAGCTTACTGTACCCCACTGTAAACTGCCCAGTGCCCACTTGTGGTGCAGCTACAGTAAAGGTACCAAACGCAGTCTTATATTCAGGCCAATAGGGTAAATATAATTAAGTTGCGGGTGGCATACAATGATGCTCTCAGAATCCTGCTGAGGCTGCCGAGGTGGACGAGTGCCAGTAAACAGTTTCCCACTCTGAGTGCTGTCCTCTGAATGTAATATTCAGCTATAGGACGAGGTTACAATAAACAAATAAACAATAAAACAAAAAAAATAGAGAAATTATAATGACAATGAGCATGCTTTTGTTGCTGCTTTTAACCCATTTAGACCCGAGGACGATTCTACAAATGCCTTCTAAATTTGTTTTCTGAAAAATGTTTCTATATCAGTCGTTCTCAAACATTTTCATGTCAAGGATCCCCAAGATTATATGTAATTGGCCCGCCGACTCCCCATCTCAAAATATGTAGTTCCAGGCACCCTCCAGAAGCAAAGATTTTAGTTAAAAAAGTTCGCTCTGAAAGAATATATATTCAAAGATTTGCGCCACATTTTCACGATTTAGCAGACCTAAAAATAGCAGACCTACAAGCTCGTAGCGCGGCACTGTAGATCTGCTATTTTTCAATAGCTAAAGTATAACGTAATACTTATTGTTCATCAGCATAGGTGGTTCGGGCATCTGGTTAGGATGCCTCTCGGGCGTCTCCCTAGGGAGGTCATACTAGAGGCACGTCCCACTGGGAGGAGACCCCCGGGCAGACCAATAAGGCGCAGTTGGAGGAAGTCACTAATGTTGCTCTGGAGAGGGAAGTCTGGAGCTCTCTGGTGGAGCTGTTGCCCCCGCGACCCAACTACGGATAAGCGGTCGAAGATGGATGGCTGGATGGATGGATGCATGATTGAGAGGAAAGTCAAGCATTCCACGTCAGCGAACTTCATTTCCCTTAGATCCTTGCATGTTGGGGTTTCATTACCACAGGCGAGCCACAGAGTATATGGCCTATGCCGCACTATCAAGCCCTAGTGGCATTACGCCTGTCATGTCACCAGTCACACTTTAACCATGGCAGCAGCACGGCTTTTTACAGCCTCTCGGGGGTATAAGGTCCTATATTACTCCCTCGCCGAGCTGTCAAAAGAATTAGGGAGAGAGAGAGAGAGAGAGAGCGCTTACAGATACAGCCAGTCAACCATCTCTGAAGCTTCTCCATGTAGCGGGGACCCCCTGCAGAGGAGATATACTGAGGGTTCTCCTGTTTTGACAGAAGACTCAACCACGTGTCTGAGGCATGGCTGAATAGTACAGGAAATCTATGGAAAATACAGGATCAACCTCTAACTAATTGCAAAAAAAAACGAACTCAGCTGATTTTGCATCTTCAATATATCCTGAATAACAGAAAAAAAGTTGCCTGGAATTGTCTGAGGGGAAAGTGTTGAAAATGGCCTGTACAGTATGGCCACCATTGACATCCTATTATAAGGTCATATTTTGGCTAAATTTGGCCATAGCAACTTGCCCAAATGTGCTGACATCATCACATTTTGGCAAGTTGCTATGGCCAAATTTAGCCCAATGAGTGTTTTTATGCAAAACTAATGCTTGGAATGGATTCAGCATCATGAAAATACCCTAGTTTGACATGTCACATGCTACTTAAAGCATAAGGAAATTTAGAAAATATTGCCTTATAATAGGATGTCAATGGTGGCCATACTGTACAGGCCATTTTCAACACTTTCCCCTCAGTCAATTCCAGGCAACTTTCTTTCTGTTATTCAGGATATATTGAAGATACAAAATCAGCTGAGTTTGTTTTTTTTGCAATTAGCTTGAGGTCAAATTACATTATTACTGGACTACTGCAGAGGAGATATACTGAGGGTTCTCCTGTTTTGACAGAAGACTCAACCACGTGTCTGAGTCATGGCTGAATGCTATACATGAGTTTTCGGGTAGTTTTAATTGCTTGGAGCAGTGTTTTTTTTCAACCAGTTGGTCCTTGAGGGGGTTCCAGGTGGTCCCCCCATGCTAAATGATGGAGAGTTGGTAACCAAATGGACCTCTTGAGAGCGTAAAATGAAACCAAATGGACCCGTACGGGTCCATTTGGTTTCATTTTACGCGCTCAAGAGTTCAATTATTGTTAAACCTCTGCGTTACTTCATTTACAAGAAAGTCTACACAATTAGAGAATGTAGAAGAATTGTTATTTTGATGATCAACGTTTGCCAAAAGCATGGAATCATAGACACAATCTTATCCAAACGACAACAAAATATTCTTTAGTTTTGGGTCTGAGAGGCTAAATCTCATCAAATGGTGGTCCACGCCGTGGCTCAAATGCCAAATAAATAATGGGACCTTGAAATGAAAAGGGTTGAAAGCCACTGGCTTGGAGGGTTGTGATGGCTGTGATTGTCCCTTGCTTTGAGAGCTGCTATTTCTTGGCAAAAGCTAGAGATGGGACAAAGTGGAAAGAAGCCATTCAGGGCAGCTATCTACAGTATAGACTAGGGGTGTAACGATATAGTAACTGTATCAAAATATTAATTAATTTAAAAAAAATCTAAGTATATGGATATGTAAACAGCAAATATCGTATCGTATCGTTTGACTTTGTATCTTATCGTTTTGCAGTGGAAATTAACGGTATCGCTACGTTTTACATCACTATACAATTAGAAAGTCAGCCGGTTGTGCCCCAGCCACATTGTTGAACAAAGCAGGTTGCCAGATCCGTGGGTTCCAAGCAACTGGGTATATGAAAACATCGCAGGTAAGTAAAAAAAAAAGAGAGAACATTTTAGCTTGCTAGCATTGACGCTAATAATTAGCATCTAAAATGGAAACGCCAAAACGGACGTGCGTCACACTAAAACCATGCAGATCCGGTCGGCAGTGGGGCGCCACCACTTTCGTCCACCAGGGGGCAGTCAATGTGTTTAAAAAAAGCTGCACGATCCACAACTTTAACACCTATTTAATGTATTTGCTAAATAGTTACTGTATCGATTTCAAATCATCGTATCGTATCGCCATAATGAACCAATATGGTCCATGTATCGTATCGTGGACACTTTGAAATAGGCTACTAAAATATCTAAAAACACATATTACCCACATACAATCCCCAGGAAAGTCTTTCTTGTCTCCCAAACATCATTAAAATAAGATCTGGTTGCAAAAGGGGTGAAGTGTCTCTTTAATACGCAGCCTTTCCCTATAGCTACAACGATGTTAGAAATATTGTCTTCAGACACAGACATGTAGAAAACATCAACAGAAAACCATACTGTAGATAGCATATTGTGAGAGGGTATGAGGGGTATTATTATTGTTTTTGTTTTAAAGCTGCTGTTAGCAATAGTATGTCAAAATTCTAATTTTTGGTATTCAGACAGCCAGCAATGTGTACAACGCTTCCAAAAAACATTTAGTCTCTGTGACACATCTAGGGGCCGCAATCTGCATTCAAAGATTTTCCTAGAGGCTTTGTCATTGGTCGATTTGCCAGTCTAATTCCTGATTGGTTAGTCATTTCGACAGGGTTTATTTATTTATTTTTGACCAAGGACAAAGCTTCTAGGAACATCTTTGAATGCAGATTGTGGCCCCTAGATGTGTCACAGAGACCAATTATTTTTAGAGCGTTTTACTTATTGCTTGCCTGTCTGAATACCAAAAAGAAAATATTATTTCTTATAGCTACTTGTATAGTGCATTATTCTTTTTTCGTATGCATGGTATTGCATTTTTGTCTCCACCAGGCCGAAGGCATGGGGAGAGAGTATGTTTTGCGTGTCCGTCTGTCCGTCCGTCCGTCTGTGGACAGCTAATCTCCGGCACCGTTGGCTTGATCGCAGCCATACTCTGCACACATACTCGCTGAATGCCACAGCTGAACCTCTGCCCCAAGGTTTTCACATTGGCCCCTTAGAGCGCCACCTGGAGGCCGCTTTGTGCAAAAAAATAATAATTGGACAGTACACCTACAGATTTTGTCCAAACATCACGCAAATTGGTACACAGTCTCTCTAAAGCCATTCAACGAAACAGGTCTTTCAGATTTTCTCCATAGTCATGTGATCAAGACGGGTTTGTTTGCTTTCTCATAATCCATCCGGATTGGCTACGATTGGCTTCTAAAGTTTTCAGGAGTAGCCTGCTTGGCGCTTTGTACCCGTTTTGTACTCCTCGACGCAGCGTCCGATTGTGGCGAAACTGTGCATGCATATTCCCACTAGGCTGAGGAAGAAATGCCACTTGACAGTTTTCAAATCAGCGTCATGGTGGCGCACACCCACAGACCCACAGACCCACACACCCACACACGTTTATATTACTCCTAAACATTTTACCAAACATCACACAGACACACACACTCCTATCCTCCCGGTGGAGACCTGTGCCCAGAAGGGCACTTTTTCTAGTTTGTTGTTGGATTGATTCCATTTTGTTTATGTAACACCGTTCTACCCCTGGGCTCACATTCCACACACTCCAATAATTACCTGAACTATATGACAGCTGTGTCAATCATCGTCTCTGCGAGCGTGGCTCCCTCGGCCAATCCGACGGTGGGACCGGCTGCGTCGTCATCGGCCTCGGCCAATCCGACGGTGGGACGGCTGCGTCATCATCGGCATCCAGACATCCCTGAATGAATAGAAAACAGGAAACAGAAAAGGAAAATTTGTATCTGGCAGCAGAAGCAACACCAAGAGCAGAGTATAACCCATTTCGACCGGAGGACGATTCTAAAAAATGACAGTTTTCATAAAAAGCCCATGTTTCTATGTGAGTGGTTCTCAAACATTTTCTTGTGAAGGACCCCCAAAAATATCTGAAATTGGCTGCCGACCCCCATCTGAAAATATGTAGTTCCAGGGACCTCCCAGAAGCAAATATTTGCGTTAAAAACGTTCGCTCCGAAAGAATATATATTCAAAAATCTTTGAATAGCAGATCTAATAGCTATGAGCTTGTAGATCTGCTATTTTTCAATAGCTAAAGCATAACATAATGCTTTAAAACACCAAAAAGGGGTTCCCGCCCAGAATGGGATAAACTAGAATGCTATCTGGCCCTGAACAGAGAGCACCGTCCGTGACCGAACCTGAGCCGCGATGATAAACACTTCAGCAAGTCCGTATTATTTTTAGGACAAGATGTCAAAAAAAATCGATACAACAAGCACAAGTTCACACAAAGTTTCTCGATGTTTTATCATTAAACATAGTGTTTTTTCCCCTTCCCTTCCCCTCACATGCCCCCCCCCCCTGTACTAGTGCTTGTGCATAGTCCTAGGGGGACTTTTGAGAAACACTTTGCCAGAGTATGTGGTTTTCAACCCTTTTCGTGTCAAGGTCCATTCTTTATTGGGTATTTTTTTGAGCCACGGAACCACCATTTTGATGAGATTTAGCCTCTGAGACTTTAAATATTTTGTTGTCAATTCCATGCCGTGTTGATGTTGGTAATAATGAATTGCATTTTTATAGCGCTTTTCCAAGTGCTCAAAGCGCTTTACAATGGTTCATTCATTCATTACATTGGGAGGTGAAGCGGCAAACAGTCGACGCCAGCGTCCTCACTTCCCTGCACATTCACACACCAATGGTGGCGAGCTCACACCGACCGACTCATTGGAGGCAATGTAGGGTTCAGTGTCTTGCCCAAGGACACTTCGACATGTGGACAGGAGGAGCCGGGATTCGAACCGCCGACCCAGGGATCATTGGACGACCAGCTCTACCTCCTGAGCCACAGCCGCCCTGATGGTACCATTAGGAGAGATTAACAGGCAAACGTTGAATTGTGTAAACCTCTTGAAAATTAAGCAATGCAGATGTTTAACAATAATGCAACTCTTGAGAGCGTAAAATGAAACCAAATGGACCCGCGAGGGTCCATTTGGTTTCATTTTACGCTCTCAAGAGTTAAAGATATATGGGTCCATTTGGTTACTATAACTCTCCATCATTTAGGCTGGGGGACCACCTGGAACCCCCTCCAGGACCACTGGCGGTCCACGGGCCACTGGCTGAAAACCACTGGTCTAGAGGAAAAGGTCATGGAGACGGTTGTGTCTGTACAACCAACGGTTCATTTGGCCATCAAGTTTGGCCCAATGGCGTGGCGGGGCTAGAGAAGAGATCATCAGGTGACTCAAATCAATATGTTACAGTTTACACCTGGGAGCATGAACATGAGAACACGCTTATTTGAACTGACGGACGGTGGGAGCTGCCAGAGGGAAAGGTCTTGGGGGTCCTCAAAGTTTGCACTGACGGACGGTGGGAGCTGCCAGAGGGAAAGGTCTTGGGGGTCCTCAAAGTCAATACAGCATTTTATTTATTTTAGGAGCATGAATTTTGCAAAGCAAATTTCATGGCAAACCTGGCATTACCTTTTTGCAAAAATGTTTGGTCAGAAGAACTATCGGGGCTGATCGTGCAGGCCGCTAAGATAAAGGACATGCTGGGCTCAGCAAAATCAATAGGCTTTCTCCTCCAAAAAGGAGCATAAATTTGCACGGAACGTTTCTATGGCGAAATTGACTTTTTGAGATACGATGGTCACAGACAAGCAGATGGTATTACATAACCCGCAGAGGTAAAAAATAAATCCATATAAAATATCACAACACGACAAAAGAGTAACATTTTCACATTTTAATAATGTTGATCATGTTCTCTTGAAACTGGATTCCCTGCTATGCTATTATTCTCTAGACCGGTGGTTTTCAAACCGGTGGTCCGGGGACCACCAGTGGTCGTTGAAGGGATTCCAGGTGGTCCCCATGCAGCTAAATGATGGAGAGTTGGTAACCAAATGGACCCTTATAGATTCATTTTATGATGAATTCCTGTTCTGTTCTTTGACTATATAGTAGTGTATATCTGTACGTCTCTAAAAGTTTTGATGAATTGAACATGGTGGACCCTCTTGTAAACAAGTGTAATGCTTAATTGGGTCGTCCACTCACAGTTAACACTTTGATTGCTACAAGATCTCAACAGGCCTATTTGGATGTTGCTACCGTTTAACATTGCACAAAGGCCTTGTTCGGGGGCCCACAGCAAAATGTTCTCTTATAGCGAGAATCACACGCATACATCAAAAGAAAGCTGAACTTGTCCACTTCAATTTAAAAAATACATTTTGATTTTACCATGTTCCATTCTGGAGATATTGACCTTTTTGCAACACCTGCATTTGCCTGGAAGTGGTTATCTTGAACAGCGAGCAGAGTTATGGATGGTTTAAAGTCAGAGACATTGACAGGCAGATATAAAATTGAACCCAATAAATATCCTATACATCCTATACACCGAATGAAAGCCCTGAATGTGTATCAAGAGTAAACATTGATCCCATGTACAGTTAGACAGTAATTGGTTATTGAATGCAGCTTGTGCCCACCAGATAACTTCAGAGAAGACATGGACGTGAACTCCTCAATATTCACAAAATAAGGCCTATAGCGACATATAAATACTATATACCGTATGAAACAGAAGACTCTCTGCTTTCATAAGAAAAAAATCACACCCGTGTGAACTGAGTGGTGTAAGGTTTTATATAGCATGATCAGCTGTGGTCTGACGTAATGTCTGACGTAATGAAATCACACAAAATATGTTAAGTAAAAAAAGCTATCATTTTTGATAAATGTATGTATCACACCCGGATGTGATTTCACAACTGGCTTTTTTTGCGCAGAGAAAATGACCACGGTTGCTACGGTCATCCAGTTCACCCGGGTGTGATTTAATTACGTCAGAAATTATTTTGAACATAGCAACCATGGTCATTTTTTTCTGCACACAAAAGCCAGTTGTAGGAGTGGTTTACACCACTCAAAAACTTCTACTGTAGTAATAATAAAAAATCACACCCATGTGAAGTGAGTGGTGCAACTCTGTCCCATATTCTGTTCTCTGCTTATTCAATACAGCTCGCTATATACGGACTGAGGCAGAAAGTCATGTAAACCTTTTATTTACAGTTTGGTCTGTAAACTTCTACTGTAATAATAAAAATCACACCCCTGTGAAGTGAGCGGTGCAACTGTTCTAGAGAACAGTTGCACCGCTCACTTCACAGGGGTGTGATTTTTAGCTGTATTGAATAAGCAGAGAACAGAATATGGGACAGAGTTGCACCACTCACTTCACATGGGTGTGATTTGTATTATTACTACAGTAGAAGTTTTTTTCTTATGAAAGCAGAGAGTCTTCTGTTTCATACGGTATATAGTATTTATATGTCGCTATAGGCCTTATTTTGTGAATATTGAGTTCGGGTCCATGTCTTCTCTGCAGTTATATCTGGTGGGCGCAATGTGCAATGTAACCAATTTATGACAAACTGTAC
Source organism: Electrona antarctica (assembly GCF_951216825.1). NCBI lineage: Eukaryota > Metazoa > Chordata > Actinopteri > Myctophiformes > Myctophidae > Electrona > Electrona antarctica. The sequence goes on from NC_136809.1 coordinate 51,874,615, forward strand.
ATGGGATCAATGTTTACTCTTTTCCTCGTAAAAGTACACATTCAGGGCTTTCATTCGGTGTATAGGATGTATAGCATATTTATTGTGTTTATTGTTATATCTGCCTGTCAATGTTGACTATAAACCTTCATAACTCTGCTTTCTTTAGATGATGATTGCCTCATTGTCTTGATCGCAAAACATTGGGGGGGGGGGTTCATGGGCACATTGGGCAGCAAAGGTCTTGATCCGTACGGCTATAAAAAGTCCCATTCCACCGTTCGGTTCAGAACTATAGTATAACGGTGAGACGCGTTGTCATCATCAGCTGAAGGAACATGCCTGGGCATGCAGGTTGGGGGCGATGGAGAAAAAAAAGCTTCGGATCACAACACCACGGTTTAGGACGCGGAAAAGTTCGTTATACATTACACCCGGGTCGATTACGTCCCCGATGCGTTCATTGCGGTCTTATCACTACAATTATAATGAATAAAAAAGCGTTACAATCACACGTCCGAGTGATCTCCGATTATGACGGCTCTGCATGGCGATACGTGATCCACCAACGGTAGACTGTCTGTTGTCGTGGCGGCCCCTCGATACTGTAGTTAGTTCGTAGTATTGTAGGCTCGGGGATCGTTTGGTCGCTACAGTATGAAGAAGGAAACATGCATCTGTCCATGTGTGTTGCAGACGTTATGCAATGCAATGCCGATCGGATCCGGTGCATATGTGTTTAGGAATAGGCAGCGTTCCGTTCATGTTTTTTTCCGAGAGCCATCTCGCAAGATCCTCCTTCTGGAGAAACAGGAGGGGAGGGGGGAATCGAGTATTATGTGTTGTGTGAAAGCCAATAGGTGGAGGAAAGCCTGGTGAGGCGAGGTTAGGTGAAATTTGATTCTTTTCACACACCGGCTAGATCGGCATGGGCGCATCCATTTTACATTGGCTTCTACACGTAAAGCGGCCCGACCTCCTGTTTTCAGGAGGGGAGGGGTTTTTTTTTTTTTTTTTTTTTTTTTCTGATCACGTGAGCGGGACTAAGCAGCAATGATAGGGTGATGGTTCTTCATTGTCCGGGTGGGTAAAAAGATGAATGAAAGTATGCTATAAAAAAGTGATTGAAACGTATTGATACGTGATTCGCACCCGACGTTTGATTAATTGATAACGTATTGATACGCGATTCGCGCCGGCTGTGTTAACAGTCTTTGTATTGATTTTGTGCTTGAAATGTACTGTAATTCTGCAAACTGTTAATAAATATTTCAATCAATCAATCAATCTTTAACTCTTGAGCGGAAAATTTAACCAAATTTGATTTAATTTTAGTACGCTCTCAGTTCCGTGGCTCAAATGCCCAACAAAATTAATAATGGGCCTCGATATGAAAATGGTTGAAAAGCCCAGCTGCTCTAGACAGCTAATCTAGGAACTTGGTAATCAGTCTGCACCTAGCATGTTGCCGGGAACCCCTTTTGGTGTTTTATAGGATTACTAGACCTGTGGGAACGATGCAACTTGGGAACCAAATGATATGTATGTTGTCATAGCACCCGTTTTAACTGTCAGTCGGTGTCCCACATGGAGATCTGTGTATGTGCCTGTGTGTCTGAAGACTGCAAACTGACTGTGAAAAGTGTACTTGGCAATCAATTCGGCCCACTGGCAGAGCCTGATTGGTTGAGCCTCAATTGGCTGATCGAGGCAGAGGCTGGAAATTGCACAGGTGAACGGAGTTGTCCTCATTAGGCCCACTGGCAGAGCCTGAACAGAGTCTTTTGTGGTGGTTCTGGAGAACTGTGGGTTCAGACCGACTGCACTACACTGCACTGCACTCCCTGCGGGGGTGTGGATTGCGTGTGTCGAATGTGAAGTCGGTGGGTCAAGCGGTTCTCGAGTTACGTGCATTACACACACGCACATACACACACACACGCACGCAGACAGAGGCGCGGTGCATTCATAGTAGGATGTTTTACTTTAGCTATTGAAAGGTAGCAGATCTACAAGCTCGTAACCAGGCCCGCGGGAAGTACTTTACACTCGCAGGGGCTGAGCGTCTAGTAGGGGGTGCGCGCGCATAGCGCGCGCCGCAAAAATGCGCGTGCACGCGCATCATGCACGCGCATTTTCGCGCATTTTCACGCGCAAACGTGGCCTTTACTTTCCCTCTCCACACGCAAGTTATATGAACGAACTGACACAGGCAATTAACCAGGATAAGGTGCCAATACTGTGATACAGCATATTTTATTCTTTTTTTTCTTCTTCCCCTCCTGTTCGAGGGGGGGCTGTGCCTGGGGGGAGGGGGTGCTACAGCCCCCCCAGCACCCCTACTTCCCTCAGCCATGCTCGTAGCACGGTCTTGTAGATCTGCTATTTTTTAAAAATCGTGAAAAAAGTAAGTAGTAAAGTGTGCCGCTTGGGATACTATTTACATTATGAAGAGAGGAAGAAAATAGATTTTTGAGCGATGGAAATAAGCGATTTAGCACAACACCCTTAATGCCTCATTCAATGCAATGCAATTCAATTAATTGAGGGCTTATGGTACAAAATTCCATGCCTTCTAGCATGGAATTCTCCTTTAACCCATTTTGGGCGGGAACCCCTTTTGGTGTTAGCATTATGTTGTGCTTTAGCTATTGAAAAATAGCAGATCTACAAGCTCGCGCGCTACGAGCTTGTAGGTCTGCTTTTTTTGAAAAATCAAAGAACCACTGACATAGAAACATAGCTTTTTCAGAAAACTGTCAGGATGTAGAAGACATTTTTAGAATATGATCTCAGGTCAAAATGGGTCAATGCAACGGCATTAAGGCTATATGGACCAGAGCTACATGTTGCCGAAAGCTCAAAGTCACCTTGACACAGGACTATCAAGCAACAATCATGTCCTATAATAGACTCACCATGGACTCACTATGCCTTAACCCATTTTGACCTGAGATCAGATTCTAAAAATGTCTTCCTGACAGTTTTCTGAAAAAGCTATGTTTCTATGTCAGTCGGTCTTCGATTTTTCAAAAATAGCAGACCTACAAGCTCGTAGCGCGCCACTCGGTGGCGCGCTATGAGCTTGTAGATCTGCTATTTTTCAATAGCTAAAGCATAACATAATGCTAACACCAAAAGGGGTTCCCGCCCAAAATGCGTTAATTGCAAAGAGAGACGATTGGGTGACAGAGGGGGATGACAATGCAGTGGCAGCAACAATGGGCAAATCAGACAAGAGCTTACCGGCGAACCAGATGCCGCCGTCTGTCACATGCAGTGACCCACCCTGCAGCACGGAGATCCGTCTGCAGCTTTCAGCGGTCAAGACTATAGTCTATAGTCTATTGGATGTGTAATCAATTGCGCTCGACGAATGAAGTCAGACAAAAGGTGCTGAATTATTGATTATTCCCACATCCCCAGGATCACAGATTAGGTATCAGATTGATTGGTATCCAACTAAAGAAAGTGTTGGTTGTCCACATCGAGTCACAGCGGCAGCCAGAGGGAGTTATTATGGCAAGCCGGGGGAAAGACAGTTTTTGATCTATACTTGAAAAGCAAAATGTTTTTGGATTCGCTCAGCCCCCATGGCTCCATCCTGGACTGCAAATCTTTGAAACCTTTTCATTTATTTATCTCTGTGAGAGAGAGAGACATATTGTAGATGTCTGCTGATGTCTCACTGTCAGGGGCACTGCCTTCTTCCTTCCTCCCCTACTAGCCCATTTTGGGCGGGGAACCCCTTTTGGTGTTTTAAACATTGTTATAATAGGCTTATCTCACAGCCCCCTTTCCACGCCCACTTCCGGTATAGTGGTGTCATTTAACATTAGGCATTTACACTTTCTTTCTCTGGAGAATCTAAGTACATTTCCTAATGTTAAAATGTCAAAGACCGATAATAATATGAAGAAAACACAATGGTATAACGACTCAAATAAGTAGAATAAAGTTTACCTTTACAAAACGGTAGTTTGTGGCTTGTGAAAATACCTCTTTTAACATGGACGCAAAAAAAATAACACCACTATCTCCAAAAGGGGGCGTAAAAAGGGGGCGGGGAAATGCTGTGAGATAGGCCTATTTAGCTATTGAAAAATAGCAGATCTACAAGCTCATAGCGTGCCACCGAGTGGCGCGCTACGAGCTTGTAGATCTGCTATTTTTGAAAAATCGTGAAAATATTTATTTCAGAAAACTGGAGGATTTAGAAGATCGAGGTCAGGCCTAAATGGGCTAGGATGCAGTGGAAATGTAACAAGCCACAGCGTCACACGCACTCCCAGTGGGTAGAGACTAGAGAGTGCTTGGAAAACTGAAATACTTTAAAGAGGCTTAACTAAGTGCGTCTGTGCGATAATTTTGCTCTCTTACTTTGAACATGAATTTACATCAAAAGGCAGAAGTAGTTTTCCCTGAAACCCACACACAACATTCACTCATCCACCCGGGTTTATTTTCGGTTGCATATTGTTCATCATCAGTGGCGTGCACAGATAGACACTAGGGGGTGCCCTTTTCCCTTTGGACAAATGTGCCCTTTTGAAAAAAATAAATAAATGATTTTTTTTGTACAGTGTACACTGTACAGTATGTGGACCATGGTGACATTGATCAATTCTTGATAAAAAAAAAAAGCTTCTAATATATTATTTATGCTCCAAAATCTATAAATCTCACACATATTAAGGCGACCGGCCGGTTCCAGGCGCTGCACAAGGTGCCCTCTTTTTTCACGTGAGCAACTGCCCCTCTAAAATGTCTGTGCACGCCACTGGTTATCATCCCTGCCTGCTCACCTGTTTATAATAAATCACGTGTAGCCTCTGTCGGTTTATTATGACCTGTCGGAGATGGAACTGACATGGAAACCTTGTCATCGCTCTATTAAAGAAAGGGCTCCAATTATCCTAGTTGCTCCAGTGATTTATTATAGGCTACCTGTTATTCTCTTGTTTTACTTTGCTTCTTGTGTCAATTGATACACAACAGCGAGACTTTATTGTTGAAGATGCCGTGGTGTTAAAGGTGCTGTATAAGTGACATTGTTTTCGCAATAAAACAAAATGTTATTAGGTTAAATCGCTGACGCTCTACAGTATATTATGATAGTAAGCATTGCTATCATACATTTACAATTTAGGCATTTAGCAGACGCTCTTAATCCAGAGCGATTTACACGTAGGGATGGAGCTCGTTAATGTTTTATTGATAACGATCACCTTATCGATCAGGCTTATCAAGCCGGGTTCTTATCGAGCCAACTATCGAGCATTTTATATTATTTTGTGGAAAGACAAGAGACAATAAATTCTGAACAGAACCAGTATCTTTTACTAGAGCCTTCAAATACAGAACATTTCTAACAGGCAATTGACCTTTTTACCAATAAATTCATATTAAAGAAACTGTTAAACTTAAATATGTGTTATGTTGTTTACCCTGGCAGCGCTGGTTGGCAGGTATCAATACACTTTTAGACCGACATGTTTGTGCCAGCGTGGGTGATTACATTTATTTCTTGATCGGCTCTTGTCTTGATTGTTTAAACATGACGTCATGGGCCGCTATGCTCGATAACAGGCTTGATAAGCCCAAAGCTTATTGATAACGGGTACTCAATGAGCTTGTTATCGGATTTTTTCGGGTATCGGACGGTTATCGAGCTCCATCCCTAATTTACAGTAAGCAGGAACAACAACATGGTAATACATACAATTCACTAAAATAGCTACAGTGGAATATCTACACAATACAACTATGGGTATACTCTGTGCTATCATGTCTACAAAAATGTCTATCTAATTTACATAAGTTGAGCCTTTGCATACGCCTGTAAGGTCGTCGAAGGCTAGGGCAAGTGCTACGGGCTAAGATGGAGTCTGAAGAGGTGGGTTTTCAGTAGGGGTGGGACGATATGGGTACCTCACGATACGATATATATTGCGATATTAGGCCCTCGATAACGATAATATCACGATATTCAATATATTGCGATATTTGCGATATATCAATATATTGTATGAAATGTCATCAACGATATATCACGATATTTGCAACTCCAAAATACTTGGAACTTGGAACTGTGCTCGGACACAAGGAGACACACACACAGCTGTCTATAGTGGTTGCACCACTCAAACACTAATTTTTTTTTTTAATATCGATATTTTAATAATCAATATCGATTATTTATCGCGGGAGGACGTATCGATATATATCGCCATATCGATATTTCAGCACACCCCTAGTTTTCAGCCTACGGCAGAAGATTGGGAGTGAGTCTGCAGTTCTGATTGCAATGGGAAGTTCATTCCATAGTTTTGGAGCCAGAAGGGAGAAGAGTTTGGGGGACGTGTGGAGCGTTGTCCCGGCGTTTTTAGTGAATCTAGGCTACTTCCAGCTTCCCTGTTTGTTCAGTTAGTTGCTTTCGTCAGTTGTTTGAATGTATAATATGTTTATTAATCCATTTGACGTCTTTTTAACTCTGTGTACTGCTATATAATAGGCCTACCTAAAATATTCAATCAACCTCAATCAATCAATCAATCAAATCAAACAGTAGACCAATACATGAACTTATTGCTATAATGATACCAGATATATGCCTATATACAAATGTTATATTTTCCCTTACATTGATGCGCACATTTTAATGCAAGTCTCACCAAATGCAACACATCATGCTAAATATAATTATTTCCGTCATAAATGAACTGTATAAGAGTAGGCCCCTTTGTATTAAAAAAAACTGCGTGCGAGCACACGCACGCACGCACGCACGCACACACGCACACACACGCACACATGCACGCACGCACGCACACACGCACGCACACACGCACACACACACGCACACACACATACACCGCCTTTGTGGTGCTGAGAAACATAATAGGGTTCAGCAGTGGGTTCTTAATTCCGTCGCTGACTCAGCACAGCTTGCACTGCAACATATAAGCCTTACCTCCAGACAGGATAACGTCTTTCTTGACTATGTGCAAACAAAGTGCACAATTCGATCAAAACAAACATGATGTAATGAATTATGAGTTCAGAGCAAGGGGCCAGTGAGGCTATCCAACGTTGAAGCACTGGGCCCTAGTGGTAAGAGGAGGGACTGCAGGCGGACCCGTGGAAGTATGATTGGGAAACCCCGTGCAGCTGGGCTTTAACGTTGAGCGCGTTTGCATTTCCGCATTTTGGGCACCAAATTTTGGTGCCCCAAATCGAAAAAAAGGCGGAAGTAGAAGGCTCTTCCGGGTGCTTCAAAACGCCACTGAGCAACTTCCACTGACATGAATGGCGGGGGGGGAGGGGGGGGGGGGGGGGGGGGGGGGGGGGGGGGGGCGGAGCTTCGCGCCAGATCAGTCTCTATCCTTTTATATACTCTATGGTTCAGAGTGGGGCACTTCTGGCGTCCTCATCACAGACATGCTGGACCGCACCTGAAGTCAATCTCCCTGATTGTGACACCAATTTGTCAGCCTTCTGATTGCTCCCTGACTGACTAACCAGCATGGCTCTTTCTGCCTTAATTGTTCCGCCCTGGTTCTGCCTTGTTTATGTTGAATTTGCTAAAACAACATTTTTTTAGAGAAACAACAAACATGATATGCCCATGCAGTCACCATGCTGCATCTGTGACGTTCCTTTTTACTGACACCACGTTTAAAATAAGAATTGAATGCACAGGATATCAATACAAAGCAACTGAAAAACACCTTATTTCAATGGTAGTGGATGGAGGAGAGAAAGGATTTTTGTCCAACCACGAAACGACAACCAATGGGTTCAAAGAGGGGCACAACCACAAGTGGGACTTTTCCAATTTTCACAATTTCCAATTTAAGCATTTAGCAGATGCTCTTATAGTCCAGAGCGACATACAGTAAGCAAGAACAGAAAAAAACATGGTAATATATCAAATACATAAAAAATAGTCATCATGAATTATAGATTAAGAACCTAACAGTGGAATATCTGTCTAAGGATGTGTATACACCATACAGTGCTATGTCTACATAAAGTGCTATTTAAGTTACATAAGTTGAGCCTTTGCGAGGTCGAGGCTAGGGCAAGTGCTACGGCAAGTGGTTATGGGCTGAGTTGGAGTCTGAAGAGGTGCGCTGGGAGTGAATCTGCAGTTCTGATTGCAATGGGAAGTGCATTCCATAGTTTTGGAGCCAGAAGGGAGAAGAGTTTGGGACGTGTGACAAAGGGTGAATTGCAGTTTGTGAATCGTGACTATGTGCTGTGATTGTTTTTCTTTAAATTGTTTTTCTTTTTTTTTTAGCTCAAGCAATTTCTGATGCTGGTGCTGAGTGCATTTTGAATTCAGGCGTGTTCCTCCAGACTGTGCTGGTTTCTGGGCACTAGCCTGGCATTAGCCACTAGCCAGACTGTGCTGGGCACTAGCCTGGCATTAGCCTGGCTTTAGCCACTAGCCAGACTGTGTTGGGCACTAGCCTGGCACTAGCCTGGCATTAGCCACTAGCCAGACTGTGCTGGGCACTAGCCTGGCATTAGCCACTAGCCAGACTGTGCTGGGCACTAGCCTGGCTTTAGCCACTAGCCAGACTGTACTGGGCACTAGCCTGGCATTAGCCACTAGCCAGACTGTACTGGGCACTAGCCTGGCATTAGCCACCAGCCAGACTGTGCTGGGCACTAGCCTGGCACTAGCCTGGCATTAGCCACTAGCCAGACTGTGCTGGGCACTAGCCTGGCATTAGCCTGGCTTTAGCCACTAGCCAGACTGTGTTGGGCACTAGCCTGGCATTAGCCACTAGCCAGACTGTGCTGGGCACTAGCCTGGCATTAGCCACTAGCCAGACTGTGCTGGGCACTAGCCTGGCATTAGCCACTAGCCAGACTGTGCTGGGCACTAGCCTGGCTTTAGCCACTAGCCAGACTGTGCTGGGCACTAGCCTGGCATTAGCCACTAGCCAGACTGTGCTGGGCACTAGCCTGGCACTAGCCTGGCATTAGCCACTAGCCAGACTGTGCTGGGCACTAGCCTGGCATTAGCCTGGCTTTAGCCACTAGCCAGACTGTGTTGGGCACTAGCCTGGCATTAGCCACTAGCCAGACTGTGCTGGGCACTAGCCTGGCATTAGCCACTAGCCAGACTGTGCTGGGCACTAGCCTGGCTTTAGCCACTAGCCAGACTGTACTGGGCACTAGCCTGGCATTAGCCACTAGCCAGACTGTGCTGGGCACTAGCCTGGCACTAGCCTGGCATTAGCCACCAGCCAGACTGTGCTGGGCACTAGCCTGGCACTAGCCTGGCATTAGCCACTAGCCAGACTGTACTGGGCACTAGCCTGGCATTAGCCACTAGCCAGACTGTACTGGGCACTAGCCTGGCATTAGCCACCAGCCAGACTGTGCTGGGCACTAGCCTGGCACTAGCCTGGCATTAGCCACCAGCCAGACTGTGCTGGGCACTAGCCTGGCTTTAGCCTGGCTTTAGCCACTAGCCAGACTGTGCTGGGCACTAGCCTGGCATTAGCCACTAGCCAGACTGTGCTGGGCACTAGCCTGGCATTAGCCACTAGCCAGACTAGTGGCTAGTTAGTAGACTAACGCATGTGGGGGTCCTTGAAATTAAACGGGTTGAGAATCACTGCTAGAGCCGTAAAAAAACAATTCTCTTATGGGTGGTCCCTGCATGGCATATGTTTTTAAATGGGGGTCCGCGAGCTAATAAGTGTCAATTTGGGTGTCCTTGACATGAACAAGTGTGGGAACCCCTGACGTGGTAGACAGGTAGAGGAACGTGTGAGTGAGTGAATCCAGTATGGATGGCTAATAATAATGGATGTGTTATATAATGTTATATAATATGTGATGTTTTTTTGCACAACGGGGTTATATACATATTTTATTTTTTGTTTCTCTTGGTGTACAGCACTTTGGTCAGTCGTCGGCTGTTTTTAAATGTGCTTTATATAATAATAAAATTGACTTGACTTGACTTGACAGCCTGTGGACTCGACTGAGGGGAAACACGCACTGTGCATTGATATAAAATATCAGTGGTTAGTTTTTTTTTACCTTGGTTTTGTACCTGATTTCATCTCTTTCAGTAAATACTATATAGAACATTTTTAAAAATAAACGCTCTATACTAGCAAGATTAATATCAGAATTTAGAGCCATTTAAAGGTATATTCAGTGATTTCACTTAATTCAAATATCACTTATTTTTTCTTATTTTTTGGATAATCCTCCCTACTATAAAGTGTGCTGACCATATAAGGAGTTCCTCCCTGTCCCCAGTGAGCCCCTGGGGTCAAAAAAACCCTAGTTTCGGTTTGGGCTTTGGGTGGCAAAGCCTTCATCCAATCAGGATGAGAGGGGCCTTCCTCCAATCATGATCGAGTGGGGCGAGCATTGGTGCACGTGCTGTTGGTCTGTTGTACTTCCCCCACTGTAGAGCGTGTGCATGTGCACATCTTGTTACCGGGAGGACCAGGGTTTTTTTTTTCAAATCACTGAATGCTCTTTTAACACTCATTTTGACCAATTGTTTTACTAATTAATTCATAGCACTGACGGAAGTTCACAAACAACACAAACAGCCATATGCATGCACTGCACTGTATGCATGATGTATGTATGTATGACTCTCACACATACAGGCACAAAGAAAACAAAAACATAAAGATAAAGTAGCATCTCGTGTACAGTACATATCCCTGAAGCCACACATTAGCAGATGAAAGCATCCAGGTTGCTCATGACTCTAACATGAATGTTCCACTTCCTCCCACCAGAGACGGAGTGACACAGAAAGAGAGGCAGAGAGAGAGAGTGGAAGAGAGGGTGAGAGAGAGAGATAGAGACAGAGAGAGAGAGAGAGAGAGGACACAGGGGGGCTAATGCTTGATATAATTATACTCTGGTATAGTGTCGCTTGCCGAAAATAGACGATATCCAAACTCACCGTTAACCCGTTTAGGCCTGACGTCGAAATAAAAAAAACGTTCGCTCTGAAAGAATATATATACCTATTCAAAGATTTGTGCCGCATTTTTATGATTTTTCAAAAATAGCAGATCTACAAGCTCATAGCGCGCCACCGAGTGGCGCGCTATGAGCTTGTAGATCTGCTATTTTTCAATAGCTAAAGTATAACAGAATGCTTGAAACACCAGAAGGTGTTCCCGCCCAAAATGGGTTAATTCCGTAGCTTGGAGATTGCAGGCCTATATATTCATGTCGTCTTACGACGAAGTGTAAATCTATGAAGGCTACGAGAGTCGTTCGAGAAAGATAATTTCCCCCAGTCCTTCTGCACAGGCGAGATAATCTCCACCCCATTACTTCAGCACAAAGCAGCAGTGGTCCTCTATTATAATACAGCAGCCACAACTTCCACCAGCCTGACATTAACCACACACAGTACGGTACTGTGGCTCCCGTGCAGATAAACTTCTCTTCTATTTACATACTGCCAAGTAGGCCTATATATGCACAACATACTGTAATACGCGCATGAATATTTCCCATTTGGAGTGCGGGGGGGTGAGAAAGTCACATCATTCTTGTGATTTACATCACAGTACAGCTGCTTGCGTGCGTCCTACACTCACCCTTGCAAGTGCAAATCAATGTGCCTCTGCTTATCTCGAATGCTGGAAAATGCAGCTTTAACAGACTGTGGGGGCGACAGAACTCTACTCTCTCATTCTATGCATGGCTGTGAGGTCCTGCCTTCTACACGTATGTGTACTGTGTACACTGTTGTGTGGCATCTGGAAGTTCCCTCTGCATTGAATCCAGCGACTATTGCTATATTTGTTATCATAATATGTGATGTTTTCGACAGTATTACATGTACAATACATAATGTACTGTATACGTGTGTAGGCCTATGCTATATATACAGTATAAGGTCTGATGACTCATTGATGTATATTCATTCAGCAGTAAACTTTACGAGATGATAGACTGAATATGTATCGATAGACTGTGTATACGTACACAGTGTGTTGACCCATTCATTCAGGGCAGATTCAAACTATGGTCCCGGGTGTGCACTCGGGACCACTTGGCAGATGTTGTGGTAATATAAATGCTGCAAATACCGTTGCCGCGAGCGCATCACACAACCATTCCCGAGACCACAATGGAGGTACTGTATATTCTCTGGGGGTTGAGTGAAGTGTCCGATCGCAATGTGAAAGCGTTGAATACAGTTGAGCGAAGTGTACTCGGATACGGATCGATCGCAATGTGAAAGCATTGAATTCAGTTGAGTGAAGTGTACTCGGATACGGATCGATCGCAATGTGAAAGCATTGAATACAGTTGTAATGAAGTGTACTCGGGGAATGGAAGAATCAAGGCCAATGTGAATCATGGCCAGCGGGGGACCAGGCAACCGTATTGGGGAACAGTTTGAATCAAACAAACAACCCGTCATAGCGTCATAGTCTGAGCCTAATGCTTGTTCTCATCTTGATTTGGTTTTAGGCTCTTATCCGTCCGTACCCAGGGCTGGATGAGGGGCTCGAAGGGCCCTCCTGCCCATGCATGGGCAGACCCGTGCGCAAATTGTTGGCGGTTTTGTGTGGGGTTTTTATGCGGTATTTTGGCCTATTCCCGGCCGCCTCCCCCGCCCCCCAGAGTGACAACCAGGCAGTAACAAACACATTAAACATAGTAAGCAAATGGGTGGGAGTCAGAGAATCCGCCAGTGCCAGACATTGTATTTCAGTGTTTTTACCTTTTTTTGTGTCGAATAAAAACAAAGCCATGCTGGATGGCGGACGCGCGTCTTTCATTCAACCAGAATCACCTCTCCAACCTGACCCGAACAACAGCCAATCTAGCGCATTGTTGCCGCTTCACGCACAATTGCACTTTACAGCTGCATTCTCACCGACAATAAATACACTCATTTTGACTCCTTTTTTTTTGTAGATAATAACAAAATGGGGGACATTTCCGTGGAGCTAAAAAAAAAGTGCCCATATAACCCATTTTGGGGGGGAACCCCTTTTGGTGTTTCAAGCATTCCGTCATACTTTAGCTATTGAAAAATAGCAGATCTACAAGCTCATAGCGCGCCACCGAGTGGCGCGCTATGAGCTTGTCTGCTTGCTATGAGCTTGTCTGCTTGTCTGCTATTTTTGAAAAATCGTAAAAATGCGGCACAAATCTTTGAATAGGTATATATTTTTTCAGAGCGAACATTTTTTTTTTATTTCGACGTCAGGCCTAAACGGGATAATGGTAGATCCTTCCCTCCCTGTACCGCTATTGTGTTTCACCCCGCTGCTGCTACTGCTGCTGCTGCCTGCTAGGCCACCTGAATCCCCCCCACCACCCCCACCCCGGGGATCAATATAAGGTACAATGGTAAATGATGCATTCATTTATAAAGTGCCTTTCTCCAAAGCACCGTACAATGTGCACTGCATTCTAATGCCCAGCATGCGCTCACACACGTTTACACAGCGACGCCGCAGGCAGGCAAACCTGCATGCAAGAAAAGGCCCCCGTTGGGAGTAAAGAGGGCCTGCATGCTGCCCCCCTGTTCATGGATGGCAACGGATACGACCTGATGAAGCCTGTATTAGGGCATTAGCGACTAGTCGACTAGTTTACTCGACCTTGTTGGTACTAGTTGACTAGTTGATAAGATCTTTTCCTGATTTTGTAGGCCTCAAGATCAGGTAGATTAAAGTCACCAATGTTAATAGTTAAAGTCACCAATGTACACAGTTTTTAAATGTACAAATATTTATTTCCAAAAAATAATAATAATAATAATAATATATATATATATTTTTTTACAGTCGACTAGTAAACTAAGCAACTAGTCAACTAGTAAAAATGACTAGAAGTGAATGCCCTAGCCTGTATTGACATTCAGAACGTCGCCGTGCTATTCCGCCTCGCACCCCGAAGGCATCCCATTGACATGAGTTTGCTCCAGTGGCTTTTCCTTCTGCACACTTCTAACGCCGCCCACCGAGACGCACCAGACGGACCCAGCCTGAATTTGGCTTGAGGCGCAGTGGAAGGAAGCGCTTTGTTCCTCGCCGTTGGGAGCGGTTAGAAGGGTGTCTTGCTGAAGGACACTTCCACACAAAGCCAAGGAAGGAGGAGGAGGAGAAGCCAGGCAGGCATCCGGCAAGGGGAACCTATGCCACTTTCCAACTAAGATGGACACTCGATGCCAAGTCAGTGCCGGGCCGGGTTTCTCTGATCTGAGCTGCTGTTAATCTGACTGGTATAAAGTCATTTCCATACTCATCAAACTAGTGAGTGCCTTGTGGATGGTGGTGGTCGTGGTGGGCAGAGCCATAGAGGAAGACATGAGTTACAACTCCGTTCACTTCATGGGGCCAGTCCAATGGTGGCTCTCCTACATTCATCTACAGACTTCTATTGGCGAAGAGCATAGCGAACAGTGACAAAGTCCTGGACCGGAAGTTGGCAGAATGCACTGGACTCGGGCAACAGCCCAGCATCTTAAATCCCTGTGTTTTAGATCGTTTTTTGAGTAATAGTACAACATAAACATTACAGAGACTTTAGTTGTCACTGTACAATACTTTAAAACAGTTTTAAACATGTTGCACACATGCCTAAAATAGCTCTTATTTGCGCCGCCCGCGTTGTATTTCAAACTCCAGCTTGTCACTGTCCAGGGCCAGGCTGCAAGTACAGCGCTCGAGCGCTCAGTTTTCTCTTGTCTTACTCTATGGCTCCGGTGGTGGTGGTGGTGGTGGAGGGGTGTGTTATCAGAATAGTTACATGAAAAGATGAAGACGAAACAAGATCGAAGAGATCACTCAGAACGTTGTATTGATGTTCAGTGACCCCTTTACTGCACTGCCTGCAGAGCCACCAGACTCACTCACTGAAGTGGTCTGAAGTATTCACACTTGTACTGTTCTATTGGTGTGTGGGCGCACGCACGCACGCACACACGCACACACGCACACACACACACACTCTATACTGCAGTGGTTCCCAAACCATTTCATGTCAAGGACCCCCAAATTGACACCAATTAGCCCAACGGACCCCCATTTGAAAAGATATGCTGCCATAAGAGAAGGCTCTACGGCTCTAGCAGAGATTCTCAACCCGTTTAATTTCGAGGACCCCCAGTTTGACATGCATTAGTCTACGGACTGAAAGAATAAGGTCGCGAATACAAGCGGCCGAAATGAGTTTTCTCCGACGGGTGGCTGGCATCTCCCTTAGAGATAGGGTTGAGAAGTTCAGTCACACGAGAGAGACTCGGAGTAGAGTCGCTGCTCCTTCGCCTGGAAAGGAGCCAGCTTAGGTGGTTCGGGCATCTGGTTAGGATGCCTCTCGTGCGTCTCCCTAGGGAGGTCCTCGAGGCACGTCCCACTGGGAGGAGACCCCGGGGCAGACCAATGCGCAGATGGAGGGACTCACTGGCCTTGGAACGTCTCGGGATCCCCCAGGAGGAAGTCACTAATATTGCACTGGAGAGGGAAGTCTGGAGCTCTCTGGTGGAGCTGTTGCCCCCGCGACCCGACTACGGATAAGCGGTTGAAGATGGATGGATGGATAGTCTACGGACCCCCATTTTAATGGCATTTCTATCTCTGGGACCCCCAATTTATAATCAATGTTAATTTTACTCTGAGAGTGTACAAACGGAACCAAATGGACCCATTTGGTTCCGTTTGTACACTCTCAGAGTTACAGACCCAGGGTCCGTTTGGTTCCAAACTATCATTTAGCTGGGGACCCCTGGGGGTCCCCGGGTCCAGACCCCACTTTGGGAACCACTGGTGTAGTCTACCGGTATATGCTATATATATGTACTGTAGTTTGGCGTGGCAAAGTTTATGAAAAAGCATATGCCGCCTGCTACCCATTTCATCCATTGACCACACATATAGCGTATAGCCTAGCCTAAGATTTAGACTCTCGTACAGTAGATGTATCGATTCTGACATTTTCAATCTACGAGAGGTCTCTCGCCACACGGTTGGTAGAACGTCACCGCACTGCCTCCGTAGAGCTCCGAACCCCTGCTGCCCCGACTGTTCGATTTCTTTGCAATAAAGAAGTGTTTTAGTCTTTTAATCCATTCTGTCTCGGAATCTGTACGGTTTCTCCCTCGTTGCAGCTGCGAAAACGGAGCCCCCATTTGGCTTGCTCTCTGCCCTTCCTTTGAACAGGAGGTCAATTAATTCCCAGCGCACGTCGCACAGGGAATAATTATGGTATACCGCCTGAAAGAAATAATTAAGAAATACGTAGGCTACAGCACTGCACACACATGCACTCGCACCACTTGTGGAGAAGTGGAGAAGGATGACTCATATCCTTTTCCCCCCCACACCTCTGTAGACAAAGTCCTGCATTGTTTTTTGCACCACATGAACTCTCATAATGTGCATTTGTTGGAGTTCATGAGCAACAACAATAACTCTCCCTCTATGTAATTGTGAGTTGTGACAGGCTGTTGTTGGTGAAATCTGACACGGCCTATATTGACGTCTTGCATTTACGTTCTCAGTCACCTGAGGAAGACCTGCCACCCACCCACCTCCATACTTGTGGACAGCAGACCACCACAACATTCCACCACACGAAACAAATGAGAAACACACACAAAATTCATATTCAGGATTTAGGAGGGGATGAGAGCTGTCCACTCTAATACCAGTGGTGGAAAAAAACGAAGTACAAATACTTCGTTACTTTACTTAAGTACAAGTTTGGAGAATTTGTACTTTTATTGACTACTTTTCTTTTGCTGTATTTTTACTTTTACTTCGTTACATTTACAAGGAAAAAATCGTACTTTTAATCCGCTATATTTAAAATCTGACACCTCGTTACTCGCTACAAATTAAATAATGCGCAGTTGAGAACAGAACAACAGGGCTGCGCTCCACTCTCAGATAATAGGGGGGCGGAGTTGTGATCTGCTGCCTGGCCTGCTTGAAGACGGCAAGACGCACACACACGTTGTCACACGCATTCAACATGGATGAACGCAGGGCTGCCAAATCTCACGCTTTGAGAGTGAGAGTCACGCAATTTGACCTTTTACCACGCACCACGCCACACCTCTCATTTCTCACGCACGCACAATACGCACGCCGAGGGGGGCATAAAAGGTGCCAAAAAAGCCAAGCCGGCTATCATAATAACAATTTTATCCGCGGCTCCGCCGCGTAATAACGCGCGCCCATGTGTGCGTCCTCACAAACGGCAAAATAGCCGATCTGCAGGAGATCATGCAGCGCTGTTATATGCAGTAGAAAGGGTAACCAGGCAGTGGACCACCAAATCGTCAGCAGGGTCCCTGACTGTGACGCATGGAAATGAGCCATGCAGAGTTTAACATCGCATCGAAATATTTTTCATGGAAGACAATATAGCCTCCACAAGTTACAACATTAAGTGAGTAAGTCACAAGTGACTATCTCTCTTCTATACTGGTGTGTGGCGTGACTGGCGTCTCTTGCGTGATATGAGGAACGGTGCCAGTAGCCTACGCACATTATAGGGACAAAGTCGTGTGTGTGTGTGTGTATGTGTGTGTGTGTGTGTGTGAAGGGGGAGGGGCCGCATCGCAACTTGTCGTTATAGTTCTGTTCAGAGAGGGGGGGGGGGGGGGGGGGGGGAGAGGAGAGAGAGAGAGAGAGAGACCACAGATGTGTGGGCATGGGGAAATTAAAAATAAGGCATTTTCCCAAATTCCAGTTTTCTGACTTTTTATTTCACAACATATTCCCCAATTTCCACTGAGATTATGGGGTGAATGAATGTGGCCAGACCCATCTTCTCTTTCTGTCATAGTGACATTGTCCTGCATCAGATCATGTCCAAATCAGGTTCTCCAATCTCCAGTAGCCTCTTCAGTTTTTTGAAGATTTTTTGAGTGGTGCAACCACTCCCTTACGGAGCTATGTGTGTGGCTGGCTGGGTCTGAGCACTATGTGTGTGGATTGCTGGCTGGCTGGGTCTGAGCACTATGTGTGTGGCTTGCTGGCTGGCTGGCTGGGTCTGAGCACTATGTGTGTGTGGATTGCTGGCTGGCTGGCTGGGTCTGAGCACTATTAGTCCATGAGCCAGACCCCCCTAATTTGCGCGTTTATTACGAAATGGGTGGGCAAATTCTTGTTTGAATTTTTGATTCACGGATTCACGGCTCGTGATTATAGTACAGCAGTGTTTCTCAAAGTGATGTCTGGAGACATCACTTTGTCCAGAGACATGTTCCATTCAAACCCAAATGCATTAAAGTTGCACATTTCATAAACAAGAATGCAGAGGTTCAACTAGCACTGGGGAACTGGGCATCGTCTGTTTTGCAACGCAACATGGAGCTCTTGTGTTAATTAATTATGCATGTTGGTCCTGTATGTTATTGATGTATGCTGTTGGGGGTTCTGTATTTTAATTATTTGTATGCCATTTCATTTTTTGGAATAAAGCCACTTTTGACAGGACAATTTTAGGACTTAATTTATTTGTATTCATTTTGAAAATAATTTTGAATTTTGTACTTTGTAATTTTTACTTTTATACTTAAGTACATTTTTAAACCGGGTACTTTTTATTTTGTACTTTGTAATTTTTACTTTTATACTTAAGTACATTGTTACACCGGGTACTTTGTATTTTGTACTTTGTACTTTTACTTTGTAATTTTACTTTTATACTTAAGTACATTTTTACACCGGGTACTTTGTATTTTGTACTTTGTACTTGTACTTTGTAATTTTTACTTTTATACTTAAGTACATTTTTACACCGGGTACTTTTTGTACTTAAGTACATTTAATTTGAGGTACTTTTATACTTTTACTTAAGTAACTTTCTTAATGGGTACTTTGTACTTTTACTTAAGTAATTGTCAAGTAGAGAATCAGTACTTCTACTTAAGTAAAATATTTTTGTACTTTTTCCACCACTGTCTAATACAGTAGATGACGCTTCCTTAGAACACTCGCATGACTGAAGTAAAGGCCACACATACCGCACAAGCTGAATTCAGGTAAAAATACTTTTTTCCCTGTGATGTTATTGGCTACTGTCTCCAGACGCTTTGACTCCCCCCCCCCCACCCCCTTCCCTAGCAGAGTAGAGCCATTGTATATGAACCCATTTAGACCGTACGACGTGTGGGAACGTCATAACTAATCCAACCGACGGATTGCATTGATATCGAACGAGAGAAAAATATTCAGATTTATTTTTTATTTTTTTAGTTGGCCTCTCCTTCTGCACCATACTCCTTGCTCTTCGCATGCGCGTTGTCGTTCACTTCCCTGTTTACGGCTCAGAAAGAATGCCTCGTATCTCCTGATCTAGGGAGCTCTCCGTGGTTTCGACCAGATGGATATACTAGTAAGCTCTTCATTTCTGACTTCTGACCTGCCTCTCGTTCAAAATATGACCGCGAGGCGACTTTATCGTAATCATAGCGAGATCAGCAAGCAAAAATATGTCTCACGGTTTTTGTCCGGAACGGAAGGGGTGGGGGGGGGGGGGGCTTTACAGAGTAAAAGCGGCCCTATCTGCGCGGCACCCCGAGCCGTTATTTTGAAAGAAATCCCGGCGCCGATTGTGTTAACATGACAAAAATAGGCTTTCTGAAGCCCACTCCCTTGGGGTGAAGAAGGGTGGCAGGGGTCATTTTGACCGGAAAACGAGATGGTATAGACCGATTCAGAAACGGGTCTCATGGTCGCATACTAAGCATTAAAGTATGAGATATAAAGTACAGCAGCCTTGTGTTCCTAAAATAGAAAGATTGGGTATTGGGTAAGACTAGCGCAGCGGTGGCCGAACGGATTGCGGAGCGGTCTTGATACCGGAAGGTCGCCAGTTCGAATCAGCGGTCCGACACGTTCAAATTACCACCGCTGAAGTGCCCTTGAACAAGGCATTGAACCACTACGATGAAATGTTCTATGAGCAGGGCCTGGCTGGAAACAAGTTCTTGAGCTTAGCCCAGATACCCTGGGTAAATATAGTAATCATTTCATTTCATTATGTAGCTTTCAGGATCTTTCACTGCTTCGTCTCAACCATTACTCAATGGCTCTGGTCTCAGCCACCGCGGTAGATATTTTGACATTCCGTTTTTTTATTGTTTATGTTGCCACTACTGTTGGAGCAGCCATAAACTACACAGGTTCATCTCGATGTTCTGGGCATCTTTGTAATGTTAGTGTTAGTAAAAAGCAGGTAAAAGAGTAACGTTTGAGGCAGACTAACATCAGTCACTTTTCCATTCACTATAGTAGAAGGAGGTGCAGGGAAACCGCAGATATGCCGTCTCCGCCTACAGGAAATACGTTGCCTGCGACCATGAGACCCGTTTCTGAATCGGTCTATAAGTATGCCTAAATCCATATTTAGATAATGTTTCAGGTGAAAGGTCACGGAAAGGGGGGAACCTTCCGAGAGCTTCACGGGGCAAAAGATAATCAACTTCAAAAATCTCAAAATGGGTCAGAAAGACCTCGCAAGACACTCGAGCTGATTTGCAACCCCGCAATCCCGTTAAGAGCATTGTTCCGTCTGACGCCAAGGTTTCCATACCAACAAAATGACAGCCAAGAAAACAACAGACTCTATGAAAGGGACATAATCAGCGACGGCTTATCCACCTGAACATTTGGCGAGCTCCCCTTAACCCGTTTAGGCCCGACGTCAAAAAAAAAAAAAAAGTCTTCTAAATGTTTTCTGAAATTCCTGTGTTTCTGTATCAGTGGTGCTCAATATTTCATGACCCCAGAAACTATCTGTATATTTGGCCACCGACCCCCCCCATCTGAAAATATGTTGTTCTAGGGACCTCCCAGAAGCAAAGATTTGAGTTAAAAAACGAAACTCTGAAAGAATATATATTCAAAATTTTGTGCCTCATTTTCACGATATTTCAAAAATAGCAGATCTACAAGCTCATAGCGCGCCACTCGGTGGCGCGCTATGAGCTTGTAGGTCTGCTATTCTTTCAATAGCTAAAGTATAACATAATGCTTTAAAACACCAAAAGGGGTTCCCGCCCAGAATGGGTTAAAACAGAAGAGGTTCCGCCGACCTTTCTTGCACACCATTTCAGTATTAAAATCAATAACCGCATTCAAGATTAAAGATTCAGGGTTTTTATTGTTACAACAATGTTGTGTTTATAACAAACAATATCAGCAATATGGGGGGGGGGGGGGGGGTACGTACTGTATAAGGTCAAAGGCAAAGCACATTGTGAGGTACTTGAAGGTGGTTTGATTTGATTACCACCCCGTGTTTAATCACTTGAATGCTGCTGTATGTTCCCTTTCCCCTTTTTACCCTCCTTACATGATTCCCTGTTTTTGGTATACTGTAGAAGTGTACAGTATATTTGTACGTCTCTAAATGTTCAGATGAATTGAAAAGGGTGGACACCCTGTTGTAAACAAGTGTAATGCTTTTATCAGTGTGTCGTCCACAGTTAACAGCCTTTGTATATTGAGTTCATTGAGTTCATGTGAAATGTACCCATACAGTACCCGTATGACATGTTAATGAATACTTCAATCATGTTTTATTTATCGCGTGTCCTCTGCATTAGGAGCAGTGAGCAGCCAGCTGCTGCACGCAGTGCATTGTTTATCACCTATAGTGTGTTTGCGTGTGTTGCTGTCTTAATATGCAAAGTAGAGGTCTTTCACGGGTCCAATTTGACCAACACGCAACCAATTACCCGCTGCAATTATTAGAATTATTGCCTCAGAAACCGAAAAGCAGGTGTCGGAAACGGAGCCGAACGGAACAGGGTGCATACTTAGTTTAGACTAGTCATTGGTTAGACATGGGTTAAGGTTAGGTTTAGGTGTGCTGCCCCGTGGGAGGTTAGGTTTAGGGTGAGGGTTTGAGATAGGTTGTAGTTGTAGGACTAATGGACTGGTCTAACCAGTCCTAGTCTAAACCAAAAACTGTCTAAACTAAGTACTGCACCCAAACGGAACCGCCTATTATAATAAATATGAGGACCGTTACCCGTACAAAACCAGAGGACTCCAAAATGGCCGAACGCCCTATACTTCCTCACGTGAGACGCGTGACCAAGGCACGCACGCCACGCCACGCCACGCCACGCCGGCTCCCACTGGCCTGAGGAGGGATAAAAAAAGAGGGGTGATTGACTGCTGTGACAGCCACCAAAGTGTCATGGCGTTCATCTGCTTTTGTCATCATGTATTCTCCACTCGTTTACGTCTCGCTCCCCCGTCGACTCCACCTCCATGTGCTGTGCAGTGCTCTGTGCCCGTCAGCGCCACCTGAGGGTCCCCCAGAGCACTGCACAGCACACCTCGGCACAGGTGTTTCCAATGCAGCTCCAATCTCCACTCCTGTTCGGCGTCAGCAATCAGCTCCAGAGGGCTCTACAAGAGCCATGCCTGCCTGCCGGCTGCTCGGCGCCAATTCGTACTCCAGTTTATACGGTTGGGTAAAGTTACTGTGCTTTGTTCTGGCCTCTGTGGACCCGCCGCCACTGACTCACCTTCTCTTTCTCCTCTCTAGTGTTTTTTTCCGGGACCCGAACTCTGTGTGGAGCAGCTTATATATGGACCCCTGCACTTCCTTTTCGGCTCCCGAGTTTGTGAATAAAATCCGCCCGTGTGGGCTTTAACTCTGCTTTGCCTCTCCTTGTTGTGCATTTGGGTCACACCGCACTCGGGTCATAACACCACTCATTCTATTCAGGTTGTTTCTTTTCATTTGTCACCTGTATTTTATACGTACACAGTCTACTGTATAGTGTATAGTAGTTGTTTTTTTTAAAGGCCAGCTGCCAAATATTTTCCCTATAGAGAAAACACTTCTGCTCTCTGCCAGATGCCATGTTTTATGCATAGGTTGAGTTTGTCCATCGCTCTCAAGATGCAAAACATGTACACCGTGCTGGAAGTGATATACCACATATTGTATATGCAGTTATGCGCACGCACGCACACACAGAACATTTTTATAATAAAAAAAAAAAAACAGGGCTTATTACTGTAAGTGTTTTTTAAGTAAATTAAGTAAAGTAAATAAATTACTGTCAGGCGCATGCAGGCGAACTGGCACTGGAAAATGGGCCCTGGCATTTTGTGATCTTGTGACATCTGCCAGAAGTGCAGTTCAGTCAGGCCGTCCAATTCGGGCATGATTACCATTTATTTTTTTTCCCCTGTGGGGGGAATCCATCCTCTGCATTCTAAACTATTTGGACTGGAGCAGTGGACTGAAGTATAGCTGCATGGGCCATTAGTCAGGGGATGTTAATGCAATCTGCATGGGAATACATGTTTTAACATGACTGTTCTCTTCACCAATGTGTTTTTGTAACAGTAGATTGTCTTCATGATCTTGTCGTTTGCTAAATGTGTACTGAGAGCGCAAATTCTTCAGACACCCTTTTCTATTTAGGGGAGGTCCCTTAGGGCCGATTCATACTCCTATTTTTAGAGCCGAATAAAAGTCGGTTCGGTTCTGTAGAGCCTACAATGTGACGTCATTTGAGGTTCGGGGGGGCGGGTACCATCCTAAAGTCGGCTCTTCGGTGCTACTAGAAAATTTCTGACGAGCCGAAATCATTTCGGCACTACAGCGCCGAAACAGCGGTGAAATAGGAGTATGAATCGACCCTTAGCCTTTGACCTTGCAGGGCCTCACACAAGGCAGTAGTCTTGTGACCCTGTAACAGTAACATATCCCACAATGGTTTCTATTCAGCCACCCTAGGGGAATTTTTAGACAGCTGCTGAAAGTTGGGGTACCATCAACAACCAATATACATGGCAATTAATGTTCTACATTTCATTATGTTTTAAGTAACATGTGACGTGTCAAACTAGTTTTTTTTTCCATGATTCTGAACCCATTCCAAGCATTAGGTTTGCACGAAAAACACACCTTGGGCTAAATACGGCCATAGCCACTTTGGCCGTTTTTATCCCAACTAGTGTTTTTGGAATGGAATTAGCTTGGAATGGATTCAGAATCACGAAAACCCCCTATGCTACTTAAAGCATATTGAAATTTAGAACATGTTGCCATATATTCGTTCTTAACACAAAGCGTGCTAACGATTCTGATTAACTGCATGCCCCTCACTGCTACGATGATAGCATTGGACGACCAACTTTTTCCTAGGCCGACAGTAAATGTTCTCTTATAGCGAGAATCACACAGCATACCTCAAAAGAATTTTTTTTTAGTTATTTATTTTACCATCTTCCATTCTGGAGATATGTACCTTTATGTAACACCTGCTTTTGTAGTAACGTACTCTTCTTGAACAGAAAGCCTAATTAGGAGCGGTTTTATGTCAGACGCTGTGTATCGTTCCAACTCGGCTAGCCGAGCAGCGGATTCGACCGTTATCTCTGCATTGGAACGGCGAAATCATCCGTTATCAGCACGTTTGAATGGTGCCAAAATGTCCATACTGGCATCCTCACCACATAGCCTGGTCAAGGTTTCCCCCTGGTGGACGTGTCATTTCCAACTATTGTCGGTGCATGGAACTAGGAGCTACTAATATATACTATTCTCTGCCTATCAGGACGTAACTCGGACGGCGTTGAGTCGGGTCTGGTGGTGAGGATGCCAGTATGGACATTTTGGCGCCATTCAAACGTGCTGATAACGGATGATTTTGCCGATTCAATACATGATACCAGTCGAATGGGGTGAGCCGAGTTCGCCTGCTGTTTTTTCCTTCGAGGTGGAAAGACTGTTGTGACTTGTGAGGCGGTTAGTGTTGCTGCCGAGCCTGCCCAACTCTCGTAACACAAGTTACACAACACAGCGCATTTGCAATGTCCAATCTGACTGGCGTTGATCATCATGATAAAGAAATAACCGCTCGCCGAGGGACGATATAATCCGTGAGTTTTTTTGTTCGAGTATGAAGAAAAAAGGAGACAGAAATCTGACCGACAGACATTCGGGTCATATTACACACAAGACCCCTCCGCTGAAACACACAGGAGGGAGCCCTCCCCTCCCTGAAACAAAGAGAGAGAAACAAGGAGAGGTGCACCCCACTCCACTGAGACCCGAGTTGCATGGGAGTCTCCGAGCCGCCATTACGTGACAATACCCCAACCCCCTCCCGTCCTGTTTTCAGGAAGGGAGGGGTAGAGGCATTTTTTTCTTTTTTTGGGGATCACGTCATCGGAGTGTTGTGCTATCATCCAGGGCTAGTTGGTAAAGTGCCCGGGTGTGTAGAAAGGCGATTGAAAGTAATCAATAAAAACATGCGGTAAACGGACATCTACGTGTCCCGCACCGGACCGTTGGGATTCGAACCACGTAGAAATCCCTTTCCCGCTGTACTGAATGAAGCCAAGCAGTTTCTCTTCAGTACATACGACACCATAAAAGGAGAGGAACTGATGGAGAGCGTACAAAGAGTGCAGGCAACGCATGGTGAACGGCAATATGGGGAGGCCTGGAGAGTCATCAATGAGATGACTGGGCGGAAGAGAGCTAATATGGTCTGTACATGTTACTAACAAGACTGTATGAGGGATTACCAAGGGTGAGCCAGAAAATAGCAGCCAGGAGAATGAGACGAGCAGGACACTGCCAAAGGCATCAAGAACTGCCAGCCAGCAAACTGGTGCTCTGGGAACCAACACATGGGCATCGATCACGAGGACGTCCCACGCTAACATATGTGGATGTACTCAAGAGCGATGCAGGAGCGCAAAGTACCAACGAACTGGCCAGATGTATGGAGAACCGGGATGACTGGAAACGACGATGGAGGGCTCGTCTGAGGACGACCTAGAGAGCACGGGGTGTGTTAATGGTACCCCAACTTTCAGCAACTGTCAAAAATTCCCCTAGGGTGGCTGAATAGAAACCAATGTGGGATATGTTTAGTAGACACCCTTACGAACACATTGGTGAAGGAAATTCTCGGTATGAAATGTATTTCCCAGATTTGTCAGTATTCTGATAATATCCCTCTGACTACATGCAGTGCATATTGTTCAGGAGGAGAGGTTCTCTCTCCCACTCACTCCACCACACAGATAAGGAAAAAAACAGAAGATAATGAATAGCTGCTCCTGAGCTACAGACCCACCTGGCTCTGGAAGCGTCGTTGTTTCCCCAAACAGCTACTTTACTTCACTTACCTTACCACATTTAGGCCTGACGTCGACATTTAAAAAATGTCTTCGAAATTCTGACAATCTGCATGGGAATACATTTTTTACCATGACTGTTCTCTTCACCAATGTGTTTTTGTAACGGTAACATATCCCACATTGGTTTCTATGCAGCCACCCTAGGGGAATTTTTAGACAGCTGCTGAAAGTTGGGGTACCATCAACAACCAATATACATGGCAATTATTCTGACCGTTTTCTGAAATACCTATATTTTCTATATCAGTGGTGCTCAATATTTCATGTCAAGGACCCCAAAAATGAACTGTATTTGGCCACCGACCCCCATCTGAAAATATGTTGTTCCAGGAACCCCTCAGAAGCAAGTTATTTGAGTCAAAACGTTCGCTCTGAAAGAATATAATATTCAAATTTGTGTGCCACATTTTCACGATTTTTCAAAAATAGCAGATCTACAAGCTCATAGCGCGACACTCGGTGCCGCGCTACGAGCTTGTAGATCTGCTATTTTTCAATAGCTAAAGTGTAACATAATGCTTAAAACACCAAAAGGGGTTCCCGCCCAGAATGGGTTACCACCCCGAGTATAGTCACACAGGACAGGCAGCGCTGAGCCACTGACTGCACCAGGTGTCAAACTGTGATTAGAGTTTATCACATTCAGGACGGGAATTAAACCCTTTTTGGTGTTTTAAGCATTACTGTATGTTATTGAAAAATAGCAGCTCTACAAGCTTGTGGCGCGAAACAAGCTTGTAGATCTGCTATTTTTTTTTCATATCGTGAAAATGTGGCGCAGGGTCGGCGGGCCAATTACATATCATTTTCGGGGGTCCTTGACATGAAATAGTTTGAGGGGCGCCCGCTGGCCAAGTGGTCCAAGCGCATGCCAACATATATAGGCTCTCTGGCCTATACAGAATTAATGACAAACGTGCCGCGTGTTCGAGTCCCGTTCATGACGGGAAAAAAGCCAAAAACGAATCCTTAAAAAGAAAAAAAAATACGTAGATTTTTTTTCAGATAACCGTCTGATTTAGAAGCCTTTTCTTTTCTTTTTTAAAAAAAATCGGCCTCAGGTCTAAATGGGTTATTGGACTTTGTTCCCCCCCAACCCCCACCCGCCCCCACCAAGAAATCTTTGCTTGGAAGTACTGTGTTCGATTTCTGACTCCGGCAGCACTGGAAAAGACAGTTATCACAACAATGCAATGCATCTGCGCGTGTGCACAGTGTGTGCGCGTGCGTGCACGTGTGTGTGTGTGTGTGTGTGCGTGCACGCATGCACGCAAGTGCAGTTTAGAAACAGGTGGTGAGTTGTTGATATACAGGAGGCACAAAGGGACAGCGCTTGTCGTAGGTACAGTATATATACAGCCCTGCGTTCCGGTTTATTTCCTGCTTTGTGTGGAAGTCGTGTGGACCACTGGTCATGTTGTTGCTGGCAGGGAGCAGTGGAGTAGTGTTCCATCATCAAGGCCAGGGACATCATTCTTTCTCACTGCCCCCCCCCTTCCCCCCGATGTCCCCCAGTCATAGAGCCCTGCCCTGAGCCCCCCCCCCCTCCTCCTCCCCCCAGAACCCTGAGCAGAGAGAGAAACCACTCACTCTGTCATCATCTGTCTTTCTTTGCCCAAAACTGCTCCCTTCGTTTACCCTCTACTAATATTAGGCTATATCTGTCTTTCTGTGTGTCTCTCTCTCTCTCTCTCCTTCCCCCTTCCCTCCTCTCTCTCTCTCCCCCCTCCCCCGTCCCTTTCTCTTTTTGACAGCGTCTCATTGGACACAAGAGTCGCAGACAGATCCCATTAACCCCGCCCATGACTCGTCCTTAACTTTGACAAGCAGGGGATCACACATAAAAGGAACGGAGACATGCATCTCTCTCTTTCTCTCTCTCTCCCTCCCTTTTGTTTCTTTGTGATTCTTCTTTGGTGTCATTTCGTAGCGGTCCGAGAAGCCAGCGGTGCAAAAATAAACCAAACTCGCCGTCAAAATAAAATGACAGATTGACAGGGTCGATGTTCCCCTGAGGGAAGGACGGGTCAGCGTTTTTTTTTCTTCTTTTTTTTCTTTTTTCCTTTTGTGAGAAAAAGAAAAACACACCAATCCAAGTTCCACATTTGGAAAAGCGTACAATCATCTCATGAGGTTGAATTAAGCCCGTTTGTATCCTGAATTAATATTAGGCCTGACGTCGACATTTAAAAAAAAAGTCTTCTGAGAGAATATACATTCAAAGATTTGTGCCGCAATTTTCACGATTTTTCAAAAATAGCAGACCTACAAGCTCGTAGCGCGCCACTCGGTGGCGCGCTACAAGCTTGTAGATCTGCTATTTTTCAATAGCTAAAGTATAACATAATGCTTAGTTAAAACACCAAAAGGGGTTCCCGTTCAGAATGGGTTAAGCCGGTTTGTATCCTGAATTAAGCCGGTTTGTATCCTGAATTAAGCCTGATTTACACAGCATGTACGCTGTAAACAACAAGCACAATGTGAGCTTGTAGATCGGCAATTTGCTGAGCGACACAGTGAGCAAACCAAGTACACCTGGGTCTCCACAGCAGTTGTGTAAAGGGTCTCTCGAACATCAAGTCCCGACTTACGTCCCAGTATAGCTACCCTCGATCAGTCCCATTAGGGAAAGACCAGGGCCACCACAATCCGTTGCTGCTGGAACTATAATCTACCTGGACTGGGAGGAGCGTCAATCTGGCACGTGGAAGGACTATAGTCTCTGTGGGTTGACTCCTGTCCGGGAGTCAACCCACAGAGCCTGAGCTCGACGATGTGCTATATTTTCAAAACTTCTGCATAATGAGTACTTTTACTTTTGGTACTTTAAACTGTACATTTTGATGCCAATACTTTTGTACTGTTACTCAAGTACATTTTTTATAGAATTTAATGGGTATTGTAAGTTTTTTTTAAATATTATTAGTATAGTATACTATTAGATTAGATGCATGCGATTGTTCTTAGTAGGTAGTTCAAACTTTTATAGAAAGGCCTAACCAGGGACTGCATGGGGTTGCAAATTAGCCTTGGCTATAATCCCTAATGTACAACGCAACGGTTTCATGTTTTTATAACTTATAACATTGTTTTTGTATTGTTAAACATGCCGCCATTACGATGCGAGACGAACACAGCCTGCACAGCATGTTGTAGTCCAAACAAACCGCCCCGTTCACTTGCATTGAACTCATTTTCCCAGAAGCCCTAGCAGCCCAGAGCATGGCTTGATTTCCGGTTTCGTCATCATAACGCGACGGCCTCGTCACCAGGTCCGCGACAAATCCGCTATTCCTTTTTAATTATTAAAAAAACAGCGAATTAATCACATTAAACAAATAGCGGGTTTAGCGTATTACGCAGCACCGACACATGGATTAAATAGCGAGGAACACGGGTTACTCAGTAGAACTGTTAACGGAGTAGTTCTACATGGCAGAATTGATACTTTGACTTGTTAACGGAGTAGTTCTACATGGCAGAATTGATACTTTGACTTGTTAACGGAGTAGTTCTACATGGCAGAATTGATACTTTGACTTGTTAACGGAGTAGTTCTACATGGCAGAATTGATACTTTGACTTGTTAACGGAGTAGTTCTACATGGCAGAATTGATACTTTGACTTGTTAACGGAGTAGTTCTACATGGCAGAATTGATACTTTGACTTGTTAACGGAGTAGTTCTACATGGCAGAATTGATACTTTGACTTGTTAACGGAGTAGTTCTACATGGCAGAATTGATACTTTGACTTGTTAACGGAGTAGTTCTACATGGCAGAATTGATACTTTGACTTGTTAACGGAGTAGTTCTACATGGCAGAATTGATACTTTTACTGAAGTTAGAGCACTGGGGTTTATTCTCCAGCTGATCTGGGTGCCGAGCTCAGCGCTTTACACTCACATTATTATTTGCTGCCGCTGACCCAATTAGGTCCCACCGCCTCGTGACTCTCTCTCTCTCCCTTTCTCTCTCTCTCTCTCTCTCTCTCGGTTATTTCTCTTTGCTCCTTTTGATAAATGGTTACTTGCTTTTTTAGGACAAATGACAGCTCAGTGATTAATTGTGCGGACTCTTTCACCCCCCCCCATTCTCTCCCTCTCTCTCTCTCTCTCTCTCCTCAGATCTATTCTATCGTCACCTGGCTTTACCCCATCAGCACATTCCCATAAATAAAGGAAAAGGGGGCGAGGCGGAGTGGAGGGGGAAGCGCGTGGCCTCTTTGGGCCACGCGCTTCCCCCTCCACTGGAGAGAATGAGTGGATGGAGGGACGGAGGAGAGGATGGAGGGATGAGAGGATGGAGGGATGAGAGGATGGAGGAGAGGATGGAGGGATGAGAGGATGGAGGGATGAGAGGATGGAGGAGAGGATGGAGGGATGAGAGGATGGAGGGATGAGAGGAGAGGATGGAGAGAATGAGAGGATGGAGGGATGAGAGGATGGAGGGATGAGAGGAGAGGATGGAGAGAATTAGAGGATGGAGAGAATGAGAGGATGGAAAAGAGGATGGAGGGATGAGAGGAGAGGATGGAGAGAATTAGAGGATGGAGAGAATGAGAGGATGGAAAAGAGGATGGAGGGATGAGAGGATGGAGGGAGGAGAGGATGGAGGGATGAGAGGATGGAGGGATGAGAGGAGAGGATGGAGAGAATGAGAGGATGGAGAGAATGAGAGGATGGAGGAGAGGATGGAGGGATGAGAGGATGGAGGGAGGAGAGGATGGAGGAGAGGATGGAGGGATGAGAGGATGGAGGGATGAGAGGAGAGGATGGAGGGATGAGAGGAGAGGATGGAGGAGAGGATGGAGGGATGAGAGGATGGAGGGATGAGAGGATGGAGGAGAGGATGGAGGGATGAGAGGATGGAGGGAGGAGAGGATGGAGGAGAGGATGGAGGGATGAGAGGATGGAGGGAGGAGAGGATGGAGGGATGAGAGGAGAGGATGGAGGGATGAGAGGAGAGGATGGAGGAGAGGATGGAGGGATGAGAGGATGGAGGGATGAGAGGAGAGGATGGAGGAGAGGATGGAGGGATGAGAGGAGAGGATGGAGGGATGAGAGGAGAGGATGGAGAGAATGAGAGGATGGAGAGAATGAGAGGATGGAGGAGAGGATGGAGGGATGAGAGGAGAGGATGGAGGGATGAGAGGAGAGGATGGAGGAGAGGATGGAGGGATGAGAGGATGGAGAGAATGAGAGGATGGAGGAGAGGATGGAGGGATGAGAGGATGGAGAGATGAGAGAAGGAAGGGATTGAGAGGAAAGAATGGAGGGCTGTGAACCAGCTGCTCCAGATCAGGAGTGTGAACTGTGAAGGTGACTGAAGATAGAGAGAGAGAGAGAGAGAGCTCCTTTATCCTCAGTGCCAAACAGACAGAAGCCAAGATGTAATGTGTGAGAATATTTTGTGCAAAACACGGAGGAGTCAGGCTGGGTCGCACCAGTAAACTATATTAACCCCTACACTTCCTCCTCGCATCATGACAAATATGGAAAACAGCTGATCTACAACGCCTCACACCACAAGGCATCGTGGGCTTGTGAATTAGCTATTTTCTTTTTTTACGTTTTTGAATTTCTTTCGATTTTTTAATTTGGTCTTAAAAAACCCAAACATACTATAATAACATGCCCAAAATAAGGACGCCAGGGATAAAGTGTTGTAATCCAATTTTGTGTGAAACGTCCCTAATATACGTCTTTAATTTTGAACCTGTAATTCAACTGGAATTTCTTTGCTCAAATTAAAAGCCATAATGGGATTTACCAAGGAACCATCTTCCAGCTGTGTGCAATCAAGAATTGATCAATGACATTAATTAGAAGGAAGAAAAAAAAACCCACACCAACATCTCTTGTTTTAATGCTGAGACATGACCGATTATGTCATTAATCTGAAGTTAACCCCGTTTGGGCGGGAACCCCTTTTGGTGTTTCAAGCATTATGTTATACTTTAGCTATTGAAAAATAGCAGATCTACAAGCTCGTAGCGCGCCACCGAGTGGCGCGCTATGAGCTTGTAGGTCTGCTATTTTTGAAAAAACGTAAAAAATGCGGCACAAATCTTTGAATATATATATTCTTTCAGAAGACTTTTTTTTTGAGTGGTGCAACCACTCCAAGGAACAGCAATGTCCGTGACGTTCAACTATGTGTGATGTTCAACTATATGTGTGTGACTATGTTTGTGTGTGACGTTAATGAGCACCAGTACCAATGAGTACCAAAAGTGGCGCTGTTGTGCCAGAAACAGAGAGAGAGAAATAGTGCTGTGCTGTTGCCTGCTAATGAGAGAGAGAGAGAGAGAGAGAGAGAGAGAGAGAGAGAGAGAGAGAGAGAGAGTGTGGGGGGGGGGGGGGGGGGGGGGGATTTGCACCACTCAGTTCACACGGGTGTGATTATCTTTTTTACGTCAGACCTAAATGGGTTAATCATCTCTTTGGGGGAAACCTGCACATGCCCACCAAGTTCCATGACAGATCTTCCCATCTGTTCTCCCATGACCTTCATTCTTGTGACTTTGCCCTTTTCAACTCACAAGTCCCGGGGGGGTATTTAGGACCATTAAATCAGGGCGCCCAGCGATTTGCAGCTTCAGGGCCTATTTCAAGGTGGCACGGCGCCATATTGGAAGTAGCTAGAAGTAGCTACTAAACACCCCCCCGAGGGGGTCGACGACAACGGCAGCTATAGATTACTTCTAACGCGACGAGCGACGGGACCGCGATGGCCCGTCAAAAACATAATCTGTGATTAGAATTGGAATAATTGATTTTAGATCAAGAGTTATTCACGTTTGAAGATTTTTTCCTCCTATCCACTAATGGAGGGGGACCACTTTGGATGACGTCCCGACCGGAAATTACATGGAATGTTGCCCCAACAGGCGCTCCCAGCCTGTGGAGCGGTGCATGCTCGGTTAAGAAATGATTAATGTTCCGTCCTGTGATGAATCTCCGCCGTGGGCGACGAGCGCAACTATTTGATAGGATGGAGACACCTCCGTTTATGGTCCATTCAGGGTAGTTTTAATGGTGGACATTAGAATGGTAAAATGGCTCATTTATAGAGTGGCCTTATCCACGGCGCCTTACAATGACCTGTGCCTTATACATTCACCCATTCACACACCTTTACAATGACTGTGCCTTATACATTCACCCATTCACACACCTTTACAATGACTGTGCCTTACATTCATCCATTCACACACCTTTACAATGACTGTGCCTTACATTCATCCATTCACACACCTTTACAATGACTGTGCCTTATACATTCATCCATTCACACACCTTTACAATGACTGTGCCTTACATTCATCCATTCACACACCTTTACAATGACTGTGCCTTATACATTCATCCATTCACACACCTTTACAATGACTGTGCATTACATTCATCCATTCACACACCTTTACAATGACTGTGCATTATATTCATCCATTCACACACCTTTACAATGACTGTGCATTACATTCATCCATTCACACACCTTTACATAGACTGTGCCTTACATTCACCCATTCACACACCTTTACAATGACTGTGCATTACATTCATCCATTCACACACCTTTACAATGACTGTGCCTTACATTCATCCATTCACACACCTTTACATAGACTGTGCCTTACATTCATCCATTCACACACCTTTACAATGACTGTGCCTTACATTCATCCATTCACACACCTTTACAATGACTGTGCATTACATTCACCCATTCACACACCTTTACAATGACTGTGCCTTACATTCACCCATTCACACACCTTTACAATGACTGTGCCTTACATTCATCCATTCACACACCTTTACAATGACTGTGCCTTATACATTCATCCATTCACACACCTTTACAATGACTGTGCCTTATACATTCACCCATTCACACACCTTTACAATGACTGTGCCTTATACATTCATCCATTCACACACCTTTACAATGACTGTGCCTTATACATTCATCCATTCACACACCTTTACAATGACTGTGCCTTACATTCATCCATTCACACACCTTTACAATGACTGTGCCTTACATTCACCCATTCACACACACACACACACACACACACACACACACACACACACACACACACACACACACACACACACACACACACACACACACACACACACACACACACACACACACACACACACACACACACACACACACACACACACACACACACACACACACACGATGGCGGATTGTATGAAGCCATTTTGGGTGGGAACCCCTTTCAGTGTTTTAAACATTATGTTATAATTTAGCTAATGAAAAATAGCAGATCTACAAGCTTGTAGGTCTGCTATTTTTGAAAATTTGTGAAAATGGGCCTCAAATCTTTGAATATATATTCTTTCAGAGCGAACATTTTTAACTAAAATAATTGCTTCTGGGGGGTCCCTGGAACAACATATTTTGAGATGGGGGTCCGTGGCCCAATAGAGATAATTCTGGGGGTCCTTGACATGAAAAAGGTTGAGCACCACTGACATATAGAAACATAGGTTTTTCAGAAATTTTTTTGGATTTAGAAGGCTTTTTAATCGACCTCAGTCTAAAATGGGTCAAACCATACAAGGCACCAACCTGCTTATCCGGTGCAATTATAGGGGTTCAGTAGCCCAGTAGGTCCAGTGCTTTATAGTGAGAGACTCGCCAACGCGCTGGACCAGGGTTAGGGGTTCAGTAGCCCAGTAGGTCCAGTGCTTTATAGTGAGAGACTCGCCAACGCGCTGGACCAGGGTTAGGGGTTCAGTAGCCCAGTAGGTCCAGTGCTTTATAGTGAGAGACTCGCTAACGCGCTGGACCAGGGTTAGGGGTTCAGTAGCCCAGTGCTTATAGTGAAAGACTCGCTAACGCGCTGGACCAGGGTTAGGGGTTCAGTAGCCCAGTAGGCCCAGTGCTCAGTGAGAGACTCGCTAACGCGCTGGACCAGGGTTAGGGGTTCAGAGTCTTGCTCATATATAATAAGGACACTTTGACACTCTGGGGGAGCCCACAGGGATCCAACTGGGAACCTCCATGTTTCCCCAAGCGGTCGCTCTTTACCTCCTTATAGCCCAAAGCTGGGGAACAATGGGGGTGAGTGCAGGGGGCAGAAGATGAAAAAGGGGAAGGAGGGGGAAGGAGAATCTATATATAGTCAATATATTTATAGGTTTGTACATTTAACATTTGTATGCGTGTGTGTGTGTAAACAATTGCCTTGGCTGATGTGTTTGCATGTTTTTCTCATCATTAGCAGATAATGAAAATGTCATTATCTGCTTGAATATGTAAAAATCACACCCATGTGAAGTGAGTGGTGCAACTCCGTGTGGGGTGGAGCTCCAGACCTCCAGGAACGTGCCCAGGGGCCCGGGCCGGTTCCGGCGTGCCGCCCCGCGTCCGAAACGGTTGAGAAATGACTTAGTTAAACAACCATGCTGTTTTCGTGCTCATACATACCCACCCAGCCAGCCAGCTACCCACACACATAAGTCCGTAAGGGAGTGGTTTGCACCACTCAAAAAAGTACCGCTGAAAGTGCAGATTTATTGCAAAACATAAACGTTTGCTAGCAATCTCTGCTTTTACTGGAAAGTGGCCAAAGTTATAAACTATAAAATTTCAACGCGCACACACACACACACACACACACACACACACACACACACACACACACACACACACACACACACACACACACACACACACACACACACACACACACACACACACACACACACACACACACACACACACACACACACACACACACACACACACAAATTTCAACACACACACACACACGCACCCGGAATCCCAAAAGTATACCAGGGTCCACGACGTGCCCCTGTGGAGCCTTCATGTGTCATCATACGACGTCATATCATACGGTAGGGCTTTAAAGTGCTTGTAATGGTGGGTGAAGAAGGCACTTAGCAAGACCTCCCGGTGATGAGTGGAGAGGAGGAGGAGGAATGAAAGATGGAGGAGAAGAAGATGTAAAAGGTAAAGATGTTGAAGATAGAGTAGTAGCCGTGTTTGAGCGTTCCAGCCGGTGCCCCGCGGGATGCCTTGCTGTCTAATGAGGCGATAGTCTGGGGGGGTAATTTAGTTCCCCATATGACACTTTCATTTCAACACTCACCAATAACCCATGTTAGACCATGAGAACTGATTCTATACAAATCTCTTGTAAATCATATCAGTGGTTCTCAAAGTCTTTCATGCCCAAGGACCCCAAAAACTATATGTAATTGCCCGCGGACCCCCCCCCCCATCTGAAAATATAGTGCACATTTGTCACGATTTTTCCAAAAATAGCAGATCTACAAGCTATGAGCTATGAGCTTGTAGATCTGCTATATTTTGAAGCTTGTAGATCTGCTATAATTTGAAGCATTATGTTATACTTTTGCTGTTGAAAAATAGCAGATCTACACCAAAAGGGTGTTCCCGTCCTGAATGGGATAACTGAATGCATCGTCAGATTCCACAGCCCTCCTCTCCGCCCCCCACGCTCGCTGTCCGTCTCTGTCACTCATGGACACACGTGCATGCTCGCACGAAGCGGTGAATCGCCTTCCTTAATATTGACGTCGACGTGCATCAAACATTTCTGTCAGGGTCAATTGCGCAAGCCAATTATAGTCACCTGAGGAAACATTCATGAGTCTTATAACGGGGGGGAATTGGGAATTGGCATAAATAAAACGAAAATATGGGAGAAAATGAAATAAATGGATAAATAAAAAACATAACCAGAAAAGTCAAGGTTGAAGGAGCATGCAGGGTTGCACCAGCTATACTGTATATATGTACATAAATCCATGTCCATCTAGAAAAGTGTGCTACCTCATATGAAACGTAAGCGTAATTTGATGTCACGCTGCATAGATTTGCACTTCAGTCTTTAGCCAAGTCAACCAAAAAAGAAAAAAAAGTCAACTTTTCAGGGGTTTTTTTTTTACATTCCACTGGGAGCTGACTGGTGCGTGTAATGCAATAACAACTATTTCACTTGCACTTTTTTTTCTTTGGGGGGGTGGGGGGGGGGGTGGGATATGGAGATTATGTTTCCGGCTCTCTCTAAAAAAAGCAAAGCGCTGAGGGTTATTTCTTGGACTGACTATAAGCATATTTGAGCATGGCAGAGTGATACATCACACAGGGGAATAGATGGATGGAGTGTCCCACTGCAGTGCCACTGAGAGAGATCGAGATAGGAGAGCTTGAGAGAGAGAGAGAGAGAGAGAGAGAGAGAGACACTCTACATTATTATGGCGCCGTGTCATTGTTCTGACTGCAGATTACCAACAATGGTCCGACTCGCCCCATTACTAACCCTAACTAGCCTGGAAACCAGATTAATCTGACACAGGGAAAAATAAAATATTCAAATCACACTGTCCACCGTGCCCCCTGCACTCCTCAGTTTGAATTACATTTCACTCACCCCAGATGTGTGGCTGACCAATCAGAGCCCACTATTCAAAGTAGAGATGTCCCGATGCTGCATCGGTATCGGAAAAGTATCGGATCGGGCCCTTATTTGGTCATATCGGGATCGGCGAATATGCCAGTCTAACCACAGATCCGACACAGGGGTAAGAGGTTGACACTATGGCAGGTAAATTAAATGTTGGGGGCATTTGGTGTTTGCTTTGGAGTGCACATTTGAAGAAACATAACCCGAGATATATAGCTATAAACTCTATTCCCGGTTGGTGGACACAGAAATTGTGGTAAATTATTATTATTTATTTTTTGCTTTTGTCCTGTTTGTCCTTGTTTCGTTTGTGATGATTTAAAAAAAGAAAAAAAAATGGGTGACTAAGTGCAAAGAGATTTTCTTGTCAAATGTACTGCTTGGCTGTCCCCAATAAAAAAACTATTAAAAAGAAAAACATTGTGGTATCGGATCGGATCAGAAAAAAGTGTATCGGGACATCCCTGATTCAAAGTGAGACTTTTTTTTTGCTGTGACATTGGAATCTGTTTGAAACTAACAGCCCCTTTGGAAATAAATCTTCCACACCAAAGTTCCAGATCCAATGCCTATAACGCCAAGCCACGTATAGTCGGAGTAATGGGATGTCGGGATTATGGCCCACTCTATAATAATAAAATCAATACTTAAACGACTCCAATTCTTGGATTCGATTGGACAAAATGTTCCCGTTAACCTGTCTCTGTCATAACTTACTGTAGCTGTCATATAGCTCCCCTTTATCCCATTTCGGGCGGGAAATGGGAAATGGGATAAATGGGTGTTATACTTTAGCTATTGAAAAATAGCAGATCTACAAGCTCATAGCGCGGCACCGAGTGCCGCGCTACAAGCTTGTAGGTCTGCTATTTTCGAAAAATCTTGAAAATGTGGTGCAAATCTTTGAATGTATATATTCTTTCAGAGCGAACGTGTTTTAACTCAAATCTTTTGCTTCATGGGGGTTCCCTGGGAACTACATATTTTCAGATGGGGGGCCAATTACATATAATTCTGGAGGTCCTTGACATGAAAAAGGTTGAGCACCACTGACATACAAGTAGAAACATAGGTTTTTCAGAAAACCGTTAGGATTTAGAAAACGTATTTTTTTTAGAATCGACCTCAGGTCTAAATAGGTTATACTATAGGAATCTACCTGTATGACCTAAGATGAAAAAGCAGAGGCGGAAGAATATTGAGGGCAGCTCATTTTGACATTTGGCAGGATGAAGGAGTTCAAACCATCTGGGAGGTGTGACATTTCAGGAGCGAAACCCTGTGTGCAAGGCAATAATACGCCCGCACCAGTCAAGTGAGAGTAAGTTAAGGTTGTGACATCATCAGAGTGAATTCTGCCGAGCGAGGCGAAGATGCCAAGAAGAGTTATAACGGAGGCTTTGTACTCTGAACTCTAGATATATATATATATATATATATACACACACAGTAGGACATTGCAAGTGAGAAAGCTAAAATGTTGTGGATATGACTCTTAAGAAAGTGTCCAAGATAACCTAAAAAATCAGACCCGTCTGCAGTGAGTGGTGCTGTACTGTACTTGTACTGTACAAGCCCTCATCCCTGGCCTGTGTGTGTGTGTGTGTGTGTGTGTGTGTGTGTGTGTGTGTGTGTGTGTGTGTGTGTGTGTGTGTGTGTGTGTGTGTGTGTGTGTGTGTGAGGCTGCGCAACAGTGACACTTGGTGGTGAACAAACGCTGTAACGCTATCTTCGCACTCAAGACTGACCCAGCCACCCAGCCAGGGACAGACCCAGGGACCCATGCAGGGACACACATAGCTGTCTATAGGAGTGTTTGCACCACTCAAAAATCACACCATATTGTGAAGTGAGTGGTGCCTTCCCAGCAAGCCAAATGACGTTCTGATGAAGTTCTGATGATGTCCTCCAGTGATGTTCAGGAGTAGGCCAGATCACAGCCTATATGGGGATGATCTTTACGTCATTTCCAAGACGTCTTCACCAGATTAAATAATATAGCTTATTCTGGATCATATCTGACTAGTTATGATATGACGTTAAGTTGATCTGGCCTCGATCAGACTCTCTCTCTCATTCATCCAGGAGAGTTCGTCTTAGTGGGCAAAATGTGTGTTGGTTGAAATCAGGTGATGTTCTGGGCCAGTTCTGTCTAGTCTTGGTTTGACTTGATCTGGCCACAATCGAGACGTCACTAATTCGTCCAGGTCCTGACCGTGCTTGCTGGGTTAATTGGAGTCAGAGCTGACTTCTCTCTCGTAGTAGCCTATAAGTCGAGTACGTCGTTAAACAACTTGAAAAACTTTGGCTTTGGGCAGGTGTAGGCTACGTTTTGTTGGGCTGCATATATATCCATATATAAATACCTTTTTGGTCTGAGTGACTCGGTCGGATTTTGACTTTTATTTTTTTTTCACCAAATGCCAATAAAATCAAATGGGTCGCGCATATTTAATAGAGTCGGTCGGCAACCGGAGACCAATTATTTATTTTGAACGGCCTTAAGCAAGGCTGCATGATATGTCACACACACACACACACACACACACACACACACACACACACACACACACACACACACACACACACACACACACACACACACACACACACACACACACACACACACACACACACACACACACACACACACACACACACACACACACAACACACACACACACACACACACACACACACCTGTAGACTAGTGAACTGAACGTTTTCTGTTTATATCAATATCAAGTACTTCATACCAGCTCGCAGCTCCTTATGAAACTACTTCTCCCCAAATCCAAATAAATTTAATTTTCCACCCCGAATGGCAGTAACTAGCATACAATGAGAACTGAGAAGATCTCCACAAAGGTTTACTCATCAAAAATAATTATAAAACTGTAACCATCAAAGCATGCACTCAACCTGTAATGGTTATGTGTGACCATGGCATGTGCATAATATAAAATCTTAAAAGTTTTATCTGATATTGATTTTGATGACAGCAGAGCTGTCGATAATTCGATATGGCTGATTACTTTCTGGCATCCCTAATGCAGACCACACCGTATCTCATACATGAATTATGCAGTTGATGAGGATATAGTCACCTTTACAGTCAAAGCCAGATTACAGGTCCTTCCAACCAGACTCAATCTCTCTCTGTGGTACCCTAACACAGAGAGAGTGTGTATGCCACACGTTGTGTGGCATGCACTGATTTGTTTGACTCGCACATGTCGCTCCTCAAATTCTTAAATTAATTCAAGTCTGGCAGCGTAAAAGTTACAATCAAGCAGCACAATAGTTACTACAGTTTAGTCCCTAAGTAAGAAAGAAAAAAGCTCTACTGAAGAAGACTCCATGGCACCGCCGACGCGCAACACACCAATGCCAACAATAGACGCAGAGACAATCAGTAAATTAATCAGAGACGTTGTCCGTGCAGAATTTGTTATTGCCCTAAAACCCATTCAGACAAGTCTGAACCGTCTGGAAAGTTCGCTTAAGGATTGCGCATCTAAAGTGGAGGCCTTAGAAGAGACGGCAAATCAGACGGATACACGCCTAGACCAGCTGGAGGATTACAGTGTATTAAAAAAAAAGCATGAACTGTTGGCAATGAAGACGGTAATGCTAGAAAATCATAGCCGCAAATTCAACTTGAGAATCCTTGGGCTGAAAAGTGGGGTTGAGGAGGGCAAACCAACAGCGTTTGTTCAGAAGTTACTTTATGATTTGTTTGGAGAGGAGACGCTGGGTCCACTTCCCCTCGTGAGCATAGCACACAGCACCGGGCCAAAAGACAAAGGGAACCGCTGCATGATTGTTAGGATGCACAGCACGGAAATCAAGATGATAATACAACGCTCGGCGGCTAGAAATGGAGGAAAACTCAACTACAATGGCAAAAAGCTGAGTATATTCCCAGATGTACCCGCAGAGCTGCGTGAACAACAAGCCAAATTCAACGAAATCCGAGGCTTGTTACGCAACACCACCTTAAGATACGGGGTGGTCCACCCCGCAAAACTACTTATCACCTTTAACGAGGAGACCCACAGCTTCCTTAAAGCGGAGGACGCGATGGAATTCTACACGGAGAAGATTAAGCCAACGCTGGAACCAGCCGAAGGACGTGATGAAATTCTACCTGCGGAGGAGGACCGATCCGATCCTGGAGAAGAGGAGCGGGCCAGCGCTGGAGAGGAGAATAAAGCCGAGGCTGGAGCACCCGAGGACGGAGGCGACAGCCCCTAGACCCGCGGACGCGGAGATCGGTAGGCTATCCTTGTGTGGAGAACTATGATGTTTAACATTATTGCAAGAACTAGTCAGCCTACACCGTTACAGTACAGTCCACACGCTGCGTGACAGGAGGAACGAACTTGAATTACCGCAGTATGCTGCCAGATGAACTTGATGAAAACTAACGTCGAAAAAGGAGTGTAACAAGTGGGAGTCAGTTGTCTGTTGCTGCCTCAACTCCACTAAATAGTGCGGAGAGATGGGGGTCAAAGAAGGGATTTATATACTAACTAAGTTAGTTATTTTTTCATGGAATGTGCGAGGCCTTAATACAGCATTAAAGATCTCAAGTTGTTTAGATGTTATTCATAGAAAGGGGGCAGATATTGCCTTGCTTCAAGAAACACATGTTATGGAACAAGATATACTTAGAATAGAAAACTCTAATTATAACGTGGCTTCTTATTCATCAGCCAATAATAAATCAAAAGGTGTTATTATAATTGTGCGTAAAGGTCTTAAATTGAATATTTTGGATAAGGGTGGAGACCAAGAGGGTAGAATAACATATGTAAAAGGAACATTTGGTGGTCAGAAAATTGCGTTGGTGAATGTGTATGCCCCAAATTCCTATGAACCTTTATTCTATGAATCATTATCAAACTATATGGTAGACATGACAGGTTACCAAATTATCCTGGGTTCAGACTTCAATGCTGTATTTAATTATAGGTGGGATAGATCTAACAACACTACCAATAATTCACTCTCTAATGCAGCATTATGCAATCTAGCCCAACATTTTAATTTAACAGATGTTTGGAGATCTAAAAACCCTGATAAAAAAAGAGTACACATATTTTTCGGCAAGACACCAGACTTTTAGTAGGATTGATGTGATTTTAGTGTCCTCAGGTCTATTACATTTCGTAAAAAGTGTTAGAATTATACACATGTCTCTTTCAGACCACCACGCTAAAAGGGCACCCCGGTGGAGATTTAATGGGACATTACTACAAAACTCTCAGTTCTGTGAACAATTTAAACAGGGATTAGCAGAATTTGTAGAGATCAATAGGGACTCAGTTACAGATATAAGATACGTTTGGAATGCCATCAAAGGTTTCATTAGGAATAAATCTATAGCGTATTCTTCAGGTGCGAATAGGAGACAATTGAAAACTATATCAGACTTGGAACAGATTCAGTCAAAATTAATTGAAGAACAACAGAATAACTTTAATAGAGAGAGAGAGAGAAAATTGGTTAAGACCACATCTGAATTAAATACATTAATTACAAAACGCTCAGAATTTCTGGTGCACAGAGCTAAACAGTCTGATTATTTGGATGGAAGTAAACCAAGCTTTCTACTCGCTAGTAAGATTCGGTATAATGAAGGATTAGCTGATATAACTTCAATTTTTAATGAAACTGGTACACTTCTGAATGACCCCTCTCTTATAAACTTAGAATTCCAAAAGTTCTACAAGAAGCTATATACATCCAATACTACTAACACAATAGAAATGGAAACCTTTTTCACAGGACTAGATCTCCCTCATTTATCCCCCACCGAGGTAGAATGTCTAGAAGCCCCTATAACACTTAATGAAATCTATGACGCGCTTAAATCTATGAACTCCGGAAAATCCCCTGGGTTAGATGGTATCCCTCCAGAGCTATACCAGACGTTCTGGCCTGAAATTGGACCTATAATATTAGAAATGTTTCAAAAAGCTACTAGGGAAGGGAACTTCCACAGAGATGTAAATACAGCCATTATATCTTTATTACATAAGAAAGGAAAAGACCCTAACCATTGTTCCAACTATAGAGCAATATCACTATTAAATGCAGATGTAAAACTGTACGCTAAGGTCATATCAAGACGGCTAGAGACTGTGCTTCAGACCTTAGTAAATCCGGACCAGACAGGGTTTGTAAAACATAGATTAGCTTCAGACAATATACGTAGATTACTTCACATTATACATCTTGCGCCAAATATAATATCTCCTTGTGCCATACTTTCAATTGATTGTGAAAAAGCATTCGATAGATTACAGTGGCCATATTTATGGTATACTTTTAAAAAAATGGGCTTTGGGGATGGTTTTATAGGCATGCTACAGACACTCTATAATAACCCAACTGCAATTGTCCTTACTGGAAACCACCAAGGATGCCCAAAAGGATGCCCAATCTCCGGTTTATTATTTATCATTTCTTTGGAAATCTTAGCACAAAAAATTAGACAATCAGAAAATGTTAAACCAATAGTAGTACAAAATACATGTCATAAAATATCATTATATGCCGATGATTTATTGCTGTACATGAATGATGTGTCCTCCACACTACCTGCTGCATTAGAGATATTTGAACAATTTAGTAAGATATCCGGTTACAAGATCAATTCAACCAAATCAGCTCTACTACCGTTAAACAAGGCAATGTTAGATACCCAAATAGACACTACAATCCCCATAGTGCATTATTTTAGATATTTAGGCATTGATATATATGCAAACTTAGAAACAATAATATCAAAAAACTACAAACGACTGCATAATGCAATCAAAGACGACTATGATAAATGGGGTAAATTAAATCTTTCAATAGCAAGCCGTATCTCAATTGTGCGGATGAATACACTACCTAAAGTAAATTTCTATGTGAGCATGTTACCATTAGAAATACCCCACGGGTTT
Source organism: Electrona antarctica (assembly GCF_951216825.1). NCBI lineage: Eukaryota > Metazoa > Chordata > Actinopteri > Myctophiformes > Myctophidae > Electrona > Electrona antarctica. Next base: position 51,919,226 of record NC_136809.1, read on the forward strand.
TGGGACAAGATAAAAACAGCGGTATCAAAATTAATTTGGAACAAAAAGAAACCAAGAATAAGAACATCCATATTAGAACATAGTAAGGAGTGTGGAGGACAAAATTTACCTAATTTTGAACTGTATTACATATCTTTTACACTTTGCAACATTGGTTTTCAGACGAAGGCCAGACGCCTTGGGTTCAGATAGAAACAAATATTGTATCACCATTTTTGTTGAAAGATACTTTGCTCTGTAACCTGACTGAAGAATACTGTATAGAGAGTTTTGGTCCTATTATTGCTCAAGCTGTCCGAACATGGAAACGTACAGAAAACATACTTAAATGGGAAAACCCATGGCACAAGAATACGCCAATATTTAGGAACAATCAATTACTCATAGGGCAAAGACCCATTATATTTCATCAATGGCAAAGGTGTGGCATTAACATACTTCCGGACATGATGAGCAATGATGGACTTATGTCATTCCAAGAACTCAAATCCAAGTATAATCTACCTGGCTCCTCTTTCTTCTTTTATTTACAGTTACGCACTGCAATGCGTACATATGGAGTGCCTTGGAACAATAATTTGCCCAAACATCCAGTTATCGAAATGGTTACCTCCGATATTAACAAAGGTTTTGTCTCTCACGTATATGGAGAATTACAAAAAGTGTCAAATAACTTTATGGGAATTACCACAATATGGAATATAGACCTGAAAGATTATGGACATGTGGATTGGAGGAGAGTGTGGAACAACATTACTATAACCTCTCGTAATTATAACCATCAGATGATGCACTATAAACTAATACACAGATTCTATTTAACCCCAAGAAAACGCTGTCAACTTCAATTAGTACCAAACCCTGTATGCACCTTGTGCCCATTGAGAATTGTGGGCACATATATGCATATGTTCTGGGAATGTTCCAGGGTCAAGACATTCTGGTCTCGAGTAGCTAGGACCTTATCTGAATTGTTTGCAATCGAGGTACCATGTCTCCCTCAGATTTTGTTATTAAATGATGACTCCACACTCTCCTTACCAGTCACGCAAAAAAAAGTATTCTTTGCTGGAGTTACTGCTGCAAAAAATCTCCTGGTGTCTAGATGGAAACCTCCTCATAGTCTTTCTGTAAAAAAATGGAAAATACTATTTCTGAATGTATTAGGGTTGGAAATATCAATTGCGAGAGCTAATGGAGCAAAAAGGCAGTCTATTGAAGCACTTACAGATGCGGTAGAAAAGGTCAAAGCACAACTATAATGTCATATTTTGTATGTATGTATGTATGTATGTATGTATGTATGTATGTATGTATGTATGTATGTATGCTCACTTTTCAATCTTATTGTGAAGTCTACCAGCCAATATGCCTATATATTGTAATATGTTGAACTAACTGATAAAATGTATTTTCTTGTTGCAACGATAAGTGGAAACTTGGGGAGGGTGGGGCGATGGGGGATGTGTTGTAACCTCTGTGCCCAGAGTCACATTGTTTCTATGTATTGTTTTGTTTACTATGCTCAATTTTCATGTACTTTATTATTTTCTATTATCTACTACTCTGTGAGATGTTCCTGGTTATCTGCTGGACTATGGGCCACAAGAAGCCAGTGAGATACAGGTGTTGCTATGGCAACAAGGTGTGATTGGGAGACCCCGCCCACAGCTCACCTGTGGCTGAGGGGCAATCACAAATGTTTGGGCCACCTGGAGAGAGAGGACTCTAGCAGTCCAGAGTGGAGGGGAACAGGAAGAGACAGACAGGCTAAGAAGCAGGAGGAATATTTCCAAAGTCTTGCTATAGCGTTGCGGATCGTGTTGGATTTATACCAAGGAGAAGGAGAACTTTCTCTCCCTTTTGGATTATATCTCAGGAGCGCGGATTCGATTAATGACGGACTTTGCCAAACAGTGTACAGGGTGGTAAGAGGAGATCTACCACTACACAACATTGACTGGGTGCCATTTTGATTTCCTTTTTGGACATTTAGTTTAGTTTTGGACAGTGGACTTTACACCCATACCTTTTGCGGCAGTTTTGTTTTATTTTCATTTGATTAAGTGAACATTTTGTTAGTGAAATCATTATTTTGTTTTGATTTAATAAATTACCGTTAAACTTATTTACTGATTTATTTAATTATTCTTATTCTGAACTGACCCACCACCTCCCTCATTTTTGCTATAATTGGTTCTTTAATTGTCATTGATGCAACCGTTATAGAATTGGAGCCTGAACAGGGACCGGTCAGTTCAATAGAATATTATCATTTTTCAGTAATTAAGCGAACATGTCTGATGAGGAGAACAGAGCTGAAGTAGCAGATGAGGAGCTACCAAACCTGTCTCACTACCCTAGGTCAGGAAATGTAGCTCCGCCTCCAGATTTCAGTGCTGCCTCTTTTGTGACTAGGAGAGATGTTGCTGCGTTGTCAGAGACCCTCAAATCACTTTATGTTGAGGGTGATACAGATCCAGAGGGCAGTGACGAGGACGTAGAGGAGCCTCCTCCACCCAACCCAGTCAACCCAGTCCAAGAACCTGCAGAGGGGGCTAGTGGAGTGACTAACACTGACTTACAGGCAGAGCTGCCCTCATCACAAGACAGAGTGGGGCCATTAATAACTCAACTGTACAGTCATTATGGTGACATGGACACTAGAGTCACTGCTGTTGAGCGGAGCCTTAACCTCACCAAAGCCCTCATTGAAGGTGAATTCAACCAAAGGTTAGTGGCAGTGGAGGCATTGCTGCAGCAACAGGGCACAGATATTGGGGCTCTGTATTCAAATGCAAAGAAAAGAGAGCAAGGAGTTCATCACCGCATTGACAAGGAGTGCTCAGCTCTTAAAGATCTTGTCTCAACCTCCATTGAGAATCTTGAATCTGCAATGGTGAAGTGCTTGAAGCGGAGAGGTGCTCGGATGAATGACATGATGAATTCTCGTCTGCCAGTTAGCACCTCTACCCCCATGCCGGTGGATCATGCATCTGCCAAGTCTCACTCAAAGCAGAGCTCACCCATTCTTTTCGAGGCAAAGACAATGTCAGACGACAGCCAGAGGAGTGTCATTCACCCTGCCTATCACTTGAAACCTCCAGTCAAGGTGGAGTTTCCTTGTTTTGGTGACAGGGGAAGTGACTTGGATCCAATCTCCTATCTGGAGAAGTGTGAAGAGTTCTTGGCTGTGCGCCCCCTACCTGATCTTGAGATCCTTGCAGCACTTAATTCAGTCTTGAGAGGAACGGCCAAAGACTGGTGGAAGGCCGAACGGAGCCGGGTGCAGACCTGGAAAGAGTTTAAAGATGCCTTCTTGAGGTCCTTCCTGTCTGAGGACTATGAAGCAGAGGCCGAGCTACGGATCCGTGAGAGACGACAAGAACCACATGAGAGCATTAGAGACTTTGCTTTCCAGTTACGAGCTCTCTGTCTGAGGTGGCAAGCCGATCTGCCTGAGAGAACCATACTCCAGCACATCCTTCGCAATTGCAACCCTAGGCTAGCGAGTCTAGTCAGGGGATCCGTGCAATCAGTTGATGAGTTGGTACGTGTCGGGACCCTCATTGAGAAAGACCTGTTGGCCTCTAAGACATACTGGGCACAAGCTAACAAAGCAGAGCAGCAGAAGAAGACTGGAGCCTCAGCACCTCCCACAGGGGGAAAGAAACCCCCTGGGAACCTGTCTGTTGTCCAGTCGGCTGAGACGCAAGGCAAGCCTAGCGAGCCAATCATGCTGCCTATGCTCCTGAAGTCATACCACTGCTGGGGTCTTCTGGATACCGGCTGTACCTATACTCTGGTGCAGGAGTCTTTGTGGAGACGTCTTAAAGGTCCCAGTGAGGGACTGAAGACTTGCCACAATGGTGCTTTCATGTTGGCTGATGGCAAGATCAACAGTGCCATTGGTCATGCAATGATTGACTGTGTCTTTCATGGTCGACAGTACACAGTCGATGTCAAGATCATGAAAGACGAGCACCTGGCTTTTCCAGTTGTAACTGGTCTGGACTTCATGTTTCTTACGGGAATCATCCTTGACTTCAAGAACTCCCGCTACGCCATTTCCAGAGGAGACCAACTTGAGTACCATCCTTTCAACCACCAGAGCTCGACACTTGACCCGTTGCATGGTGCACATCTGTACCTTGCTGTCCCAGTACCTGCTGCTGAATGTATACGCACCAGTAGGCAACTGGAAGATGGAAGGGAGCAGGAAGGTGATCCAGGTCTGATAGACCACCTGCAAAGACTGGTTCAAGCAGCATCTGCCAGTGAACAGGTTCAGGGCCAGCTAGGACATCTTCTCAATGACTGGTCATCTGTCTGTACAGACTCTCTTGGCCACACATCAGTGGTTACCCACAGCATCCTAACCGACGATGAGGTTCCTATCCGTCGACGTGCATACAGGATGTCACTGGAGAAACAGGAGTATGTGGCAGGAGAGATTAAGGACATGTTGGACAAGCGAATAATCAGGCCATCTGCTTCACCATGGGCTGCACCTGTGGTCTTGGTGAAGAAGAAATGTGGAAAGCTTCGGTTCTGCGTGGACTACAGAGGGGTCAACGCTAAAACCCCTTTGGACGCCTACCCCATGCCTCATATTCATGAGATCTTAGAGTCCATGCATGCTGCCACAGTATTCAGCACCCTTGACTTGAAGAGTGGATACTGGCAAGTGGGAATGGATCCTCGGAGCATCCACAAGACAGCCTTTGCCACTCCACAGGGTCTATATGAGTTCCTTGTTCTTCCTTTCGGGCTCAAGAACGCAGCGGCAACCTTCCAACGCCTCATGGAAACGGTCCTGAGAGAGCTGATAGGGAAGTTCTGTTTTGTCTACATTGACGATATTGTGATTTACTCACAAAACGATCAGCAGCACCTACAGCACCTGAGGGAGGTGTTTTCCAGGCTGCAGGGTGCAGGACTCACCCTGAACTTGGAGAAGTGTAACCTCTTCCAGCGATCACTGACCTTCCTGGGTCACGAGGTGTCTGCTGAAGGAATCCACACTGAGGCGAAGAAAATTGATTCTGTCTTGTCTTTCCCGACACCGTCCTCAGTGAAGGACATTGAAAGATTCTTGGGAATTGCCGGCTGGTATCATCGGTTCATTCACCGATTTTCTGAACGGGCCGCACCCCTTAATGCGCTAAAAAAGAAGGGCACACCGTGGGTGTGGACTTCAGAGCGCCAAGCCGCTTTTGAAGATCTGAAGCAGGCTCTCACCACAGCTCCAGTGCTGATGGCACCAAACTTCCGGTTACCTTTCAAGGTTCAGACAGACGCAAGTGGCATCGGTTTGGGGGCCGTGCTTACCCAAGAGGTGGAAGGTGGTGAGCGAGTCATTGCGTACGCATCTCGTGTCCTCAACCCTGCTGAGAGAAATTACTCTGTCTCAGAGAGAGAATGCCTTGCCGTTGTATGGGCGGTAGAGAAATGGAGAGCCTTCCTTGAAGGGCGGAAGTTCGAGGTGATTACTGACCATTCTTCCTTGGCGTGGGTTTTCAACCACCCAAAACCGAGTTCCAGACTGGCACGTTGGACAATTAGGCTACAGGAGTTCGACTTCACTGTCATTTACAGGAAGGGACGATGTAATGTTGTTCCAGATGCCCTGTCTAGAGCACCTGTCGGGGTGGAAGACGTAGCCATTCTGTGTGTCAGCCGTGCTGTTCACAGCCACCGATGCACCCTCCCTGTAGACTGGGCCGATATTTCTGCGGCTCAGCAGTATGATCCTGAAGTACAAGAGTTGGTGAAAGAGGTGCAAGATGGAAAAGTCAAACACGGACGCATCCACTATGCCCTCGAAAATGGATTCCTGTACAGGATTGTACCCATCAAGCAGGAAGGACAGAAATGGCAGTTGTTCATCCCAAAAGGGATGAGGTCCCAATTCCTCAACTACTTCCATGACAGTCCACTTGGAGGACATCTAGGAAGGCTAAAAACCCTACTGAGACTGTTGGATGTTGCGTACTGGCCAGATGTGAGGAAGGATGTATGGGAGTACACCAAGAGCTGCATAACCTGCCAGAAGTACAAGCCCCAACTGACTAAGCTCTCAGGCCACTTACAATCGACTGCCGTGAAGGAGCCTGGTTTCATGCTAGGTGTTGATCTCATGGGGCCTTTTCCTAGGAGCAGGAAAGGCAACCAATACCTTATGGTGGTAGTCGATTATTGCTCCAAATGGGTTGAGCTGTTCCCCATACGAGAAGCGAAGTCCCCCAAGATAGCTTCCTTGCTCATAGAGGAGATCTTCACGAGGTGGGGTACCCCCAAGTACCTCGTGTCTGACAGAGGGGCACAATTCACCTCTCAACTGCTGGCACAGATATGTCAACAGTGGGGCGTGGTCCAGAAGCTAACAACAGCATACCACCCTCAGACAAACTTAACCGAACGCGTCAATCGCACTTTGAAAACAATGATGGCATCCTTTGTCAAGGACAAGCACAATACATGGGACATGTGGCTTTCAGAGTTCCGGTTCGCAACTCGGCCTGGCAGGAAAGCACGGGCTTCACTCCAGCAGAAGTAGCCCTGGGACGCAAACTGAAAGGCCCACTGGAGAGGGCCCTGTGCCGAGCCTCTGATCCTGACGAGAGCACTTATGCCTTGCTGGAAAGACAGAAGAGGTTAGTGGAGAGTGTCAGACAGAATGTGGCAAAGGCTCAAGAGAAACAGGGTCGCTATTACAATCTCAGGCGTGAGCAGGTCACGTTTGAACCTGGGGATCTAGTGTGGATCAGAGATCACCCCCTGTCCAAAGCAGCAGCAGGTTTCATGGCCAAGCTCGCACCTAAGTGGAAGGGCCCTGCTAGAATACAGAAAAGGTTAGGTCCTGTAAACTATTCTGTGTCACTTCTAGGGCAGAAAGATCATAGTGATGTCTATCACGTGCAGAACCTGAAGGCTTACTTTGGCCCCAAGGAGCCTCTTCCATTAGGGGAGGGGAATATGTAACCTCTGTGCCCAGAGTCACATTGTTTCTATGTATTGTTTTGTTTACTATGCTCAATTTTCATGTACTTTATTATTTTCTATTATCTACTACTCTGTGAGATGTTCCTGGTTATCTGCTGGACTATGGGCCACAAGAAGCCAGTGAGATACAGGTGTTGCTATGGCAACAAGGTGTGATTGGGAGACCCCGCCCACAGCTCACCTGTGGCTGAGGGGCAATCACAAATGTTTGGGCCACCTGGAGAGAGAGGACTCTAGCAGTCCAGAGTGGAGGGGAACAGGAAGAGACAGACAGGCTAAGAAGCAGGAGGAATATTTCCAAAGTCTTGCTATAGCGTTGCGGATCGTGTTGGATTTATACCAAGGAGAAGGAGAACTTTCTCTCCCTTTTGGATTATATCTCAGGAGCGCGGATTCGATTAAGGACGGACTTTGCCAAACAGTGTACAGGGTGGTAAGAGGAGATCTACCACTACACAACTGGTATTGACTGGGTGCCATTTTGATTTCCTTTTTGGACATTTAGTTTAGTTTTGGACAGTGGACTTTACACCCATACCTTTTGCGGCAGTTTTGTTTTATTTTCATTTGATTAAGTGAACATTTTGTTAGTGAAATCATTATTTTGTTTTGATTTAATAAATTACCGTTAAACTTATTTACTGATTTATTTAATTATTCTTATTCTGAACTGACCCACCACCTCCCTCATTTTTGCTATAATTGGTTCTTTAATTGTCATTGATGCAACCGTTATAGTGTAATGAAAATGAAAAATACTTAATAAAAATTTGGTCACAAAAAAAAATGTTTCATCATCTGCCAAAATGTTTAAGCACTCACGTGTTTCAACTGCCATGTTCATGGCATGCACAATAATAAAAATTATGCCTTTTCAGATGTCACAGCTAATACATACATGTTGTTGTTGATGAGGACAGTAGAGAAGTGACCCTTTTGGAAGTGGCATGTACATTTGGCCACAGTCTGGAAGAGGCATTCCTTACCAAGATGCTTAAGTACCAGCGTCAGGATGCTATTATACAGCTTGGCTACAAATGTAAACTACTTGTGTTCATATTTGGAAGCCTCTGTAATGTCCTTAAATCAGTCGTGACGGGCCTGCAGATTGCAGGCATGCCCAAGCCGAGAGCTAAGGCATCGGCAAAATTCTGTTCAGTGTCTGCAATAATTGGCAGTCGCCATATATGGAGAAGGCGATGCTTTCTGTACCCGTGATCTGTATCCTGAAGCACTTTTTTTTTCTTCAAGTTTCCAAGTTTCGCGCATCCACTATTGTTTGTGTTCAAGAATTTCTTGTAAAATGTGAATGTGTGTGCGTGTGCGCACATACAAATATACTGTATACACACTGACAGCCAGTCACTGGAGCAGTTAGGCACCACTCATAAAAAACAACCTAAAATAACAAATATCGAGGCCAGGAAGCTCAAAGACTGAGCATTGAATTGTTTTGTTTCCATCCAGGGCTGAGAGAGAGGTGAAGGCCTAAACTGCACTGGTTCATGGCCTTGTCAGAAGGTCTGCTTAAGGCTTCAGTCAATACAACAGCATGGTGGTCAATAGAGATTGACTCTAGGGGCATAGAAAGAAATCCCTGCAAATCCTCAGCCTGATTTAACGAACAAGCAAGCAGTTGACCCAGACCACTATCATCAGCAATACTGCACTTCTGGCATCAGTTATATATAGAGAAACTGTCTGAAATATTATAATTAAACTGTTCTGATAACTTCAGCGTTACAGTATGTGTCTGTCTATCCCCCTGTAGAGTGGCATCGGTGGCTCAGGGGTAGAGTGGCCGGACGGTAACCGCAAGGTTGCCAGTTCGAAACCCGGGCTCCACCAGAGTTAGTGTCGAAGTGTCCTTGAGCAAGACACTGAAACCACCACCGCATGGTTTCCACCGCCATCGGTGTGTGAATGTAATGCACAATCTATGTAAAGGTGTGTGAATGTGTGTGTGAATGGGTGAATGTAATGCACAATCTACATGTAAAGGTGTGTGAATGTGTGTGTGAAATGCACAATCTATGAAAAGGTGTTCATGGGTGAATGTAATGCACAATCTACATGTAAAGGTGTGTGAATGTGTGTGTGAAATGCACAATCTATGTAAAGGTGTGTGAATGGGTGAATGTAATGCACAATCTACATGTAAGGTGTGTGAATGTGATGCACAATCTATGTAAAGCGCCTTGGATAAAGGCACTCTACGAAGGCACATGTTTTCTTTGTTGTTGTTTTTTGTATTGACATGTACAATGTGTGCTAAATAACTAAATCAAATCAAACCATGACATTATGGCCATTTCCCTTGGTTTCCCTGAGACCATGAAATGTCAGATGTCACAGAGTGTTGCACAGAGAATAAAGTCAACACATCCAAGCTTGATATTGGTCTATAGTTTTAAAGAATGTCTGGTGAATTCCACCATGACTGGAAACGTTGGAAACAACAAGCACACCGATCTGGCTTTCTCTGTTCTGTGGTGCAATGCAAGAGGCTCATTGCATGCGTGGCCACTGCCTAGTCTGTCACTGCAGGCTGGTCTGCCTACACAGGATAGAAGAAGCACTGTGTGGTCTGCATAGTTATCAGTAGGGCTGTGAATCTTTGGGTGTCCCACGCATGGCCGCGGGAAGATGTTTACAGTAGGAGGTGCTGAACGCTTAGTAGGGGGTGCGCGCCGCGAAATGTGCGCGCCGCGAAATGTGCGTGCACGCGCCTCGTGCACGCGCATTTTCGCGCAGAAAAGTGTATTTTACTTTCCCTCTCCCCACGCATGAGCAAACTGACACAGGCAATTAACCAGGATAAGGTGCCGATACTGTGATACAGCATATTTATTAGTCCATTAACAGAAATCTGTTTTGATTACAATTATTAATAATTTTCTCCTGGCCGGGGGGGGGGGGGGGCTGTGCCTGGGCGGAGAGGGTGCTCCAGCCCCCCCCAGCACCCCTACTTCCCTCAGCCATGGTCCCACGATTCGATTCCGATTATTGGGGTCACGATTCGATTCAACTCGATTCTCAATCCAAAACCTTTTTTTTTTTTTTTTTAATTCAAAACTATTTTCTATTCAAAATGATTCTCAATTCAATACATAGGATTTCATCACAAGCTACTCCAGTCTTGAACTGAAGTGACTACAGTAACTTGAAAATGACTGAAGACATGATGTTTACTGTGAGCTTACATTTCATAACACAGACACCATGTACTGAAATCTCCTGTAACTGTAACCAGAAAAATAAATCTAAAAAAATCGAATTTTGGAAATTATGAATTTTGAATCGTTCATAACAGATTTTTTTTTGACACCCCTAGTTATCAGTATCTGCAAACAGGTGCTCGTTGAAGAGGGTTCGATAATAGGTAAATACATTTATTTACCCATGCCTACAGTATGTCTCCACATTTTAGGATTACGCCCCAAACCACAGCAAATGGTCGGGTCGGGAGAAAACTTTTTTTTTTTTTTACCCATTTTGGGGCGGGAACCCCTTTTGGTGTTTTAAACATTGTTATACTTTAGCCATTGAAATAGCAGATCTACAAGCTCATAGCGCGGCACCGAGTGCCGCGCTATGAGCTTGTAGGTCTGCTATTTTTGAAAAATCGTGAAAATGCGGTGCAAATCTGAATATAATGCTTTCACAGCGAACGTTTTTAACTCATATCTTTGCTTTTGGGGAACACATAATTTCAGATGGGGGTCGGCAGCCAAATACAGATAATTCTGGGGGTGCTTGATATGAAAAATGTTGAGCACCACTGACATAGAAACATGGGTTTTTCAGAAAACTGTCGGGATTTAGAAGACATTTTGTAGAATTGTCTTCAGGTTGCATTGTTGCAATTGGTGTGGTTGACCTTAAAAACCGTGTTGTCCCGACCCGACCCTTTGGTGTGGTTTGGGCTTAATTATGGTAGGCCGTTGGGGCTAGTGTTGGCGTTTTGAGGGAACATTAGGTCTGGGGGAACATAGTTTACACACTATACCCTATAGCGGACCCAGCTGGCCACGAAAGGTTGAAGACTGAACTGATGATTTTGAAGTTTCTTTATTCATAATCAACGTAGAACTGTACAAGAAAGAAACAGGCATAAAATGTAGCATAAATCAGACAATCAATAGACAACACATATCCAATATCTTAAAGGCATATTCAGTGATTTCACTCAATTCAAATATCACTTCTTTTTTTGTTTTGTTGTGATAATCCTCCCTACTATAGAGTGTGCTGACCATAATAAGGAGTTCTTCCATGTCCCCAGTTAACCCCTGGGGGTCAAAAAAACGTAGGTTTCGTTTTTGGCTAGGTGGCCCAGCCTTCATCCAATCAGGATAAAGAGGGGCCTTCCACCAATCATGATCGAGCAGGGGCGGGCCTTTGTGTGTGTGCTGTTGCCCTGTTGCGTGTCCCCCCACTGTAGTGCGTGCATGTGGCTTGTGTACATCTTGTTACCGGGCGGACCGGGTTTAGTTTTTCTTACTTTATCTTTAATTTCCAATAGTATTACTACTGTTACACGCACACAGTTAATTTTGCTTCTCTCTATAATTCTCCCCTCAGGGCGGGTGGGTGGGAGGGTAAATCTGTGTTGTCCTTAGTTTATGTTTTGTACTGTTCCTTTTGTGTCTTTGTATGTCCTGTATTTTAATGGAAAAAACACAATAAAAAAAGTTTAAAAAAATAAATAATAAGATCTGGTTGCAAAAGTGTCCCTATTAGAGAAAACGCCCAAGGAACGGAGAGACGGATGGCCAAACTTTATTGGAACAAATGGCCGCCAAGCAGTGAAGCACATTATGCCACTTTAGCACCCAGCTGGAAAGGGAACATGGTGACTTTCTTTAATAGTGATTTGGTCCGAGGGTCTTATCTTGTGTTGTCTTTGTTTTGTCTGATCGAGGTTTTATTTATTATGTTGCATTTTGATAAGGTAGTTTTAAGCTATGCACTGTATGGATTGTATTGGTTATGTAATTATGGTTTACCACTGTAGTGCGTGCATGTGGCTTGTGTACATCTTGTTACCGGGCGGACCGGGTTTTTTTTCCAAATCACTGAATGCTCCTTTAATATCAGCCACAAACATTCCCATAAAAGTGCTCAGTCCATTGAACTATTAAGTCTCTTCTTAACTCTTTGAGAGTTTCAAGGATTTCTATATAGTTTTTAGACTTCTCTATGGCAGAATGGCGTTTTTGAATGATTTATTGAAAATTCTCTGTTGTGAATGTGTGACAACGAAAGACCTTCAGAGAAAGCTTGGCTTGTCTGCTTCCAGGAAAAAAATGAACTGAGTTGATAAAATGTTTAGTTTTTGTGTTGGAAGCCATTTAAAAGAGCCTGCATTTACACTGGGTAGTGTTTCTAGGACAACAACAAAAGTTATGCCCGGTTGAAGTTTTATTTTCTAAATAACTTTTTTTCTGCTGGGCGTACATAGCCATGCAATATCTCATTTTAAAGGGTGAGTTGTCTAGTTCAATTAACATAAAATAAAAGGTTTCTCACATGTACCACTGTAGATATTTTGCCATCTATAAATAGCATGGTCAGTCATGATCAATCTGACCTATCCAGCTAAAAGTCCCCCTAGCTCTGAAATGGAACATCATATAAACTCAATTCTTTTTTGGGGTAAAATTAGACATTCTAACGCACATTTTGATATATACCATGTTTACATAGTCTTACCAGTACCTTGTCTATTCATGCATGTATCTCAAAAACCTGTTGTGAAGAAACAGTTTTGATAAAAAACACATCCAAGGACATTGTTTTGATATGACTTTGTGCCCATGATATGTATCAAAATATAGACTTGAATGTATACTGTATTATAACAAAAAATTGGGTTCTTACCATCTACCGTTACAGAGTAAATCACAGTTGAAACTCGCTTAGTCAAACCATAAACCTCAGAATAGTGAACAAAATAGCCATGACAGGTCTAACTCATTGTAAAAGCGTCTTTTATTTTTTATGACTACTAACATAATACAATTATAATAAATATTACAGAAAATAAATAGGCCTACATACAAAACAGTTGTCCCCAAACTCCCCAGTGTCCCCAAACCACTGCATTCCAGTTGTTCTTGACGGTGTGTGTGTGTGTGTGTAGGCTAAATTTAAAAAAAACAACTGAAATGAATGAATGCATCCGGTTCAGTGTCGGAGAACTCCATCGCAGTCTTGACTCTTCGTCTTCATCATCATCATCATCATCCTCCTCCTCCTCATCTGATGCCAGTTCTAAATATATAAAAATAAACATTTAGCTGTAGTCAGCCCGGCCAATAGCCAGTTGGGGGGGGGGGGGGGGGGGGGGGGACGTAGGCTATCTGACATCATCGTCATCATCATCATCACACGGAGACACACTAAACAATGTACAATCATGATTGTATACAATATACAATGAATGCGATTATCATGCAAGCTCAGACGTCAATGAAACGTCATACAGATCTTATATAATACGCTACTGTTAGCTTCACTCCCCGTCCCCCCTCCGATCCTTGTAGCAAGGTCATCATAACCACGCGTTGCTTCAGTAAACGATGCATGTTTGTTCTCCGTCTTTGTAGACAGTAAATAAAAGGAGCGAACATTACTCTAAAGATCAGATCGCCTATAAGGCACGCTACAATATAAAATACTTGTACTGCCATGCGTGCATGCCTGCTACGATACATTTGTACTGCACCAACCAACCGATCGACACCAACCCCCCCTCCAGCCATTAGCCAGCACCAATGCACCAACCCCCCCATTAGCCTAGCACCTTTGGTGCTGGCTAATGGCTGGGGGCCATCGTGGTGAGTCATTCTGGCGTCATGATCTGACTAGTAGTAGTAATTATCCAAGCATCTATTTGTAGCGATCATCTTATGATTTCTGATCACTATAGAAGGGCATTTTCTACAATAAGATTACCTCAAAACATTCCGGGTTGATCGTCTTCTTCAATGGTTTCCCGGTATAGCTCATCGGACGACGATGGGGAGACAATGAAAAAAGGAGGGAGGGAGCAGCGAGTCTCGCTGTAAGCACTGGACCAGGGCTACTCCGCCTGGAGAAGGCGACTGGGACGCGTATGGATCAATACTACTACCACAAAACTCGCTCAAATAAATAGTACTGCTTTCAACTTTTTCTGCTAGAAAATCGCTCGGGCGAGACGGCAAAACAGGCAAAACAATAAACTATGAAGACTCCCTCTGCCCCCACTGTTTACAGGGGGTGGGACCAGCTTCCAATGGCAACACGTACACGTGTGTCACGTGACACGGGTTTTCTGGGTAATGTAGTTGGAATATAAGCTCAGGAATTTAAACAGCGCTTCGGAGCATATTAATATGTTTAGATTAATCAAAAACTAGAAAGACGCCAATTGGCGTCATTGATCATTTACGGAATTCTGATGAAGACGCCAATTGGCGTCTTTCACCTTCTAAGGGTTAAGACTCGTCTTTTTTTCTATGGCCTTTGATAATTCCTGATTTTTTTTATTGTTGTCATTTGTTGTTTCATTTCTTGTTGTTACAGTATGTGGGTGCACATCCATACTTGTTTGATGTTTTTGTATTTTATATGCATAACCGTTTCTAGATTTTATTGTGTAAAAGCACTTTGGTCAATCTCGATTGTTTTTATGTGCTATATAAATAAAGCTTGATTTGATAAACCATAATTACATAACCAATACAATCCATACAGTGCATAGCTTAAAACTACCAAAATGCAACATAATAAATAAAACCTCGATCAGACAAAACAAAGACAACACAAGATAAGACCCTCGGACCAAATCACCATTAAAGAAAGTCACCATGTTCCCTTTCCAGCTGGGTGCTAAAGTGGCATAATGTGCTTCACTGCTTGGCGTCCATTTGTTCCAATAAAGTTTGGCCATCCGTCTCTCCGTTCCTTGGGCGTTTTCTCTTATAGGGACACTTTTGCAACCAGATCTTATTTTTCTTTTTTTATTGTGTTTTTTCCATTAAAATACAGGACATACAAAGACACAAAAGGAACAGTACAAAACATAAACTAAGGACAACACAGATTTACCCTCCCACCCACCCGCCCTGAGGGGAGAATTATAGAGAGATGCAAAATTAAGCCTAGCTCTGGTCCATAGCTCTAATGCGTTTCATTTAGAGCTATGTTACTCTCAACTTCCGCCGCTCGCATGAATGCAGACCAGCCTCTCCTCTTTAGCGTAAATAAAAAGAACGTTTTTGCTACTCACCAAAACAAAGGCGGGTTGTGTCATTAGAAAGCCTACTTTCCTTGGTGGAAGCACTCTGAGCCCCCCACCACAAGTATAAACTGTACTTTTTGGCCAGAAAGGGATTTTTTTTCCACTAAAGAGGAGAGGCTGGTCTGATTTCGATTTGAGATTTAAAACTGAAAGTCCCATAGCCTTATACTGCAGGGCAGAATCGTAGAAGCAGTAGAAGGCTATGGTCCAGAGCTAAATTAAGCCATAACTGCCTGTAACAGTACTAAAAACTGCCATCATAACACCCCTACTCAAAAAACCCACCTTAAACGCGGATGTCCATGCCAACTACAGACCTATCTCCAACCTCCCATTCCTCTCCAAGGTGTTGGAGAAAGTCGTCGCCGCACAACTACAAACCCACCTTCACACCAACAACCTGTCAGAAAAATTTCAGTCTGGTTTCCGCTCCGCCCACAGCACTGAAACCGCACTGGTCAGGGTCACAAACAACATCCTCATGGCAGCTGATGCTGGCTCCCCTTCCCTCCTCATCCTCCTGGACCTCACTGCAGCCTTCGACACAATTGACCACACCATCCTCCTTCACCGCCTGCACTCCACCATCGGACTCTGCGACACCACCCTGGACTGGTTCACATCCTACCTCACAGACAGAACTGAGTGTGTCTCCCTGGGAAGTGCAAAGTCCAGGACCCAGCCTGTCACATGTGGTGTCCCCCAGGGCTCTGTGCTTGGCCCCACCCTGTTCACTCTGTACCTGCTTCCCCTCGGCCGTGTCATCAGCAGGCATGGATTATCCTTCCATTGCTATGCTGATGACACACAACTGTACATAAAACTGGACCCAACCCCTCCCCGCTCTGCTGCCCCACTGTCCTCCCCGTCACCATCTTCATCACCTTCATCCACACTCACCATCTGCCTGGAGGAGATAAAGGCGTGGATGAAACATAACTTCCTGCAACTAAACAGCTCCAAAACAGAAGCCATTCTCATCGGCACCCCACACCAGGTTCAATCATCCCCCATAACAAGCATCACCTTCTCTGGCCAGGACATTCCACTTTCATCAGTTGTCACAAACCTGGGTGTTAAAATGGACCCCCACCTCAACTATGAGGCCCACATCAAACACCTCTGCAAAACATCATTCTTCCATCTAAAAAACATAGCCAAACTCCGTCCCACCCTCTCTCTACCTGATGCTGAAAAGTTGGTCCACGCCTTTGTCTCCTCCAGGTTGGACTACTGCAACGCACTTCTCATCAGGATCCCTAGCAAGAGCCTTCAAAGGCTCCAATACATTCAGAACAGCGCTGCTAGGATCCTGATGAGAGTGCGTAAATACGAGCACATCACACCCATCCTCCGCTCACTCCACTGGCTCCCCATCTCATTCCGGACTGAATATAAGATTTCCCTGCTAACCCACCAGTGCATCCACGGCAATGCCCCCCCCTACCTCAAGGAACTTGTCACAGTTCAATCCTCTACCCGCTCCCTCCGCTCTACAAACACCAACCTCCTCAAACCCTCAAAAACAAACCTTCGCACCATGGGTGACCGGGCCTTCTGCTCGGTCGCCCCCGAACTGTGGAACGCTCTCCCCGCCCACCTGAGAGCCCCACAGTCGGTTGACACCTTTAAGAGAGGACTAAAAACTTTCCTTTTTACCAAAGCATTTTTATAGCCTTGCCCTTATGTTTTAAATGTTCCTTATGTTTTAAATGTTCCTGTTTTATTAGATGTTTTTAATGGTGTGTCGTTTCTTCTGCTTTTATTTTCTGTAGCACTTTGAGATTCCTTGGAATGTAAAGTGCGTTATAAATAAAATCCATTATTATTATTATTATTAATACTATTGGAAATTAAAGATAAAGTAAGAAAAACTAAATATAATTTTAAAAAAATAAGTCAAACAATCTCGGTGAGAGAGTTAATATATGCGAGTAAAGGGTCCCAGGGTTCTGTGGAAACCATTCAAGGAGCCTCTGACTGCGAATTTTACTTTATCTAAATGAAGAAATGATGACAGGTCTTTTAACCAGGATGTCCTGGGAGGGAGACTAGGGCTCTTCCATTGTAGCAATGATGCGCCGTCTAGCTATTAGAGAAGCGAATGCGATCAAATCTTTCTGGTACTTATTGAGTCTGCCTACCGCAGGAGACACACCGAAAATAGCAATCAATGGGCAGGGAGGGACTGAAGAACCAATAACCGTAGACAGGGTATCGAAAAAAGATGTCTAAAAAGAAAAAAAGCTTTGGGCAGAGAAAAAGAAGTGTGTGTGTGTGTGATCTGCAGGTGAATGACGACATCTAGTACAGGAGTCTGTTGTATCGGAGGACATTCTGCTCAGCTTGGCCCTAGTGTAGTGAATCCTGTGGACTAATTTAAATTGAATTAACCCATTTCTAAAAATGTCTTCTACATCCTGACAGTTTTCTGAAAAAGCTATGTTTCTATGTCAGTGGTTTGATTTTTCAAAAATAGCAGACCTACAAGCTCGTAGCGCGCCACCGAGTGGCGCGCTACGAGCTTGTAGATCTGCTATTTTTCAATAGCTAAAGCATAACATAATGCTAACACCAAAAGGGGTTCCCGCCCCAAAATGGGTTAAACACATACGGGAACATGCAAATGAGGAGTTTATTCCGTCTAGTGCCTCGCTCCACAAATCCTCCCCCAGCTCAATCCCAAGTTCTCTTTCCCATGTATACTTCAATCCAAAAAGTGAGGATGTTTGGGAAGAAACAAGAGAGCTATAGGGTGCGTTCGGAAATGCGCACCTGGAATGTGGTCAGTTTGTTGAGTGTGGTGGGCGGTGACGTCACAGTGTGCCTTATTTACGAACGACCACAGCTGTGACGCATTCACACCGCCGGCACCGGACAACCCCAGCTTCAGGGTAGGGTCGCTCAGTGCGGGCACTCGGCACACCCGGTGCGCAGCAGCGCACTGGATTTTCGAACGACAACGCACCGAGTGCACTGAATAAACGAACGACAAGAGAGCACACCAGTGCGTTCAGGGCGCATTTCCGAACGCACCCATAGATTGAAGAAATGTTGTTCAAGGAGTCTGAAGGGGCCATTATAGTCTCTAAGATGTTTTTACTGGGTAAAGTAGGAAAGGATGTAAAGTGGGTGCTGGCAAAGTTACGTAGTTGAAAAAACCTAAACAGACTAAAATGTGTTATATGATAGGTAGTAGCAATACCTCCCAACGAGCTGAAAATCCCTTCACTGTATACAGTGGCGTGCACAGATAGACACTAGGGGGTGCTAGAGCATTATTATTATTACAGTTACACTGTACAGTATGTGGACCATGGTAACATCCATCAATTCTTGATAAAAAGCTTCTAATATATTATTTAGGCCCCACAATCTATAAATCTCACACTATTAAGGCAACCGGCCGGTTCCACGCGCTGCACAAGGTGCCCCTTTTTCCACTTGAGCACCTGCCCCTCTAAATGTCTGTGCACGCCACTGACTGTATAGATCTCTAAAAGAGACCAAGCCCTTCTCCTTCCACTTGTTGTAGGTTGTATCTAAGGCAGAGGGTATAAATGGTTGTTACAAATGGGGATAAGAGCCGAGGGGGATTCCATATTTTTAAAGATTAGAGGACTACAGGGTTATTGGTGTATTGTGAGTACTGTGTTGGTAGGGGGGCAAAAAGTTAAGCAGGGAGAGAGGATTTAACGCAGGAGTTCGCCTCCATATACTACACCAGATGATATCAGGGGAATGATACCATTTCTTTATCATTTTGGAGATTTGCAGCCCGATAATAAAGTAACATATTAGGGTAGAGCGAAACCGCCATTTGGTTTTGGTCTTTGAAGAGCAGTCTTCGAAATTCTGTGTGTTTTATCTGCCCAAATAAAAGATAATATAGTTGCGTCAAGTGACTTAAATGATGAATGATTTGGGTAGAAAAATAGGAAGAGTTTGAAAAAGGAAAAGAAGGCGCGGTAAGACGTTCAACCAGATCTTATTTTAATTATGTTTGGGAGACAAGACACACTTTCCTGAGGTTTTTATGTGGGTAATATGTGTTTTTTTGTTTGTTGATATTTTAGTATTTCAAAGTGTCCATGAACTCCATGATGTCATGTACACTGGGCTCACTTCCTTCCTGGACTACAATTCCCATAATGCTTTGGTGCACTTGCTCCTCCTTGTGGATAGGGGTAGGGCTGTCTTACTGAGACAACATGTAGTCCAGGAAGTAAGTGAGCCCATGCAGTGTCCATGACATCATGGAGTCCATGGACACTTTGAAATACTAAAATGTCTAAAAAACACATATTACCCACATAAAAACCCCAGGACAGTCTGGTTGCAAGTGTCCCTTGAAGCCCTTTCCATCCGGTGACGGTCTACGGTCCATAAAACACTTGTTCTGTTATACTCTGCTGCCATAATGTTATGTCCCTTCCTCAACCTGAGGCAGCATTTAAACCGCAGCACCACAGCTGAGCCTATTAATTACCCAATCACCAGATTCTTTGCAGCTGGCCCAATCATGACAAGATAGAGCTCTATGTTTTTACACATATGACACCACCAAGACAAGCACCTTCAAATTAAAAGTCTCGACTGCGGGTCCGTTACACTACCGCCCTCAACATTAACACTTTCCCAAATTCCCACCACTGCTCAGACAGGGTCTACAGCTAGTGGTTCCCAAAGTGGGGTCCGGGGACCCCTAAGGGGTCCTTGAGGGAGTTCCAGGGGGTCCCCAGCTAAATGATAGTTTGGAACCAGATGGACCCTTATGGGTCTGTAACTGACGGGTCCATTTGGTTCCATTTGTACACTCTCAGAGTTAAATTAACATTAATTTTACAATATAAATTGTGGTTCCCAGAGATAGAAATGCCATTCAATGGGGGGTCCGTAGACTCATGCATGTCAAACTGGGGGGGTCCTTGAAATTAAACTGGTTGAGGATCTCTGCTCGAGCCGTAAAAGTCTTCTCTTATGGGGGTCCCTGGAATATATTTTGCGGGCTAATTAGTGTCAATTTGGGGGTCCTTGATATAAAAAAATATGTGGGAACCACTGGGCTACAGTACAGAGATCATAATATGTGAGACAATGCAGCTCCAACCGTTTGCATCTCAGTCAGCCAGGACAAACAAAGGCAGCCAGTTAACTGCACACCTCTAATCCAGACATATTTAGCCGGATAATCAGCCTGGGAGAAAAAATAATCCCGCAGGCTATGTGAGACTGCGTGGGCTAATTATTACGCCTCGTTCATATCCAAGCACCCAGGGCCAGGGCAAAGGAAGGCCTTCTCTCTCCTCTCCCTTCTTCTTCTGCCAGCAGAAGGTAAGGCACGTCCAGGGGTGGCTGGGTGTTTTTGAAGTGGTACCGTGCAACCACTTCCTTAAGTAGCTTTGCGTGTGTGTGTGTGTGTGTGTGTGTGGGTGGGTGGGTGGGTGGCTGGCTGGCTGGCTACCTGCATGTGTCTGAGCATTGCAATTGCATTTGGTTGGTTTTCAAGCGTCACTGTTGTGCAGCCTAAGGCGCGATTCATACTCCTATTTTAGAGCCGAATAAAAGTCGGTTCGGCTCTGTAAAGCCTACAATGTGACGTCAATTGAGGTTCGGGGTACCGTCCTAAAGTCGTCTCTTCGGTGCTACTGAAAATTTCTGACGAGCCGAAATCATTTCGGCACTACAGCGGTAAAATAGGAGTATGAATCGGCCCTTACACACACATACATATACATTAACTGTATATATGATGATTTTTATTTTACTTTATGGAGAAGGGGGATCCCACCGGGACAAGCTTCAATCAAACTCTCGCAAAGGATTAATTAAAAAAAAGCCTTTATGGCTAGACAGGGCTATATACATTTAAAAACAATTAAAATCCACCAAACGCCGACCGGCGTTTCTTTCTTCAGGGCGTGGCTATTTTACTTTACTTTATTTACTTATGTTTGTGGGGAAATGCACATTAACGGACATTACATAAATACAATGTAAACACACCGGATTCAGCAAAAATGCTAATTTTCATCCGCAGTCCGCCCCACATTATGATATCCCAGTTATGATACTGATATCCATAAAGATAGCCTGACCCCAACGTTGTGATTTCCCATTAAAAACCCTTTTAACTGCATTTGAAGAGACTGTGTGCTGCAAGGGGTTTTTCCCTTTTCAGACATTTATAATGTAAAGTAATGTTAGTGTAGCCCACCCACCCACACACTAACGAGCCTCGGATAAACTCCGCTGCTTCCCAATTCGTACTCATATGATACTACAGATCTAGAGTGTGTGACCGCTTCTGACCGAGGCTTTTTTTGATTGATTGAAAAAAAAAAATCAATCAGTTTGCAGAATTACAGTACATTTCGGTGGGGGGGGATTCAGATTTTACGGGGGCCAGTTTCGAATTGCAGCCATCCGTAGGTGCCCTTTGAGAGCGGTTTTGAAGGAGTCAAGGGATTCGCATGTCTTAATGACTGTTGGTAGGGCGTTCCACATTTTGGTGGCATAGGAGCGACAAGAATTTAGTCCCTTGTTTGTGCCGAATCTGGGTTGTACATGGTTCGTTGCACTCCCTCTGGTGTTGTGGGTGTGGACTTCGTTAACATTAAAGAAGTATCTAGACAGGTACATGGGTATCTTGGTGGCTAAGTCTCACTGCGCAAAAAACAAGGATTACGGGCAGATGTACTGTAAATCCAGTAAATTTACGGGTGAGTACGGTTGTTTACCTGCCTGGAATCAGCAAATCTACGGGTATGTAGATGTC
This sequence comes from Electrona antarctica, assembly GCF_951216825.1. Lineage (NCBI taxonomy): Eukaryota > Metazoa > Chordata > Actinopteri > Myctophiformes > Myctophidae > Electrona > Electrona antarctica. The sequence continues at coordinate 51,941,299 of NC_136809.1, forward strand.
CGAATTGTACCAACTTAAATATGCAAGGCCCCCTGCTGTGGCTGCTTCCTACCAGTCACACACCTCTTGGGCAAGAATCCCCCCCCACCCCCCACAACCCCCTCCCACCCCCCACAGCACCCTCCCAATTCAATTCAATGGAGCTTTATTGGCATGAAGAAAACATACATTTACATACTACCAAAGCACTTCTGGGCATGCTCACATTTTTGAGTGGTGTAAACCACTCCTACAACTGGCTTTGTTAGTTTACGTGTCTGTCTGTTTGTCTGTCTGTCTGTTCGTACCAAAAAATGAGCATGGTTGCTATGGTCACCCAGTTCACACGGGTGTGATTTCATTACGTCAGACATTACGTCAGACCACAGCTGATCAGTCTATATAAGACCTTACACCACTCAGTTCACACGGGTGTGATTTTTTTTAATTTCGCTTAGCTTCAAGTTTGACCCACCCGTTTTGGAGATATGGCTTATAGAGTAATGTCTTGCAGAGAAACAGCGAGTTGAGAAAACAGGCTTGAAAAAGGTTCACTTCTGTGGTCTCTTAATTAACATGACACCTAGCTACATGTTTAAGCAATTATTTCATATTTAAATCTCAATTTCAGCTCTGACATTTATTTCAGACAGGCTCTAGTATGTGAAGAGTCTGCCTGTGCTGTTAAATAATTCTGGATAAAAAAGAAATAAAAAACAGTGTTTCTCCTCTCCTGAGTCCTGCAGCCATCTCTGGTATCAAAAAAGAGTCACATTTATATGGAAAGCAATGCTGGTGTGTAGCCCACGCACACACACTCTAACGAGCCTTAGACAAACTCAGCTGCCTCCCGATTCCTACTCCTAACATGATACTACAGCTCCAGAGTATAGATATAAATGCTGTTCCAGCCAGCAGATGGTCATGCCCACTGTTTAGGATTTGTTTTGGCACAATATTTGTGTCCCAGCGCTGGTGTCGTATTTGCTCACAACATAATCACGTCAGTGGGCATAACGCATTCAGAGCGGGAACACACCTGTGTGGCTTTAGCTTTTAATTAACCACTTTAATGACCATTATTTTGTACTTTAGCTGTTGAAAAATAGCAGATCTACAAGCTCGTAGCGCGGCACCGAGTGCCGCACTACGAGCTTGTAGGTCTGCTATTTTTTGGAAAAATCGTGAATACGTGTGCAAATCTTTGATTTAACTCATATCTTTGCTTCTGGGGGGGTCCTTCGAACAACATATTTTCATATGGGGGTCGACGGCCAAATACATATCATTTTTGGGGTCGTTGACATGACAGCGTTTGAGATCCAACCGATATAGACATCTCAGAAAACCTGTGCAGGATTTCAGAAAAACATTTTTGTAGAATCGGGTCTTAATGGGATACAAACAAACCATCCGCCCAATCAGTGATTTTGCAGGACGGACTCCAGCAACGACAGAATGAGAGTGGGACTAATTAGTCGACAATTACCAACAAAAGGTTCAAGGGGGAGTGTTCGAGAAACGAGAACACACAAGAGGAAGAGATAAGAGCTTAAGCCATTTTGGGCGGGAACCCCTTTTGGTGTTAGCATTATGTTATGCTTTAGCTATTGAAAAATAGCAGATCTACAAGTTTGTAGGTCTGCTATTTTTAGAAAAATCGAAGAACAACTGACAGAAACATAGCTTTTTCAGAAAACTGTCAGGATGTAGAAGACATTTTTAGAATCTGATCTCAGGTCAAAATGGGTTAAATACGAACAAACGAGGGAGAAAAAGAAAAGAGAGAACTCTAATCCTCACCTTCCCTTCAGATACCGAAGGTGACAGTCTCATTTCAGAGCCCCCTGACATAAAATCACTAGAGGGGGCCGGGGGGTGTACTGTGTCGGCGTTATAGAAGGACGGTTGTGGCGCGTGGTGCTAGTGAGGGCGTTAAGATGTGGATAGACGAGCTATAGGTTCCATTTTATTATGGAGCACCAGACTGCATGGCCGGTCTGGGCCCCCCCCCCGGGCCGGCCGCCGGGCCCGTTGGGATCGATTGTTTTGTGACTGCATGGATAGCGGAGCACATGGAAAGATTACAAAAACAAGGAGGGTGAATAGAGGACACGAGCAGGACAATGTGAGGCCATTGTGTGCGAGTGTGTTGTGTCAGGGCACGGCAGTGGTGGAAAGAATTACTAGAAGTACATTTACTTAATACTTTCCCCGCCGAAAAACATAACCTACGTCCTACGTTAACACCATGGAGGCCCGGGGCGGAGATCTCTGCCAAGGTCATGGTCAAGTGCCCAAGCCGGAGATTGATAAATAGGACGGAGATTAATTATATCAAAACCGATCGCTTCACTCCACAGCCTAGGAGCGCTTCCCTGCCCAATCCGATCACGTGAAACAGTGACACGTCATCGAAAATGTTCCCTGCCTGTTTAGCTGACGAAAACTAAAATCTTGAAACGATCATAACTCCCGATCTAAATCATCCCGTCTAATTCTGAAAAAAGATCCTGTGTTAGACGGCGCTACGTGGTCCAGTCGCTAGTCGCGATAGATTTATTCTTACCTCCCGTTGTTGTCGATCGACTCTAGAGTGGTGTGGCTATTGTTAGCTGCTACAGACATGCACAACAACTTCCGGTGCGCCGGTAAAAGTGGTCCGGGCGCTATAAATGATGGGCACATGGATGAAATGGATTAAATAGGTCTGGGCCCTCAAGGTGTTAATCATTAGTCTCGGTAAGCGCCAATAAACGTAAGTTACGTTTATGCAGTTGTATAAATGTTTTGATCCGATCTAGTGGAAAGGCTACTCACATTAGCTTCGGATGGCTATCTGTCGTTAGCCATAACACTGGACTGCGCCGTCTTGATTTGCGCGTGCACCCACGCGTGCGCACGCTCGCTTTCAGTCGCTTTTAATCTCCAATTGCCCGTCCCAGGCGGCATTTCTGCTCAAAACAAGGTGCATAGCGGTCGCTGTAATGGCGCCGGCCTGTACTTCTCATCGGCTAGCGAGAGATCAACATCCGGTCACACCATTATGTCGACACAACATCCGGTCGTGGTGTTTTGGATCTTCAAAATAAGAGTTGAACGGGGCGATATCCTGGCATATAGTAATCATTCTTTAATTAATCCTGGCGGTTAACAGTTTAAAGGACCATGACGTAAATCACTGTCAAGTTCAAGGTCACGGCCATGTGCCCGAGACGGAGATTGATTGCCCACGTGCCCTTCTACATACGTGTTCTTTGGTCTCCATGGCCATTCAAGTGTGCTGAAAACACTGCAATTTCCCCTGCTTAACATTATCTGCTTTAGCTGTGTTGACTTTTACTCAGCAAAAGTCCCTCCGGCCCCTAATTTATAAATGTATGCGATTAAGATCCAATATGGCTCATATCAGCCTTGGTGACTTACAGCAGTGTGCATGTGGTGTGTGTGCGTGACTGCGTGTGCATGAGGCGTGTGTGTGTTCATTTGTTTACCACTGATGGGAGCTTGCAACACTGAGGATGACAGCAATTCTTGAGGCAATTAATAATCTGATACCATGTCTATCTAGAGGTGGGAATATCTCTATCTGTGTGTGTGTGTGTGAATACAAACGGAATGTGTCTGCATGCGTGCGTGCATGTATACTGTATGAGAGCACGCACCTGTTTTCGTGTGTGTGTGTGTGTGTGTGTGTGTGTGTGTGTGTGTGTGTGTGTGTGTGGGTGGATTTTGGCGTGTGCATGCGAGCCTGTCTAGGGGCTAAATGTTTTTTTATGCAAACAAAACCTTGAACGCTGTAAGGATGCGCAGAGACGATGATGACGCGTGAAGGCCATTCATGTTCTCCTCTATAGTAGAGACACCGTATACGTCTTTCAAAGCAGCTCTATTCGATTACAGGAACACGTGCAGCATGTGTAGCTCGGTGAAAAAAAAAAACAAGAAAAAGAAAAATCTTTCACCCCAGTACGGTTTGACATGCTTCAAGCGTGTGTCGCCATCAGCAGCACAGAGCGCACGCACACACGCACACATGCACACACACACACACGGTGCCCCGTGTGGAAAGCGTGACAGGCAGGCAATCCGTTCCGCGTAATGGGCTGTTTTGTTCAACCAAGTGAAGTGAGATTGGGGTGGGGGTACGATTTGGCAGAGAGGCACATTAGACTGTTGATTGTAATTTAGATCTCTCGGCTCGTCTTCATGTCTCTTCTCATTAGGGCTCTCGTGGTCTGCACGCGCGGCGTGGCCCTGCGTGTGTGCGTGCGTGCGTGCGTGCGTCCGCGCGGGGCGACCGCTGAAGGTGAACCCCCGACAGAGTATTTGTCTTGCCTTTGGAAGAAGAGACATGGGCATTAGAGGCGTGCTTATGGAACGCGATATGACCGAGCCGATGGATTTGTGTTTATTTTGTTTGTTGCTGCCCACGTATAACCCATTTTGGGCGGGAATTACCTTTTGGTGTTAGCATTATGTTATGCTTTAGCTATTGAAAAATAGCAGATCTATAAGCTCATAGCGCGCCACCGAGTGGCGCGCTACGAGCTTGTAGGTCTGCTATATTTGAAAAATCGAACGACTGACATAGAAACATAGCTTTTTCAGAAAACTGTCAGGATGTAGAAGACATTTTTAGAATCTGATCTCCGGTCAAAATGGGATAAGCTATTCGTCATCCCCGGCCCTGATGCCTGGAACAGCTAAATGACCAGCCACGAAACGCCATCCCTCAAATAGACACCCATAAGTCTTGATTCGTCTCACAAACTCCCACGCGTCTCTGATTGTTGTGCGCTCCATCTCTCTTTCTCTCGCCCTCTCTCTCTCTCTCTCAAACCCGCCCTCGTTTTCCCTCACTCTTTCAATTCATCGTAGCTTGCCTTGTAGGCCAGTCAATCTATAAGATTTGACCCAAAAGAAATTGCAAAGGTAATCGTTCAAGGTTTTTTTTTTATGATCCTCAGGGTCATCCAAATAACATATTAAAAATAGAGTATTATATAAATTGTGGATCATGGTAAATTCAGGGGTTGAAAGTTTGAGTTCCGTTAACACAATCATCACCGGGATTCCTTCAAAATAGAAGCTCGGGGTGCCGGGAAGACATGGCCGCTTTTACTCTGTAAAGCCCCCCTCCTTCGGTTCTGGAAAAAAAAAATCAGACTTTTTGCTTGCTTACCTCGCTAAGAATCCAATAATAATCGCTGATGATCCATCGCGTTCATATTTTTGAACGAGAGGCAGGTGATAAGTCAGAAATGAAGAGCTTATAGTATATCCATCTGATCAAAACCACGGAGAGCGCCCTAGACTTGGAGATACCAGGCATTCTTTCTGCCGCGGTAAACAGGGAAGTGACCGGGACCGGGGGTGAACGAAGAGCGAGGCGTATGGTGGCCTTGGAGTCTAGTGCTGCACAATAAATCGAAAAAAGATGGAGATTCAGACACCTATGCAATGTAATTCTGTGAAGAATAGTGGCAGCACTGGTTCGCTGTCCCAATGCATTTGAGTTACTCTTATGTTTTTGCTCATGTTTTTTTAATAAATATTTTCATGGAAAATAAATGAGAATGGTGTGAGAATCGATTTTTGTGGAGGAAAACTGAGATTCACATTTGAGCAAGAATGAAATATGTTGTATATGATACAATATTTGTCTCCACCAGGCCGAAGGCATGGGGAGAGAGTATGTTTTGCACTCCGTCCGTGTGTCTGTCCGTCCGTCCGTCCGTCCGTCCTCCGGCACCATTGGCCCGATCCATGCCAAACTGTGCACACACACTCCCTGGATGCCAACGACGAACCTCTGCCCCAAATATTCCACAACGGCCTGTTATAGCGCCACCATGAGGCCGATGTTGGCAAAACACATTTCTGTAGATTACTCGTACACATTTTAACCATACATCACACAATTCGGTATTATCTCCATAGTCATGTGATCAACACGGATCTGCACCATTTCTCATCTTCCATCCTGATTGGCTAAGATTGGCTTCCAAATCTCATATGATTGGTCCGTTTCGAACAAAATGCCACAGTGTGCAATTTCCGTGAAATTATACACGCACATCTCCACTATGCCGAGGACGACATGCCACTCATTCTTTTCCTAATCGGCCTCACGGTGGTGCTATAACAGGGAAATTCCTGTTTTTACCTATAACTGCATTGATCTGTGTACAAATTTGTATGCACACTCCCTAAAGGCCATGGAAAAACATTTTCCCTGCATCCCTCCACATCTGCCGGTTATAGCGCCACCATGAGGCCGATTTCTGCAAAACACATTGTTTTAGTCGCACAGATTTCATCCAAATCTCACGCAAATCGGTACACATGATCTCTGTAGTCATGTGATCAAGACGAGTCTGTTGGATTTCTCAGATTCTACACTGATTGGCTAACATTGCCTTCCAAAGTTTTCAAGAGTGGCCCGTTTCGTACAAAATGCTGCAAATGTCCTCCTACAGAATTCTATACTCAGAGATGCTATGAGTGATCTGGCTCTGCATTTCCTCAACAAAATGAAGAAAATTGTTGCAAAAAACAAAACTCTTTATATTATTCCTAAACATTTTGCACACACACTTCAATTTCTCAGTTCTTTTCTCGGCTTTTCATTTCTGTTTTGAGTTTGATTTATGTTCTTTGAATAGGCTTTTCACAGCAGACATTTTTACACACACACACACACACACACACACACACACACACACACACACACACACACACACACACACACACACACACACACACACACACACACACACACACACACACACACACACACACACACACACACACACACACACACACACACACACACGGCTGATGGTAATAACGTTAGTGGATGTATCTCTACACGTGCCAGCAGACCATTGTAGAGCCTAATGCACAGCCTGGCACACACAAACACCTATAAATGGAACCGCCTCCCCAAATTAACGGCGTTACCCTCAGCCGTTTTTACCTGCCAAGGTGGCCGCTATAAAAACGCTCAGTCAGTCCCCAGGGCAGTGCACCCCCCCCCCCCCCCCCCCCCCCCACCCATATACAATAAAACACTGCGGTGCAACGTTAACTATACCTCTCTTTTCTTTCCAGCTAAGCCGTCATGTCCGGGAAAGGTTCGACCTCCCCTTCCCCTTCCAGGTTAGTGCTAAAAAAAAACACATAATCACTTCTTCTTGACTCGAGCAACCCATCATCATCCATCTGACCAACAATACCTGATCACGACAACATCATGAGGCCAGAGCCACTTCAACCATATTACGTACTCTGTTTGATTGGTGTCCATCAGGGTTATACTCAGCACTCAGTGGTGGAAAGTAACTAAGTACTTTTACTTAAGTACTGTACTTAAGTACAATTTTGAGGTATTTGTACTTTACTTGAGTATTTCCAATGTCCAGTACTTCTACTCCACTATACATCTCAGAGGCAAAATTTGTACTTTTACTTCACTACAATTATTTGAACATTTTAGTTACTAGTCACTAGATTTAAATTTTGATTAGAAAACATACATTAACCAATTCAGCTATTCATTTTGGCAATTTGAAAATAGCCGATCTACAAGCTATTTTCAATAGATTTGGTACACATTTTGAACTTGTGAAATGGGACATTCTGAAATATGAGTACTTCCGTTCAATTCCGTACTTTTACTTGTAACGAAGTACTTCTAAATTGCAGTATTGGTAGTTTTACTTAATTAAAACAATAGAGTACTTTTTCCACTGCTCAGCACCCCCCCCCCCCCCCCCCCCCTTTTCCCCTCTACTTCACCACGTGTCCTTGCCGATCTCCAACTCTCTTTGCCAATCTACAAGCTCACAATGCGAGAGTTTGTATATCGGTTGTTATCAGTGAATGTTTGTCTATTTTGGATGAATGTTTGCCTCTTATCCCATTTAGGCCTGACCTCAAAATTAAAAAAAAAATCTTCTAAATCCTAGATCTGCTATTTTTCAATAGCTAAATTATAACATAATGTTTAAAACACCAAAAGGGGTTCCCGCCCAAAATGGGTTATGACAGACAGTGGTTCTCGACCCTTTCAGGCCGTGAGGCATTTTGTTTGACTCAGTTCAACAGATAAATATTGTGGAAAATAGCAGGTCCGATACAATCTGCGACTCGAGGCACCGTGAGATTAGCTTGTAGATCGGCCATTTAAAAAAATTGTCGTCTCTTTCCAAGCGCCAATTTTACAATTTCTCTTAATTTGATAATTTGGCCAATGTTTTTTATTGTATAGTTTGATGATTACGATGCAGCAATGTTTTTCTTTTAGGTATTAAAACGATCTTAAAAGTCCTTGAATCATTAAGTCACTGTCATCTGGGGACCCACGCAAAATACAAAAAATCATGTGGGGACTGGGGTGGGGGGGCTGGGGGCGACCCCCCTGGGAGAACTGTGGGGACCCCCCTGGGAGAACTGACCCACATGGGTTGAGAGCCACTGTGTCTTATGACGTGCTCAGAATAGGGATGCTGGGGGTTCATGTGGTTGAATCATTCTTTAGGTGTTTTCAGGATTATGCTATACTTTAGCTATTGAAAAATAGCAGACCCACAAGCTCGTAGCGCGGCACTAGATCTGCTATTTTTGAAAAATGTTGAAAATGTGGCACAAATCTTTGAATATATATATTCTTTCAGGGCGAACGTTTTTAAGTCAAATCTTTGCATCTGGGAGGTCCCTGGAACAACATATTTTCAGATGGTGGGGGGGTCGGCGGCCAATTTCATATAATAATTTTTGGGGTTTTTCAAGAAAACTGTTATGATTTAGAAGCCTTTTTTTTGTTAGAATATAGAATCTAGAATGAGGTCTAAATGGGGTTTTAAATCATTTTGCACTGATCAGAACCTATTTTCTTGTCTTCCCAGCCTCTCGCCCAAAGCGGCCCAGCAGCGGGGTGGAGGATCTCCGCCTGGCTCTGCCTCTCCTGCTGCTGCAAGTAGCTTCAAGAAGAATGCCGCGAAGATCAGCTTCGGCGTCAAGTTCTGGTGACTTTTCTCTGGATTTAATAATCAGGAGCATCTATATGCTGTCAAGCAGAAACCAGACCGGTGTTGATTTCGTCAACTAAAAACTATGACGGAAAAATGTTCGTGGAAATACAGTAGCCGATCTACAAGCTCACAACGCATCGCAGCGCGACGTGTTGCGGGACTTATAGATCGACTGTTTTCGGCATGCAACCAAGTGTAAAATCAGCCATTACGACACCATCAATTAAATACATTTTAGTCGACTAAATAAACTGAAGATTTAGTCGACTTTAGTAGGACTAAAACTAGACAACTAAACATTTCAGTTGACTAAAATGTGACTAAAGCTAAATGAAAATGTATAAAGACTGACTGAATTGAAATACAAATGTACTGTCAAATTAAACACTAAAATCAGCTACAGTATGTTCAAAATATAACTTTTTCAGGAAATGGATTAAAAAAAGAACTAGATTTTATGAATAGTTTTTAGAACAGCACATCAGCACATCACACATCAACGATGGTACAGTATGGTGACTTTATGCATCGTCAGATACTTATATTATCATCACTTTACCCAAATAAAGCTCATCAAGTGGAGTTAGGAGGTTTTTTGACCGTTAATGTGGGGGAAAAAAACAACTATCTCCACAAGTTGGAGTTTAGGTGGTATTTGACCGACAGTTTGGGGATCCGATGGAGTTAGGAGGTTTTTTGACCGTTAATGTGGGGGGAAAAAACAACTATCTCCACAAGTTGGAGTTTAGCTGGTATTTGACCGACAGCTTGGGGATCCGATGGAGTTAGGAGGTTTAGTCAGAAGCGCTTGTTCATACGTGTCATTTATGACTCTTTCTGATGCAGAGACAGTCATGGCGACAAGGCCCGACGATTAGAATTTAGGGAACTATAGCTTTTTTCTTTGTTGCTACACTAACAAGTCAGTGTCATTGATTGGTTGAAAACAGACCTCAGCAATAGGGGCCCCGTTTGCTTAAAAGGCCTCGCATCATTTATCTCCCTTTTGAAGTAAATAGCTGAGGTAACCTGTTTGGGATCGCTTTCTTTGAGCCTCATTGCCTTTCATCAATTACACCACTCGAGCTCGGCAATCACCGCACAAAGGAGGGAGAAGCGTGCGTGCGTGCGTGCCATTAGGGTACATTCTAAGAATATCACAAACATTGCACTTGCGTGGCGTGCTGTGAAGATGATGGACCCGAGTGGTCGGCCTCGATGAGCTATAGCTAAACTCTTTTTTTTTTTGCTCTTACAGCGCCAAAGGCCCGTCCAAACCGGCTCTGAAGGACAGCGGCAGCGAGGAGGGCCAGCCGCGTAGCCGCAAGCTCAGCCTCAACGCGGCCAAGGCCGCCGCTCAGGTCACCTATCTCAACAAACTCTTCGGACAGGTCAGCCACGCTACGCTATACACTACCGCTCAGAGCTTTAACCCATTTTGGACTGAGGTCGATTGAAAAAAAGGCTTCTAAATCCTAACATTTTTCTGAAAAACCCATGTTTCTACGTCAGTGGTGCTCAACCTTTTTCATGTCAAGGACCCCCAGAATTATCCCCATCTCAAAATATGTAGTTCCAGGGACCCCCCAGAAGCAAATATTTTAGTTAAAAATGTTCGCTCTGAAATATATATTCAATGATTTGCGCCACATTTTAATGATTTTTCAAAAATAGCAGACCTACAAGCTCGTAGCGCGCCACTCGGTGGCGCGCTATGAGCTTGTAGATCTGCTATTTTTCAATAGCTAAATTATAACAATGGTTCCAGACCAGGGTGCTGGCCCGATTCCGGCGAGCCGCCCCGCGTCCGAAACGGTTGAGAAATGACAGAGTTAAAACCATGCTGTTTTCGTGCTCAGACGCAGCCACACACCCACCCACACACACACATAGTCACTTAAAGAAGTGGTTGCACCACTTAGAAAGTGTAGGCATACAGAAAGTTTTATGTGGCCACACTCACCGGTTCATTAAGTATGCCTGGTTTGCCTGGTGGGTGGTGATGGGTGGTGAATGTGATCCACCTGAACTGAAGCCGCACCCACAGCTGTTGTCGTATGATAAAAGGGGGAGGGGTTAGTGAAGGGGATGATATCGTGATGTCACTATATCACTATCATTTCGATTGGGCCTTTAGACCCATGGGCCTCGATTGGGCCTTTTGAGAAACCAAAAATACACAGGGAAGACATATTTCAATATTCAAAAACCGCACCTGGGGGTCTATTAGAGTAATAATATTGTTAACTCCATAGACACATACAAAGAATCTTTAAGTAAAAATATCAATACTATGCTTTCTATGGCATAGGCAGCTCCCGGCAGGATCCGCCGGGAGAATCTAGACGCAGCTGCGTGACATGAGACTAATTAATTAGAGCGACAGAGAGAGAGGAGTGTGTGTGTGTGTACATAAAATTAACAAAGGTGCAGACGATCAGAAATCAGCAGAGAAGAATGATCGACGTTTGCGCTACTCTATGCCGAATTGAAGTGGACTCGGTCCCAGACTTTTTTTTCTCTCCTGGAAATAAAAACGTCTGGGTTTCCGAGGCTAATGTAGAAGTACTCCGTTACAAGTAAAAGTCAGCGAGAGAAAGGAGGTCCCGCACACTTGTCTTGGCTTATATAACAGTATATAGTAGCCCAGGGGTTCTCAACCCGTGGGTCGCGACCCCTCGGGGGGTCGCCAAATTATTTTAGGGGGTCCCCAAATTATTTAAAAAAAAAAAATCACGATTTTTCAAAAATAGCAGACCTACAAGCTCGTAGCGCGCCACACTGTGGCGCGCTATGAGCTTGTAGATCTGCTATTTTTAAATAGCTAAATTATAACAATGCTTAAAACACCAAAAGGGGTTCCCACCCAAAATGGTTTAAGGTTATTGTAGCAGTCAATTTATATTGGGGGTCGGGAGGGGGCGGGGCGGGGGTCCCGAGACGTTGCCAAAGTATTTTCGGGGGTCCCCGGCCAAAAACGTTGAGAACCCCTGTAGTAGCCTATAATAAACTACGGTTATGTAAGTGAAGACGGTGTGCGGGACCTCCTTTCTCTCATTATCTCTTTAGTTTAGTTTATTTGATCATCTTCACAGTAACAAAACAGCTTATTTGTTAACACACGGTTACATAACCAAAAGGAACTGGAGGTGATCAAAAGGAATAGGCTGAAGCTGAATATCAAAATAAAAAAATCCTCACGTGGTTACAGCAATTGAAGGAATTACAATCTAAATCTAAATCTAAGAATTTAGGCAACACTTGTTGCCGGCTCCGCTGTCCCTGTAGGCGTGCAGACGGACTCTTTTCTACAAGCAAGTCCGGAATTCTAAACGTACTTTAGTAAAAGCATAAAATAATTGGCATCAAAATGTACTTTCTTTCGATTCTACACATGTCTTCTAAATCATGACAGTTTTCTGAAAAAAAACCCATGTTTCTGTATCAGTGGTTCTCAAACTATTTCATGTCAAGGACCCCCAGAATTATATGTAATTGGCCGCCGACTCCCATCTGAAAATGTGTAGTTCCAGGGACCTCCCAGAAGCAAAGATTTGAGTTAAAAAACGTTCGCTCTGAAAGAATATATATATATATATTCAAAGATGTGCGCCACATTTTCACGATTTTTAAAAAATAGCAGACCTACAAGTTCATAGCGCGGCACTCGGTGCCGCGCTATGAGCTTGTAGATCTGCTATTTTTCAACAGCTAAAGTACAACATAATGTTTAAAACACCAAATGGAGTTCCCGCCCAGAATGGGTTTTAAAGTACCCAAAAGTAAAAGTATACTCATTGTGCACTGCAGAAATGTTCTTTAAAAGGTTTTCAAATGTATAAAAAAATCTTTTGAAACTAGCAGATCTAACAAGCTCACAGCATTGTGAGCTTGTAGATCTGCTATTTTCATCAAATGGCCGAAATGTATATAAGGCTAAAAGTGGTTCAAGGAAGTTTTGTAATAATAATAATCAAAATCTTCAAAGTAACTAGTAACTGAAGTTTTAAAATAAATGTGGTGGAGTAAAAGTACAATATTTGGAGCCGAGATGTATAGTGGAGTAGAAGTAAAAGTATTGGAAATTGGAAATACTCAAGTGCAGTACAAATATCTCAACATTGTACTTATAATGGGGGACCTCTATGGGGACCTACCACGGGTCACGGACAAAGTCCGAGAGAGAAGGATGAGGCTGGCCGGGCACTGCGTCAGGCAAGGCACCCAGAACTTGAGGCAAGTAAATTGACCCTATGGGAGCCAACCCAGGGCAAAGCCAGGACGGGAAAGAAGCTTACCACCTATATGTAGACGTGCTGCGACACGACAGCTTGGCTGACAACACTGCAGAGCTCAAGAACCTGATGTTGGATAGGACATTTTGGGAGGGCTAGCGATCCAGGAATCCCGAGTTGGTGTTGGCTATAGACCTCACTCTCGCAGCAACTAACTAACTGTACTTATGAGTACAGTATATGAGTAAATGTACTTTCCACCACTGTCGGTGGTGGAAAGTAAGTGGATTTCGTAAGTTGAAAGTTGTGCTTCCAACCGCCCTCAATACAGTGCTTGGTTTATAGTGCGTACAGTGTGGGGCTCTCACTCAGGGGACCTCTCTCCGCTTGCCCTACTTCTGTAGAACGTGCTAGTACGCTGTAACCGTGGGCAGTGATAAAGTGGTGGTACTGCTACTGTATTTGGTACAGTACCATGGGTGTGTGCTGTACCACGACCTATATGAAACGGTGTACAGTAAGAGCAATTTTGAGCCTTCGTGTTATTTCGATGACGTCACTGAAGGGCTAAATTGGTCAATTTGTCAAATCGACAAAGGCCAAGGTTGCCACGGTACAGGTATTAAAACCCCTGCCTCGCCTGTAACCATAACCCGGCTGACAGGAAAGGCTAAACCGTTTTTTAGACTGTGTTCGGACGGAGGGCTCGTTGTCTAGATATTCTTTTGACTGTTATGTTTGTTTATATGCTTAAGTTTTTGCTTACGACTTTGGACGGAAAAATCAATCATTATTTTTCAACTGGATGGACAGACACGCTTGGACATCAATCTTTGAGCACACGTTGTAACTTAAATCCCCGACTGTCGACATCCAGTATAGTGCCAAAAGTACAGGACTTGGCCGCTGCCTACAAGAGGAATGAATCACGACGATGACGCTATTGGAAAATGCCATAGAGAGGAGATTGATGCCACGATCCCTCATCTCATCTTTAGGAGAGTCTCCTGTAGATTGACTGTATCCATCCAACCAGTTGCTCTCCTGAGTCTCCTCACAAAAAAAAATATTCCTTCATCGGGAAGTGACTCCACTTCACAAGAAGTGACAGAGTGTGGGGGCACGGTGGCACAGTTGGTAGTGCTGTCGCCTCACAGCTAGAAGGTCCTGGGTTCAATTCCCGCTCGGGACGCTGTGGGTGCTGGCGGCGTGTTTCCTCCTCCGTGTCATCAGTGCCCATCCACGAGGCGGGGTTGGCAAAAGGGCCTTTCTGTGTGGAGGAGCAACTTGGACACTCAGGCATGAAGGAAGCATGAGTTCAAGTCCGTTGCTCTCCCCAGGTTGGCGGAGGGTGTGTAGAGCCCAGGATCACATTAGATAAATGACACAGGGGTGAAAAATGGGTTACAAAATCATGGGATAAAGAAAAAGAAAAAAAAAAAAGAAAAAAAAGAAGTGACAGTGTGTGTGCATGACATTAGGGTCGGCTCCCGTTACGCTAATACACAAAGTCTGTCTGCCTGCCGAGATGGCCGCGGGGCGTCATGGAATATCTGGGGCAAGCGCACCTGAAAATGAGCTTGTTCTAACGACTATAGGCTACTAGTACGAACTGCCAGGGTTGAAGACAAAGTGATTATATGAAACTTTAAGTCAACTGGCCATAATAATAGCCACAATAATTGTTGTGTATTGTCCATTTAATAATTGTTGCATCAAAACGTGTCATATAATAATAATTTGTTTATAACGACATTAATATGGATATATATCGATACAAACAATTTTAAAAAAAGTGTATCGCGATCGAAACAGCAGAGGACGCAATCGAGTTAAGTTAAAGATAACCCCCATGGGACATTAGTTGACCCCGGGCAACAAGAAGAAATCATAACTAGACACAATAAGGGTTAATTTTTCAATAAAATATGGTTTTTCTGGTACAAATGTGGCCGTGAATCTAAGTTTGTCCAAACATCACCACACTTGCTGTTGGATTTTCTTTTTTAATTAACCCTTTCAGTGCTATCATTTATTGAAAAATTAGGATCTAATTCACGCCAGCATTTTTTAAATTTGAGCTCTTATTTTGAAAAGCCGCCATTGCCGCTTCACTAGCAGTAGTCCTAAGTTAGGAAGTTACACGGAGCTGGGCCGGCCTCGTTTACAATGTGAATCCAGACCGGAGCTCTGCAGAGCTCCAGATCGTCAGCTCTGTGCCGTCAAAGAAACGCTGTTTTGACCAAAATGCCATCTGGGACAAGGAATAGGAGATAAAGGCGATTGAAAGAAATGGATAGAATGGATTATTATGGCGACGACGATCTAAGATGGGCGATCCAGTGCTGTGCTAACAACACAGCTAGCTAATCGGCTAACCTGAGTAGCATTTTGGCTCGAGCAATCGAACGTGCTATAAAAGCGCAATTGCCGAAGGCCGTCGGCAATGGCGTTAAGCGTTAGTATCAAAATTAGGCTTCAATTGACAAAGATCTTCGCCAATGGCGCTGAAAGTATTAAGCTATTGAAACATGTCCTCAAAATGTTTTTTGGTAAAAATTGAGCGCCTTGGCCTGAAGCGAAATTTGGAAGAACGAGCGCCTGTCCAATCACGATAGAAACATTTGTTATCTGTAATGCATGCAGGTGTCTGCAACCGTCCCGCACGGTCTAGACCGGGGAGGGACGTCAAATTGGCAGCCTGCAGGGACAAGAAAACAATATTCATGACCGTCTATATGTCGGTAGGACAAGACACACTCAGGCTGCTCTCTCTCTCTCTCTCTCTCTCTGCCTTAAGCCATTTAGGCCTGACGTCGAAATTTAAAAAAAAATCTTCTAAATCATGACAATTTTCTGAAAGATTTGAGGCACATTTTAACGATTTTTCAAAAATAGCAGACCTACAAGCTCATAGCGCGCCACTCGGTGGCGCGCTATGAGCTTGTAGATCTGCTATTTTTCAATAGCTAAATTATAACATAATGTTTAAAACACCAAAAGGGGTTCCTGCTCAAAATGGGTTAAAGCTGCTATAAGCAATAATAATGTCAAAATTGTAATGACCTTTTATTTTTATTTTCTTCTTTTTTTGGTATTCAGACAGCCAGCAATGAGTAAAACACTCCCAAAAACAATGTAGTCTCTGTGACACATCTAGGGCATATATTCAGGGAATATTATCAGTATTACCAGTCAAATCTGGGAATACATTTCTTGCCAAGAAATGTCTTCACCATTGTGTTTGTAAAGGTGTCTAACTAAACTAACATATCCCAGCTGCATATGACAGCTGCTGAAGGCAAAATGTTCTAAATTTCATTATGCTTTAAATAGCATGTGACGTGTCAAACTAGGGGGTTTACATCATTCTGAATCCATTCCAAGCATTAGTTTTGCACGAAAAACACTCCTGGGGCTAAAAACAGCCATAGACACTTGCCCAAATGTGCCCAAATGTGCTTTTTTTTGCAATGTTTTTTGTGCAAAACTAATGCTTGGAATGGATTCAGAATTATGAAAACCCCCTAGTTTGACACGTCACATGCTACTTAAAGCATAATGAAATTTAGAACATTTTGCCTTATAATGGTTGTATGGTACCCCAACTTTCAGCAGCTGTCAAAAATTCCCCTAGGGTGGTTGAATATAAAAGAAAAGAAAATTCTTGGTAAGAAATGTATTCCCAGATTGTATTAATATCCCCTGACTAATAGAGTAATACAAGGATAGAGACTGAACCGGAGCATTAGCCCCGCCCCCCACGGTATTCATTTCAGTGGAAGTTGCTCAGTGGCGTTTTGAAGCACACGGAAGAACGCTCTACTTCCGCATTTGCGGAAGTGCAAACGAGCGCTCAATGTTTAAGACCAGCTGTACAGGGTTTCCTCGCCATGAATCCACGGGTCCGCCTGCAGTTCACGCTCCAACCACTAGGGCCGAGTGCTTCAACGCTGGAGAGCCTCACTGGGGGGCTTGATCTAGGGGCTGCAATCTGCATTCAAAGATTTTCCTAGAAGCTTTGTCATTAGTCGATTTGCCTGTCTACTTCCTGATTGGTTAGTCATTTCGACCAGGTTTTTTTCGACCAATGACACAGCTTCCAGGAACATCTTTGAATCCAGATTGTGGCCCCTTGATGTGCCACAGAGACTAAATTAGTTTTGGGAGCGTTTTACTCATTGCTGGCTGTCTGAATACGGAAAAAAGGGTCATTAACATTTTCACATATTTGCTTATAGCTACTTTAAGGCCTATTCATACCGCAGTTTTAGGTGATAAGGTGACTGACCACCAAAAACTACAACAGGTGGTCGCGCCGCGGTGATAAGAGACTCATGCACGGGCGCCTCCCAATGAGGTGCTTGTGCTTTAATGTTAAAGGAGAATTCCATACTAAAAGGCGTTCTTACCTTTCTTTGTAGTGGTTACGTCCCCACCAAAAAGGTCCAGGTGTTATTTTGTGCAAAAGCTCCTTATTGGCTATTTCCCCTACCATAAGCCTTAAATGAATTGCATTGAATGGGAATTGAATGGGGCTATGGGGTGTTGTGCTAATTCGCCTATTTCCATCGCTCAACATTATTTTTTTTTTGTATATATCCTCTCTTCATAATAATAATAATATCCCAAGCGGCACACTTTACTACTTATTTTGATGGAAATAAGCAAATTAGCACAACACCCCATAGCCCCATTCAATTCAATGCAATTCATTGAGGGCTTATGGTAGGGGAAATAGCCAATAAGGAGCTTTTGCACAAAAAAACACCTGGACCTCTTTGGTGGGAACATAGCAACTACAAAGAAAGGTAAGAAAGCCTTCTAGCATGGAATTCTCCTTTAATATTAACACATACCGAGCCATACACGTTCATGTACGGTTTGTAAAACCCAGCACTTTAATGCCAATCCCGTGTACCGGTATGTCCGTGTTACGATCTTTATATATTACAGTAAGACTCATCTGTGTTATATTTACCGCATAGGCAGCCGCCATCTTGGGAGCGGGCAAAAAGTTGCATATCAAGAAGAAACGCCTCCCCAGGCAACTCAGCACATTGTTCCACTCTTAAGGACAAGATATCATGACTGAAAAGTCTTCTCTCCATTCAGCTTGATTAATGGCTATGGGAGCTATAAATATAGACAGTGTGAAATGGCCGTGCGTAATCACAGCTGTTCTCACGCCGTGCCAAAAAAAAAGTGTGAAATTGCACTTCTCTCTTCTCTCTTTGCCAATCTCCTCATTGACAGGTAGAATGAGTGGTGAAGCTAGGACAAGGTATATCAATATTAAAAAAATATATAATAATAATGTTTTTATACGTTTTTCGATTTTATGCCAAAGATAAAACAAAACAAACACACAGCTCAGCTATACGACACGTTGCAAAACAAAGGACACAGATAGAAACTCCACATACCAACATCGGCCCATAAAATAAAATAGGCATATATGGACACATTGTTTGGTGCTTGACAGCCTGTAGACGGGTGAATGACTACACCAAAAAAAATATCCTACTATAAATGCGCCACGTCACGCCTGTCTGCGTGCGTACGTGTGTGTTTACGGTTGTAATGCACGTAACTCGAGAACCGTTTGCCCCACCGACTTCACAATCGACACACAATCGTTCCACACCCCCGCAGGGAGTGCAGTGCCCGGTATCGAGTCGGCCGGACCCACGGTTCTCCAGAACCACCACAAAAGGCTCTGCTCAGGCTCTGCCAGTGGGCCTAATCAGCCTAACCTGACCTGTGCAATTCCCAGCCTCTGCCTCAGCCAATTGATTGCCATGGCAACCCCACACCTGCAAATTAATTACTTAACCAGTACACTTTTCAGTCAGTTTGCACTCTTCAGGCACAGGCAGACAGGCAGATACAGAGATCTCCATATACAGTATGGGCACAAAAGGGACACAGACAGATAGTTAAAATGGGTGCTATGACAAGTTGACAACGGGTATTATTAGGTTCCCACGTTGCATCGTTCTCAAGTAGGCCGGTGGCCGACGGGCACGTACAGGTCTAGTAGAAATGCACTCTGTCGAGGTGCAAACTTGCGCTTTGCACACAAGTAGGCCATACATACATACTTATAGTTACGTCATCAAGAATGGTTGTCCCTTATTGACAACACCGTCATGCAGACATCTTATTGGCCGGTGGACAACACCGTCATGCAGACATCTTATTGGCCGGTGGACAACACCGTCATGCAGACATCTTATTGGCCGGTGGACAACACCGTCATGCAGACATCTTATTGGCCGGTGGACAACACCGTCGTGCAGACATCTTATTGGCCGGTGGACAACACGTTGGGTTAGAAATTCCAACGGCATAATTATTCAAATGGATATTTAATTTAATGGTGTCTCTATCCTTTCACAGCGAACCATGCAGTCAGGCTGCAGTTCCACGACTTAGTCTGAGCTTTATAAAAAAGGCAGAATCCGGGCAAAAGGTGCGGCTTTATAAACCTGATGAAACCAATGCATTTGCATATTTCTATTCGGACCAGCATTTATACGAGCATTCTTTATGACTGCAGAGTTTTCATGACTGCAGAGTTTTCGTGCCTTTCCGTGCGTGGGTCTCTCTCTCCTTTTTGCCAACGTGCGTGCTGTGCTTCCCAGGCAATCTTCTTCATAAGAAATGGAATTTGCGAGGTGACACATTTTGTATAGTTTCGTCAGAGAGACACAAGATCAGGGTGAAAGAATGCAGGACGCTGTAAGCTGTATGGGAGCACCTGGCACATTTTGTTCATGCACAACGGGTCGATCCGGCCCGCATGAAGATGTTTTTTTCGCCCAGTCCGGCTTGTCGTGACCTATACAAGGATTTGACACCCCTGGTTTAGACACGGCCCTTCGCCTTATATCCCTGGCCACCGTTTCCCCGTTTACCAGTGTTGCCATGTCTGCTTATGATAAACGAGTTTGGTTTTGTTTGTGTAGTTGTTTATTTGGGCTTCCCTTAAAAAAATATTAATAATCCCACGATTTTTGTAACCCATTTTTTTCACCCAGTGTCAATTATCTAATGTAATCCTGGGCTCTACACTCCCACTGCCAACCTGGGGAGAGCAACGGACTGACCTCATGCTTCCTTCAAGGAGTCCAAGCCATTTATTTTCACCTGACAGGGGGGGGGGGGGATAGCGTGTGGAAGGAACACATTATTCCAACCAGTTCCCTTTCCCCTCCATCAGGCTGACCAGGGGGAGGACAGTTTAATAGATACGTCATAGATGATTGACGTCACGAGTGGTGACACACCACAGTGTGTCTTGGATGGAGGAGTGGGAGACGGCCTGCTGGCATCGCCCCCAACACTATGACTCAGAACTTATTGGTTGGATCGCCGGTGCAATGCAGGTGGGGGGTGGGGATGAATGAGGTATTTGATTTGTATTATGCTCACTAGTGCTTTCCTTATAACTACTCCAAAGTCATTCTATTTAGTGGGGGGGGGGGGGGGGACTAATTCCCAATAATAAAAAAAAAAGTATATATTTGTATCAGTGATATGGAAATATGGGAGGTATTAGGCAGGTAACCAGCAGAATTGCAGTTTCTCTGTACAAGCAGTTTGTACTTAGACATGCATGGCTTAATCTTTGAGACAAGCACATGCGCTACTGGCAGGTTCAACCAGGTAGCAACAAAACGGTGACTCATTTTTGCAGTGGGTGACTGTATGCATGCACGCTGTGCCAAGGCAATGCAAATAGTCAAGTAGAATATGGCCTAATATCGGCCTGGGCCGTGGCTCAGTGGTCCAGGCACCTTGGCTGGTAATCCAGTCTGGCAGTGTGCCGCGGGTTCGACTCCCGATCCCGACGGCCTTTACTGCATGTCTCCCCCCCCATCTCTCTCCCCATTTCCTGTCAGCCTACTGTCTGTCCCTCCATAAAATAAAAAAAAAAGAATAGGCCTAATATTTTATATAAATTAATAATAAATAATGTCCACTTTTTTTTTTTATCCAATAATGAGTATTTATATCAAACCATGACCTCTTTAAATCTCTAATAGGCCTAGTAGGCCTAAAAGTTTCAGAACAGCAAAAATCACACGAAATCTTTTCATCCTGAATGAACACCGTTACATTAGCCATGGAAATGTGTGCAGTGAGGTTAAAATATGGCTGAGCACGGTATGGATTCATTCAGTCTGACAGCCTAAACCAGTGGCTCCCAATGTGGGGTCCGGGGACCCCCAGGGGTCCTTGAGGGAGTTCCAGGGGGTCCCCCAGCTAAATGATAGTTTGGAACCAAATGGACCCTTATGGTTCTGTAACTCTGAGAGTGTACAAACGGAACCAAATGGACCCGTTAGGGTCCATTTGGTTCCGTTTGTACACTCTCAGAGTTAAATTAACATTGATTTTACAATATACATTGGAGGTCCCAGAGATAGAAATGCCATTAAATGGGGGGTCTGTAGACCAATATGCATGTCAAACTGGGGGTCCTTGAAACGGGGTGAGAATCACTGCTAGAGCCGTAAAATTCTTCTCTTATGGGGGTCTCTGCATGGCATATCTTTTCAAATGGGGGGTCCGCGGGATAATTAGTGTCAATTCGGGGGACCTTGACGTGAAAAGGTTTGGGGGAACCACTGGCCTAAACAGTGACAACAGCTACAGACAACATGCAATAGCTTACATTTATGTTGACGATGAATTGTCAAATAATTGCGATTGACGATTTAATTGTGTTTTCTTTTTGCATTGAACATTGGAACGTTACAATGTGTATTATTGTATATTTTAGTATATATTTGACAAGTAACTTAAAGGTCATATAGACAGTTTTTTTTAAAAATGTAAAATATATATAAATCTATATTTTTGGCCCTTTTTCCCCCTATATTATGATGCTGGGGTGTTCTCCTGCAACAGCACACTCTCCCTTTGGCTCCCACTGGGAGCCAGATTTGAATTCTGTTTGGAAACATCTCTCAAGTCTCTGTACAAAACACTGGAAGTTGTAAATATACAAAGAAATCACTGACACACTTCATATTCTTTTCTTTCCAAAAGAAAATTACAAAATATCGTAAAATAGTTGATCTACAAGCTTCCAACAAGTCACAAAGTTGCCATTTTTTAAATAAATGTAACTAGAAAAAGTGCCCTTCTGGGCACAGGTCTCCACCAGGAGGATAGGATTGTGTGTGATGTTTGGCAAAATGTTTAGGAGTAATATAAACGTGTGTGTGTGTGTGTGTGTGTGTGTGTGTGTGTGTGTGTGTGTGTGTGTGTGACGCGACTTGGCCTGTTGTAGCGCCACCATGAGGCTGATTTGAAAACTGTCAAGTGGCATTTCTTCCTCAGCCTAGTAGTGGGAATAGGCATGCACAGTTTCACCGCAATCGGCCGCTGCGTTGCGGAGTTGTGGCGATTTGTACAAAACGGGCTACTCCTGAAAACTTTAGAAGCCAATCGTAGCCAATCAGGATGGATAATTATGCGAAATCAAACAAATCACATGATCACATGACTATGGAGAGCATGTGTACCGATTTGTGTGAAATTTGGATAAAATCTGAAGGAGTAATATTAGAAAATGTGTTTTACATATGTCGGCCTCCTGGTGGCGCTATAAAGAGCAGATGTGAAAAATTCCAGGCAAAGGTTTTTACTTGGCCTCTAGGGAGTGTGCATACATGGTTTTACACAGATCGGTGCAGTTATAGGTAAAAACACAAATCGGCCAGTTATAGCGCCACCATGAGGCTGAGTTGAAAATATTCAAGTGGCATTTCTTCCTCGACCTAGTGGGAATGTGCGTGCAAAATTTCACGGAAATCACACCATGTGTTCATGATTTGCAGCATTTTGTTTGAAACGGAGCACTCCTTCGAACTTTGGAAGCCAATCTTAGCCAATCAGGATGGAGTCTGACAAATCTGAAAGACCCGTTTCGTTGAATGGCTCTAGAGAGACTGTGTACCAATTTGCGTAATGTTTGGACAAAATCTGTAGGTGTACTGTCAAAACATTTGTTTTGCACAAAGCGGCCTCCTGGTGGCGCTATAACAGGCCAATGTGAAAACTTTGGGGCAGAGGTTCAGCTCTGGCATTCAGGGAGTGTGTGTGCAGAGTATGGCTGCGATCAAGCCAACGGTGCCAGAGATTAGCTGTTCACAGACGGACGGACGGACACACGGACACACGGACACACGGACGGACGGACGGAGTGCAAAACATACTCTCTCCCCATGCCTTCGGCCTGGTGGAGACAATAATTGTGACATTGCAGGCCTAGCCATAACATGCCTGGTGACATTTTTTACGCTCAAACGGCATCATGTCAGTGAGTGCACCAGCTCAGACGACAGTGCTCCCCCCCCCAAAAAAAGTCCATCAACGAGGGGGGAGGGGGAGGATATATATGGGGGCCACATACTCACTTTGAAGATGAATTCCATTCTTCCGTCTTTTCTATGACTACAAAGACGAAGCGGCCGGGCTCTCTAGCCCATTTTGACCTGGGAACGATTCTACAAAGGTCTAGTGTCTTCTAAATCCTGACAGTTTTCTGAAAAACCTCATGTTTCTATGTCAGTCGTTCTCAAACATTTTCATGTCAAGGACCCCCAAGATTATATGTAATTGGCCGTCGACCCCCCATCTGAAAATATGTTGTTCCAGGGACCTCCCAGAAGCAAAGATTTGAGTTAAAAACTTTGGCTCTGAAAGAATGTATATTCAAAAATATCAGACCTGCGCTATGAGCTTGTAGATCTGCTATGTTTCAATGGCTAAAGTATAACAATGCTTAAAACACCAAAAAGGGGTTCCCCGCCCAAAATGGGCTAGACTCAACCCACACAAGACACTCCGGATGAAAAATCTCAGAATATTCTTCAGACACACTATGCATAAATCTCCTTTTGGCTCGGCAGGCTGTTGCTCTGCCTTACATAATTATTGCCGTGGCCTCACTAGCACAAGGTTTGAATTGAAAACGGCTTCGTTCGTTGGTCACGACGACACCGACGTCATTCATTGAAACTTTTTTCAATGAATGACACTTTTTTTAGTGTGTGTTTGGCACCGTTTTTCAGTTCTTCTTCTTTGGCTCCGGGAAGAGAGATGTGAGAGATTTACGTAACGCAACACACGCCAACGTGGGCTCAAGGTTATACTACTTAGCCCATCCCTCGTGTCTTATCGACTAGAAATGTGTCACCCCAGAGGAACACCACACTTTGTTGACTGCCCTATAGCAGGCTTTTACAGGCTTTTACACCCCATCTATCCGAGTCCCGAACACTGCTAAGAGCTTCCCTGGTGAATATATAATCCTATACACTATACAGCCTATTCACGCTACAAGATACAAGGACTCTTAGGAAGCAGTGTGTAATGAACCTTTTTTATTATTTTTATGTTTTTCCATCATGGATCCTGATCCAACTTATTGTAAAGCAGAGCCACAGGCATTTCTAAATGGGTCACAACGAAGGGGAGAGAAAAAGAAAAGGAAAACATCAAATGAGAACCCAAAGGATTAGCATTAAGCCATTCTGTGCGGGAACCCCTTTTGGTGTTAGCATTATGTTATGCTTTAGCTATTGAAAAATAGCAGATCTACAAGCTCATAGCGCGCCACCGAGTGGCGCGCTACGAGCTTGTAGGTCTGCTATTTTTGAAAAATCGAAGAACGACTGACATAGAAACATAGCTTTTTCAGAAAACTGTCAGGATGTAGAAGACATTTTTAGAATCTCAGGTCAAAATGTGTTAAGCCTCAGAAGAAAACAAAGAAATCATTATTATTATTATTATTATGGGACTTTTCCATCAATTACTGCTGTGTGTGTTATGAAGCGAACGGGTTCCTGTTCTACTTTTACCTCGTGTGACCTGCTGCCTCCTGTGCCACTGCACGACACCCGCTGCATTGTGCTGTGATCTATTATGGCAGGGGCGGGCGACGTTGATGACGATGGAGAGAGAGAGAGAGAGAGAGAGAGGGGCCACTACATTTTACACACTCACTCCAGGTTAGCAAAAAATAGCCGATCTACAAGCGTTGCGACGCGTTTTGAGCTTGTAGATCGGCATTTTTTTTTTGCAAATTTGAATTGAAATCCTGAGTTATTGTTTTTGCTGTTTTTTAATTTGGAATCCAAAAAAAGATGATTTATTTTATGAAAAAAGATCCTGTGTTAGACGGCGCTCCGCGGTCCAGTCGCTAGTCTCGATAGATTTATTCTTGTCTCCCGTTGTTGTCGATCGACTCTAGAGTGGTGTGGCTATTGCTAGCTGCTACACACAACAATTTCCGCCGGTCCGTCCGGAAAAGAGGTCCGTGTTTATAAATCGAATGGGCGCTATAATGTAATGGATTAAAATGTTAAGTGATGGTGGGGGCCGCATGAGGCCCCCGGGCCGCCAGCTGGCCCATGTATGATCTATGGCAGTGGTTCCCAAACTTTTCTCATGTCAAGGACCCCCAAATTGACACTAATTAGCTCCACGGACCCCCATTTGAAAATATATGCCAGGGACCCCGTAAGAGAAGATTTTTACGGCTCTAGTGATTCTGAACCCGTTTAATTTCAAGCACCCTCAGTTTGACATGCATTAGTCTACGGACCCCCATTTAATGGCATTTCTGTTGTAAAATCAATGTAAATCTAACTCTACAAATGGAACCAAATGGACCCCGTTAGGTTCCATTTGTACACTCTCAGAGTTACAGACCCACAAGTGTCCATTTTGGTTCCAAACTATCATTTAGCTGGGGACCCCATGGAACTCCCTCAAGGACCCCTGGGGGTCCCCGGACCCCACTTTGGGAACCACTGGTCTATGGAGTCACACAGAGAGTGCTCGTCAGCTCAGGAACAGATCGTCGTGTCAGTAACCTTTTGGATAATCTAGTTAAACCGTAATCTAAAACGTTGTTTATTAACACCTTGAGGGCCCGGGCCTATTTAATCCATTAATAAAATGTGCCCATTGTTTATAGCGCCCGGACCACTTTTACCGACGGACCGGATGTTGTTGTGAATGTGTGTGTAGAAGCTAACAATAGCCACACCACTCTAGAGTCGATCGACAACAACGGGAGGTAAGAATAAATATATCGCGACTAGCGACTGGACAGCGGAGGGCCGTCAAACACAGGATCTTTTTTCATAATTAGACGGGATGATTTAGAGAGTTATTATGAATGTTTTAAGATTTTCGTTGTCGTCAGCTAAACAGGCAGGGAACACTTTCGATGACGTTGCCACTGCAACACCGAGGATTGCGCAACAAGCGCCTCTAGGCTGTAGAGCGATGCGATCAGTTTTCATAGCACTAATTTGACGGAGATTAATCAATCTCCGTCTCGGGCAAATGACCGTGCACTTGAACTTGACGGTGATCTCCGTCCTCCGCCTCCAAGGTGTTAACGTAATGTTTGCATGCCTCTTTTTTTTATAATTTTTATCCCACGATTCTGTAACCCATTTTTCACCCCTGTGTCAATTATCTAATGTGATCCTGGGCTCTACACACCCTCCGCCAACCTAGTCCCCATATATGGGGGACATGGGGAGAGCAACGGACTTGAACTCATGCTTCCTTCATTCCCGAGTGTCCAAGTGACAAGTGACAATGAAACGAAAATAAAAAGTACTCGTATCGGTACTCGGTATCGTTGAGTACTAAAAATTAAGTACTTGTACTCGTACTCGGTCTGAAAAAACTCTGGGTTGAACGTGGTTTGCGGAGACCCTCTGGTGTGAAGTCATTGACGTCTTTGAAGTAGTTTGACAAGCAGTAGTCTGGCCAGTTTGTTTGGGGATGTCTGGAGCCTATTTTTTTAAGGCCTTCCCCATAAAATACTGCTGCAGCCTGTTCGACAGAGCAAGTATATTGCCATTGTGCAAACAACGGAAACTTCAAAGTCAATGTTTCTGAACCCCCCCCCCCCCCCCCCCCCCCCCCCCGAAATACATTTCGGTGGTCCACTTCTGTCAGTGTGACAGTGTGGCTGCCACAGTTTTCAATGCCAAACTTTGCACGGAGTCGTCGACATGGCCTGCACTGTCCCTGCAAAACTCTGCCCATCCATGAGGTGAAACACCTGTTTTTTTAGGGAGTCCCCTGTGATGATGGGACATGCCGTGTCCTGCCCTACTTTCCCTGGCACGTCCTTAGCCAGTCGTGGCAGACTGCTCTGCATCGCACTGGACGACCGGGGCGATCTCACGTGACTTTAATTTTGCCAGTAGCAGTGAGAAAAGAATAAATACAAAGATGAAAACACCGCCTGGGCCGTGGCTCAGTGGTCCAGGCACCTTGGCTGGTAATCCAGTCTGGCAGTGTGCCGCGGGTTCGACTCCCGGTCCCGACGGCCTTTACTGCATGTCTTCCCCCCCATCTCTCTCCCCATTTCCTGTCAGCCTACTGTCTGTCCCTCCATTTGTGGCGAAAGCCACAAAAAAAAACATAAAAAAAAAAAAGAAAACACCTTGCTGCGTCACATAGGCTATACCAGTGGTTCCCAAACTTTTTCATGTCAAGGACCCCCAATAATGACACTCATTAGCCCACGGAGCCCCCATGTGAAAAGATACGCCAGGGACCCCCCCCCATAAGAGAAGATTTTTACAGCTCTAGCAGTGATTTTCAACTTATTTCATTTCAAGGACCCCCCCCCCCCATAGTTTGGCATGCATTAGTCTACGGACTCCCATTTAATGGCATTTCTATCTCTGGGACCCCAATTTATATTGTAAAATCAATGTTAATTTAACTCCGAGAGTGTACAAATGGAACCAAATGGACCATACTGGGTCCATTTGGTTCCATTTGTACACTCTCAGAGTTACAGACCCATAAGGGTCCATTTGGTTCCTAACTATCTCTAATTGAGGTACTTGAGGGAGTACCCCCTGGAACTCCCTCAAGTACCCCTAGGGGTCCCCGGACCCCACTTTGGGAACCACTGGGCTATACCATATGATGCATGACTGTCTGTTTGGGCTACCATACGACACATGACTGTCTGTTTGGGCTACCATACGACACATGACTGTCTGTTTGGGCTACCATACGACACATGACTGTCTGTTTGGGCTACCATACGACGCATGACTGTCTGTTTGGGCTACCATACGACACATGACTGTCTGTTTGGGCTACCATACGACACATGACTGTCTGTTTGGGCTACCATACGACACATGACTGTCTGTTTGGGCTACCATACGACGCATGACTGTCTGTTTGGGCTACCATACGACACATGACTGTCTGTTTGGGCTACCATACGACGCATGACTGTCTGTTTGGGCTACCATACGACACATGACTGTCTGTTTGGGCTACCATACGACACATGACTGTCTGTTTGGGCTACCATACGACACATGACTGTCTGTTTGGGCTACCATACGACACATGACTGTCTGTTTGGGCTACCATACGACACATGACTGTCTGTTTGGGCTACCATACGACGCATGACTGTCTGTTTGGGCTACCATACGACGCATGACTGTCTGTTTGGGCTACCATACGACACATGACTGTCTGTTTGGGCTACCATACGACGCATGACTGTCTGTTTGGGCTACCATACGACACATGACTGTCTGTTTGGGATACCTACCATACGACTCATGGCCGTCTGTCTGTCCGGGCTGCTGCCCTGAGCCTATTACAGTGAGCTACTCCACCCTTACAGCATTCCTAATCTCTGCTGTGACACAAGTATTAATAACCCCCTTAGCACGCTTCAGTCATCCCTCATTAGTTCCGATGGGGACGCCGAGGAGGGAGAGGCAAAATACCCAAAGAAGAAAAATGGTTGCTATAGTTTTTATGTCAGATAAATTATCGCGACACACCACTGGGGTGGATACGAAGCACAATGGATTGTTGTACTAATCAGTACACCACCAGGCAATTAACCCATTTAGACCTGAGCTCCCAGAAGCAAAGATTTGAGTTAAAAACGTTCGCTCTGAAAGAATATAATATTCAAAGACTTGCACCACATTTTCACGATTTTTCAAAAATAGCAGACCTACAAGCTCGTAGCTCGTATGAGCTTGTAGATCTGCTATTTTTCAATAGCTAAAGTATAACGCCAAACACCAAAAGGGTGCTCCATTCCACAAATGTCTTCTAAATCATGACCGTTTTCTGAAAAACCCTATCGTTCTCAAACATGTTCATGTCAAGTTCCAACAAAAATATATGTACTTGGCCACTGACCCCCCCATCTGAAAATATGTTGTTCCAGAGATGCTCCAGAAGCAAAGATTATGAGTCACAAACGTTCGCTCTGTAAGAATATATATTCAAAGATCTGTGACGCATTTTCACGATTCTTTTAAAAAAATAGCAGACCTACAAGCTCATAGCGCGGCACTCTGTGCCGCGCTATGAGCTTGTAGGTCTGCTATTTTTCAATAGCTAAAGTATAACATAATGCTTAAAAAAAACACCTAAAAGGGGTTCTCCCGCCCAGAATGCGTTAAGCATGTGCGTGCCGTGTTCGTCACCATGTGATCCAAGTGCGTCAGAATGTTTTCTTCCAATCTGAACTCCATGTGTACATGGCCTTCGCGGCGGCATCCGCGTGCCGTATCTCTCTCTCTCTCTCTCTCTCCGTCTTGTCTCTTGGGTTTGGGGAGTATCTTGCTTACGAGGCTATACACAGATAATGCCCCCGAGTGAAAGCAGAGACTAGAATGAAATTAACTGTTAATGGGAACAGCTGATTGACTAATCATTTGAGACTGCCGTGACATGCTTGCTTGCCCAACCCCTTTAAGGGGGGGGAGGGGGGAATCCAATTAATGTGTTGACCTTGTTACCGTCTAAATATGCCCTTGTAGGCTGCATGCTCTGCAGAGTAAACAGGGCCTCTCTCCGCGTACAAAACGCAGTTCTTTAATTTCACCAAGACTGTGGAGTGTGAAATAAATCATGGCAATCTTATATATATATTTTGTATTTTTTTGCCACGGTTACTGAGTTGACTTTTGGGTTAACCCATTTAGGCCTGACGTCGAAATTTAAAAAATGTCTTCAAAATCCTGACAGTTTTCAGTTTCTGTATCAGTGGTTCTCAATATTTCATGTCAAGAACCCCAAAAATGATATGTAATATGCCTCCGCCCCCCCATCTGAAAATATGTTCTTCCAGGGACCCCCCAGAAGCAAAGATTTGAGTTAAAATGTTCAATCTGTAAGTCTGTAATAATATATATTCAAAGATTTGAGGCACATTTTCACGGTTTTTCAAAAATAGCAGACCTAGAAGCTCATAGCGCGGCACTCGGTGCCGCGCTATGAGCTTGTAGATCTGCTATTTTTCAATAGTTAAAACACCAAAAGGGGTTCCCGCCAAAAATGGCTTAATGGAGTTCCTGCATTTCTAACCCCGTGCTCGTTGCAGGATGCAGTACTTATCGGCGTATTGAGCGAATATTAATGTGAAAATGGTCCCCTGTATAAACGTGACTTAATCCAGTGTGTTTGAAGTTATGCGGAAGAGACCACGAATGCTAATTATGTTCAATCGAAAAAACATATTAACTAAGTCTTGCATAATAATGCAATTACCGCGTATAAGCCGAACCTTTTTTTGCATTTAGCTTTCTGCAATGTTAAGTTTGGAATGCTGATGTTGTAATTAATCTCGCTTGTTTAATTCAGGGAAAGGATGAATTGGACATTGCTTTGCATGTCTTGTGATTCTCGATGTGAGGCTTTTCTTCTTGATGAATGCTGTCTGTGTGCCAGGCATATAAAGGGCTTTCAGGCTTTATATTGTGTTAACTTAATCCATTTAGGCCTGACCTCAAAAATTTAGAAAAATCCTCTAAATCCCCCAGTTTTCTGAAATAAATATTTTCAAAAATAGCAGACCTACAAGCTCGTAGCGCGCCACTCGGTGGCGCGCTACGAGCTTGTAGATCTGCTATTTTTCAATAGCTAAATTATAACATTTAAAACACCAAAAGGGGTTCTCGCCCAAAATGGGTTAAAAGATATGTCTGCGTTATATTGTATGATGTCAGGCTCAGTAGCTTTGCTGAGAGGCAATCTGGAGACACATAAGACATTTTGTTCCAAATCACCACTCTTTTTTATTCTTTTTTTTTTTTTTTTTTTTAACCACTCAGGCAATTCATAATACGTTTTAAAGGGCACTTAAACAGCTTCAAAGTGCACAGTTGCCGTGTTTAATTGCCGTGCTTTGTGTTGCGGAACAAAACGTGGCGATTCTCCACAGATCTTACAAGTCCTACGGGGGAAACCCATCACAAGGCTGGCATTTAGGACTACACACACTGTGGCACTATGTGTTTAGTCTGTTTAGAGTAGACTAATGCAGTGCACCGTTCATTTAGGACTACACACACTGTGGCACTATATGTTTAGTCTGTTTAGAGAAGGCATTTAGGACTACACACACTGTGGCACTATATGTTTAGTCTGTTTAGAGAAGGCATTTAGGACTACACACACAGTGGCACTATATGTTTAGTCTGTTTAGAGTAGACTACACACTGTGGCACTATATGTTTAGTCTGTTTAGAGTAGACTACACACTGTGGCACTATATGTTTAGTCTGTTTAGAGTAGACTACACACACAGTGGCACTATATGTTTAGTCTGTTTAGAGTAGACTACACACTGTGGCACTATATGTTTAGTCTGTTTAGAGTAGACTACACACACAGTGGCACTATATGTTTAGTCTGTTTAGAGTAGACTACACACAGTGGCACTATATGTTTAGTCTGTTTAGAGTAGACTACACACTGTGGCACTATATGTTTAGTCTGTTTAGAGTAGACTACACACTGTGGCACTATGTGTTTAGTCTGTTTAGAGTAGACTACACACTGTGGCACTATATGTTTAGTCTGTTTAGAGTAGACTACACACTGTGGCACTATATGTTTAGTCTGTTTAGAGTAGACTAACGCATTTAGGACTACACACTGTGGCACTATATGTTTAGTCTGTTTAGAGTAGACTAATGCATTGCACCGTTCATTTAGGACTACACACACTGTGGCACTATATGTTTAGTCTGTTTAGAGAAGGCATTTAGGACTACACACACTGTGGCACTATATGTTTAGTCTGTTTAGAGAAGGCATTTAGGACTACACACACTGTGGCACTATGTGTTTAGTCTGTTTAGAGTAGACTAACGCATTTAGGACTACACACACTGTGGCACTATGTGTTTAGTCTGTTTAGAGTAGACTAACGCATTTAGGACTACACACTGTGGCACTATATGTTTAGTCTGTTTAGAGTAGACTAACGCATTTAGGACTACACACTGTGGCACTATATGTTTAGTCTGTTTAGAGAAGGCTAATGCATTTAGGACTACACACTGTGGCACTATGTGTTTAGTCTGTTTAGAGAAGGCTAATGTTCATTTAGGACTACACACACTGTGGCTACTATATGTTTAGTCTGTTTAGAGAAGGCTAATGTTCATTTAGGACTACACACACTGTGGCACTATGTGTTTAGTCTGTTTAGAGAAGGCTAATGCAGTGCACCGTTCGGGGCACGGCCGCTCAGAGTAGTGTCTGGCTGGCTGTTTGGGAATGATCAGATTGTTTGCCCCCCCCCAAAGTGCTTCTCGCAGTGTTCTGGAGGACTTTCTTCCATGCTATATTGCAGGGCTATATTATTTGGAGGCCCAGGGGACGGCTCGCATTTAATCAATCAAATGAATGTAATCCTATATGAACATTGTCTATGTCTACTCTACAACTCTATCTTGCAGGATAATCCGATTTTAGATCGGCATTCTCCAATCCATGCCTGCCTGCGTCTATACGTCTGGCAATGTGACACGCATGTTACACAGACACGTGTGTAACACACATTTATCTGCTATACTCATTAGATGATGTCCAAGTTGATTGTGACATTTTCAAACAAGGGTGGTCATGAACGGGCAGTGTTGGAAAGTACTTTTACTTAAGTACTGTACTTAAGTACAAGTTTGAGGTATTTGTACTTTACTTGATTATTTCCAATTCCCACTACTTTTGTACAAAATACAACATTTTTACTTTTACTTCACTACAATTATTTGAAAACTTTAGTTACTAGTTACTTTGGCGATTTTAATTTTGATTAGAAAACATACATTAACCACTTCAACCCTATACATTTCGTCCATTTGAAAATAGCCAATCCATAAACTCAAAATGCGTCGCAACGCGACACATTGTGAGCTTGTAGATCGGCTATTTAATAGATTTTGTACACATTTTGAACTTGTGAAATGGGACATTCTGAAATATGAGTACTTTTACTTTTAGTACTTTAAGTACATTTTGAATGTTGATGTTTTACTCAAGTACATTTTCAATTACGTACTTTTACTTGTAACGAAGTACTTCTAAATTGCAGTATTGGTACTTAAGTAAAACAATTGAGTACTTTCTCCACCACTGTGAACGGGACTCGAACACGTGGCGCGGCTGTCAGTGCCGAAGCCTCTAATATGGCATGCGTCTGCATGGACCACTTGGCTAGCGGGCGCACCTTTCAACCGTCTTCATTGTATTTTGACACTTGCTTTGGAAATGTAAACGTATGTTTTTTTCTCATGCCTTTGAATGGCAAGGAGGCAGCACTGTCACTGTGCACTTGTATACAGTAGGTGAGCTATTTTCACTGTCTGGATTAGGCTTTA